>NC_133129.1:86996508-87364008 GCF_048418815.1 Hemitrygon akajei | reverse complement strand
CTGCCAATGGTCAATAAATACAGACACACTCCCGATGGTCAGTAAATACAGACACATTCCCGATGGTCAATAAATACAGACACACTCCCGATGGTCAGTAATACACACTCCCAATGGTCAGTAAATACAGACACACTCCCGATGGTCAGTAAATACAGACACATTCCCGATGGTCAGTAAATACAGACACACTCCCGATGGTCAGTAATACACACTCCCAATGGTCAGTAAATACAGACACAGTCCTGATGGTCAGTAAACGCAGGCATAGTCCAGATGGTTAGTGAATATTGATCAACTACTGATGGTCAATAAACAGCGATGCGTTCCCAATGGTCAATAAACACCAACAAAGTCCTGAAGGCCAGTCAATAGACCATTCACAATCTGGATCGTCAGAAAATACAGAAACACTCCCGAAGGTCAGTAAATACAGACACACTCACGATGGTCAGTAAATACAGACACACTGCCGATTGTCAGTGAATACAGACACACTCCCGATGGTCAGTAAATACAGACACACTCCCGATGGTCAGTAAATACAGACACATTCCCGATGGTCAGTAAATACAGACACACTCCCGATGGTCAGTAAATACAGACACATACCCGATGATCAGTAAATACAGGCACGCTGCCGATGTTCAGTAAATACAGACACACTCCCGATGGTCAGTAAATACAGACACACTCTTGATGTTCAGTAAATACAGACACACTCCCGATGGTCAGTAAATACAGACACACTCCTGATGTTCAGTAAATACAGACACACTCCCGATGGTCAGTAATACACACTCCCAATGGTCAGTAAATACAGACACACTCCTGATGGTGTTACGAATGTGCCACAGCTCTGAGGGGCCGAAGAATGCTGGTAGCCCCCCCTCCTTTGTGAGAATCGCAATATCACTATTAAGTCAGTTCAGGAGACCCAGAAAATGAGAGAAAGACATGCAGAATCCACAAAGAGTTGGAATGTGTCCTGGCTTCCGAAAGGCGGACCCATTGATACCGGCTATTGTCTCTTGGAGACGGACTTGTGTATTGCATCCTGTACTATGCATTGAAGCCCCAGGCAATGAACCGAGGGGGAGGGATTGCATCATCCCAACCTGATTGACACCTGAGACCCTGTGAGTCAGGATAAATGAGGGTCTGTGGGAACAGCTCCTCAGACGCACCAGAAGAAACGCTAACGATCCCGTAATAGCAAAAACCTGTGGAAGGCCACGTGCGTCCTTTTCCGTTTGCCCCGGAATCAGTGGGCCCTGTACCACGGCAGAACAGTTTTTAGCTAACAACGGGGAAATCAACTCCCAACGACTCTCGAAGGATTGACATCATAAAAGGAATGGGCAAGTTTTAACCCGTCTTTCTCTCCAACCCAAAAGCTGCAGCTTGAATGAACTGAGTGACTTTTATATTTCCATCGGACAATACATTATCCCCTAGACAACGATAGAGCTATTTCTTATTGATTACTATTAGACCCGCGCTTTTAGATTTAGTATTGACGACGTATATTATCTGTAAGTTTGCCTTGATATTATTTTGTGTATTTTTATCAATAAATACTGTTAAAAATAGTACCATCAGACTTCAACGCACCTCTCTATCTTTGCTGGTAATTGACCCAGTTATGGGGTACGTAACAATTGGGGTTCTCGTCTCAGGATTTGACACCAAATTGGGAGGCCAGTGAATTGGGCTTGTAAGTCCAAACTTGGATCTGGTTACGCGGGTAGCCAGACGGGAAACCAGCAAAGATGGACGTGGGTGAATTTATAGAAAACCCGACTCTGGAGGCGCTAGAAGCGGCCACCAAATCAGACTTGATAAATTTGGCGAAGGGGTTAAACCTCGCAGAGGTGAGGTTGTCAATGAAAAAGCGGGAGGTGCGAAGGGCAATAACTCAGTATTATATTGGGAAGAATGTGTTTACAGCTGAGGTATTGGAAAATATCCCTGACAAGGTACCAGCTAGTGGGATGGCTCAGTTAGAGTTGGAGAAATTAAGGTTGGAACATGTAATTAAGTTAAAGCAGCTGGAAGCAGCTGAGAAGGAGAAAGACAGAGGAGAGAAAGGGCTGAGAAGGAGAGAGAGGCAGAGAAACAGAGGAAACATGACTTGGAGATGGAGAAGTTAAGGCAAGAGCAACGAGTTCAGGGGTCAGACCGAGAGGAGCGATTTAATGTTAGTCGGGAGTTGAGGTTAGTAGCTCCGTTCGAGGAGACGGATGTTGATAGTTATTTCTTGCTTTTTGAAAAGGTGGCAATGAATCAGAAGTGGCCCAGAGATCAGTGGGTGGCGTTGTTACAAAGTGTGTTAAAAGGGAAGGCACAGCGGGCATATACGGCGTTGTCCATGGAGGAGGAAGAGGAGCAGAGTTATGACAAAGTAAAGGTGGCCATTCTCCGGAGTTATGAGTTAGTACCTGAAGCGTACAGACAAAAGTTCAGAAATCTAAAGAAAGGGTGGAATCAGATGTATACCGAGTTTGCCTATGAGAAGGGTGTGCTCTTGGACCGTTGGTGCACAGCAGAGATAGTGGAAGAGGATTATTGGCGTCTCAGGGAGTTAATTCTGACTGAGGAATTTAAAGGTTGTGTTTCGGAGGATATCCGGATGTATTTGAATGAGAAGCCGAATAAGTCCATCTCAGAATTTGCTAGGTTCGCAGATGAATATGCCCTAACCCACAAGACAAAGTTTTCCTCAAATAAAAGTTCCCAGAGAGACCGTGGGAACGATCGAGAAAGCCCGCCGGCTGAGGCAGAGGTCCCGCCGGGAGCTAGTGGTAAGATTGAGGGGGAAAGGCAAGACGGCCAGAGATTTCCAGGCTTGACCTGTTTTAATTGTGGAAAGGGGGGGCATATTGCATCTAGGTGCTTTGCTCCGAAGAAAGAGACAGGAAAAGGGAAAGCAGCAGTCCCTATCGGATGTGCCGTGGTAATCAGTAAATCGACAAGAGAGCCCCGGGTAGACAGAGTACGAGAAGGGTCTGAGACTTGTATGTCAAACGGAACCGTGTCTGTGAGGGAGGGAGGCACCCCAGTTCCAGTACGGATCTGGAGAGACACGGGGCGGAACTATCATTGATCAGCAGTAAGGTACTAGATTTTGGTCGCAAGACGGGAATGGTAGCTGTGAAAGGAATAGGCAAAGAGACGGAAATGGTGCCCTTGCATAGGGTCATTATGAATTGTGAGCTAGTCTCTGGACCAGTTGAAATGGGGGTGCGATCAGAATTCCCGAGAACTGATGCGGACGTCCTTCTGGGTAACGATTTAGCCGGTGGTAAGGTTTGGTCAGCAATGACGCTGACGAGCCGGCCGGTGAGCGTTGCAGCCCAGCCCCTAGCGTCCAAGATCTATCCCGCATGCGTGGTTACTCGCAGCATGTCAAGAAAGGCAGCTGAGAACGAGAGCAGTTTAAATCTGGCCAGTATCGATTTGGCCGAGACGTTTTTACCGACCCTGTACCACGAGGGTTTAGAGGGTGGTAAAACAAAGAGTAGTAAAGTGAAAGAGAGTAAGGGAGAGGAGGTAGACCTTCCCTTAGCGAGGAGAAAAGTTCTAGAGGCAGGAGATAAAGATGAGAAACAGGTAGAGCTGTTAAAAGGCCCAGAGTTGGACATGGATGATCTGTCTGGTTTGGCAGAACTGTTTGAAGAAGTTGAAAATTCTAAAGGTGTTCCCGATAATTAACTGAGGGCAGTCCTAGATGAAAAGGGTGCCCTTACCTTGAAGAAGTCTGCTGGGTTGGCAGATGAGGTTGTTTCAGCCCGCGGGGTTGAGTTTACTCCGGAAGGGAGTTGCCCAGAGAGTAGCTGGGAGAATCAGGGGAATTTAGAGTTTGGACCGGGTATGGGTATTGAAAACCTGGAAGAGGCAAATGTCCCGTTGGAGTGTGTCCAAGATGTGGATGCACGTGGTACTGAACCTAGTAATGAAGCTCAGAAAAAGTCTGAGGTATTTGATTCAGTTGAAAAGGAATGCAGTCCTTGTGGGTCAGATAGACTTGGTTCAGCGAAGAAAGGGTTAACCTTGGTAATAGTGGGAAGTGAGAGTTCCCAGGTGTTTGTGCTCGAAGGTGTGTTAAAAGTTAATGCGGAGATCAAAAGTGGGGAGATGAGTATTATCATTGAAGGAAACGGGAAATATGTAGTTCCCAAATCGAATGAAAAAAATTTAAAACCCGCGGATCACTTACAGGTTGAGTTGGAAGATGACGGGGCCCCCCATGCTATTGTTATTCCAGAGTTCGAACTGAAAACTAATAGCCTGAAGGGTCCTGAAGAGAAAGCTAGCAACTTGCGTAAAATTAAAGAATTGGGTGGAAATTCAGAAGATGGTCTAAGTTTGGGACACAGTGTTGATAAAATAACTCCAATGAAAGAAGCGGGCAAAAGCCTATTTCACCAGGGTACTCAAGCTCCCCACGTGGGAACTAACCGGAAAAGAGACGAGGGTTAACGGGGACGCCATTTTTAAATAGCAGAAACCGGTTTTAAGGGATTTCGACAAAGCCTGTGAATAATAAAAGACAACCCCCATGGAAGCCTGCCTGTTAAGTTTGAAAGCAACATAACGATTAGTATTTGCATGAACTTTTGTAGTATACACGTAAGCTTAAGATCACAACTCTTTAGTATTGTTTGCTGAAGAAAAAAAATAGGTGGTTACTAAATTGGAGTCTGATGCTACAAGACTTTAGTGGGGTACAAGATGTTAAGATATTAAAGAAAGGGACAATTGTAATCGGTAACCATCTAGATGCTGAGTTGAATGTATAACTGTATTACTCTGTAGTGAAAAGGAAAAGCTCTTGTATTGTGTTAGATTCTAAAATCCTGTAAGACTCTGTACTACTTTGTTTTCACCGCTGGTGAAAACGCTTTGAAGAAAGGGGGTGTTACGAATGTGCCACAGCTCTGAGGGGCCGAAGGGTGCGGGGTAGCTCCCCCTCCTTTGTGAGAATCGCAATATCACTATTAAGGCAGTTCAGGAGACCCAGGAAATGAGAGAAAGACATGCAGAATCCACAAAGAGTTAGAATGTGTCCTGGCCTCCGAAAGGCTGATCCATTGATACCAGCTATTGTCTCTTGGAGACGGACTTGTGTATTGCATCCTGTACTATGCATCGAAGCCCCAGGCAATGAACCGAGGGGGAGGGATTGCATCATCCCAACCTGATTGACACCTGAGACCCTGTGAGTCAGGATGGGGGGGAGGGTCTGTGGGAACAGCCCCTCAGACGCACCAGAAGAAACGCTAACAATCCCGTAATAGCAAAAACCAGTGGAAGGCCACGTGCGTCCTTTTCCATTTGCCCCGGAATCGGTGGGCCCTGTACCACGGCAGAACGGTTTTTAGCTAACAACGGGGAAATCAACTCCCAACGACTCTCGAAGGATTGACATCATAAAAGGAATGGGCAAGTTTTAAACCGTCTTTCTCTCCAACCCAAAAGCTGCAGCTTGAATGAACTGAGTGACTTTTATATTTCCATCGGACAATACATTATCCCCTAGACAACGATAGAGCTATTTCTTATTGATTACTATTAGACCCGCGCTTTTAGATTTAGTATTGACGACATATATTATCTGTAAGTTTGCCTTGATATTATTTTGTGTATTTTTATCAATAAATACTGTTAAAAATAGTACCATCAGACTTCAACGCACCTCTCTATCTTTGCTGGTAAGTGACCCAGTTATGGGGTACGTAACAATGGTCAGTAAATACAGACACATTCCCGATCGTCAGTAAACATAGGCATAGTCCAAAAGATTAGTGAATATTGATCAACTACAGATGGTCAGTAAACAGCGATACGTTCCCAATGGTCAGTAAACACCAACAAAGTCCTGAAGGCCAGTCAATAGACCATTCACCATCCGGATCGTCAGAAAATACAGACACACTCCCGATGGTCAGTAAATACAGACACACTCCCGATCGTCAATAAAGGCAGATGAAGTCCCAATGAACAGTAAATACAAACACTTTGCTGATCGTCAGCAAATACAGACACACACCCGAGGGTCAGAAACTGCAGACACACTCTCAATGGGATGAAAATGCAGACATCTTCCCGAAGGTCAGTAAAAAAAAACACACACCTGATTATCAATAATTACAGACACAGTCCCAATGGCTAGCAAAAACAGATAAACTCCGATGGTCAATAAACAGGCACATATGCCCGATGGCCAGTAAATACAGACATTCTCCCGATGGGCAGTAAATACAGACACTCTCTCGATGGCCAGTAAATACAGACACTCTCTCGATGGTCAGTAAATAGAGACACACTCCTGATGATCAATTTAAAAAAACACACAACTGCTGGTCAGTAAATACAGACACAGTCCTGATGGTCAGTAAACGCAGGCATAGTCCAGATGGTTAGTGAATATTGATCAACTACTGATGGTCAATAAACAGCGATGCGTTCCCAATGGTCAATAAACACCAACAAAGTCCTGAAGGCCAGTCAATAGACCGTTCACAATCCGGATCGTCAGAAAATACAGAAACACTCCCGAAGGTCAGTAAATACAGACACACTCACGATGGTCAGTAAATACAGACACACTCCCAATGGTCTGTAAATATAGACACACTCGCGATGGTCAGTAAATACAGACACACTGCCGATGGTCAGTGAATACAGACACATTCCCGATGGTCAGTAAATACAGACACACTCCCGATGGTCAGTAATACACACTCCCAATGGTCAGTAAATACAGACACACTCCCGATGGTCAGTAATACACACTCCCAATGGTCAGTAAATACAGACACACTCCCGATGGTCAGTAATACACACTCCCAATGGTCAGTAAATACAGACACACTCCCGATGGTCAGTAATACACACTCCCAATGGTCAGTAAATACAGACACACTCCCGATGGTCAGTAATACACACTCCCAATGGTCAGTAAATACAGACACACTCCCGATGGTCAGTAATACACACTCCCAATGGTCAGTAAATACAGACACACTCCCGATGGTCAGTAATACACACTCCCAATGGTCAGTAAATACAGACACACTCCCGATGGTCAGTAATACACACTCCCAATGGTCAGTAAATACAGACACACTCCCGATGGTCAGTAATACACACTCCCAATGGTCAGTAAATACAGACACACTCCCGATGGTCAGTAATACACACTCCCAATGGTCAGTAAATACAGACACACTCCCGATGGTCAGTAATACACACTCCCAATGGTCAGTAAATACAGACACACTCCCGATGGTCAGTAATACACACTCCCAATGGTCAGTAAATACAGACACACTCCCGATGGTCAGTAATACACACTCCCAATGGTCAGTAAATACAGACACACTCCCGATGGTCAGTAATACACACTCCCAATGGTCAGTAAATACAGACACACTCCCGATGGTCAGTAATACACACTCCCAATGGTCAGTAAATACAGACACACTCCCGATGGTCAGTAATACACACTCCCAATGGTCAGTAAATACAGACACACTCCCGATGGTCAGTAATACACACTCCCAATGGTCAGTAAATACAGACACACTCCCGATGGTCAGTAATACACACTCCCAATGGTCAGTAAATACAGACACACTCCCGATGGTCAGTAATACACACTCCCAATGGTCAGTAAATACAGACACACTCCCGATGGTCAGTAATACACACTCCCAATGGTCAGTAAATACAGACACACTCCCGATGGTCAGTAATACACACTCCCAATGGTCAGTAAATACAGACACACTCCCGATGGTCAGTAATACACACTCCCAATGGTCAGTAAATACAGACACACTCCCGATGGTCAGTAATACACACTCCCAATGGTCAGTAAATACAGACACACTCCCGATGGTCAGTAATACACACTCCCAATGGTCAGTAAATACAGACACACTCCCGATGGTCAGTAATACACACTCCCAATGGTCAGTAAATACAGACACACTCCCGATGGTCAGTAATACACACTCCCAATGGTCAGTAAATACAGACACACTCCCGATGGTCAGTAATACACACTCCCAATGGTCAGTAAATACAGACACACTCCCGATGGTCAGTAATACACACTCCCAATGGTCAGTAAATACAGACACACTCCCGATGGTCAGTAATACACACTCCCAATGGTCAGTAAATACAGACACACTCCCGATGGTCAGTAATACACACTCCCAATGGTCAGTAAATACAGACACTCTCTCGATGGTCAGTAAATAGAGACACACTCCTGATGATCAATTTAAAAAAACACACAACTGCTGGTCAGTAAATACAGACACAGTCCTGATGGTCAGTAAACGCAGGCATAGTCCAGATGGTTAGTGAATATTGATCAACTACTGATGGTCAATAAACAGCGATGCGTTCCCAATGGTCAATAAACACCAACAAAGTCCTGAAGGCCAGTCAATAGACCGTTCACAATCCGGATCGTCAGAAAATACAGAAACACTCCCGAAGGTCAGTAAATACAGACACACTCACGATGGTCAGTAAATACAGACACACTCCCAATGGTCTGTAAATATAGACACACTCGCGATGGTCAGTAAATACAGACACACTGCCGATGGTCAGTGAATACAGACACATTCCCGATGGTCAGTAAATACAGACACACTCCCGATGGTCAGTAATACACACTCCCAATGGTCAGTAAATACAGACACACTCCCGATGGTCAGTAAATACAGACACATTCCCGATGGTCAGTAATACACACTCCCAATGGTCAGTAAATACAGACACACTCCCGATGGTCAGTAATACACACTCCCAATGGTCAGTAAATACAGACACACTCCCGATGGTCAGTAATACACACTCCCAATGGTCAGTAAATACAGACACACTCCCGATGGTCAGTAATACACACTCCCAATGGTCAGTAAATACAGACACACTCCCGATGGTCAGTAATACACACTCCCAATGGTCAGTAAATACAGACACACTCCCGATGGTCAGTAATACACACTCCCAATGGTCAGTAAATACAGACACACTCCCGATGGTCAGTAATACACACTCCCAATGGTCAGTAAATACAGACACACTCCCGATGGTCAGTAATACACACTCCCAATGGTCAGTAAATACAGACACACTCCCGATGGTCAGTAATACACACTCCCAATGGTCAGTAAATACAGACACACTCCCGATGGTCAGTAATACACACTCCCAATGGTCAGTAAATACAGACACACTCCCGATGGTCAGTAATACACACTCCCAATGGTCAGTAAATACAGACACACTCCCGATGGTCAGTAATACACACTCCCAATGGTCAGTAAATACAGACACACTCCCGATGGTCAGTAATACACACTCCCAATGGTCAGTAAATACAGACACACTCCCGATGGTCAGTAATACACACTCCCAATGGTCAGTAAATACAGACACACTCCCGATGGTCAGTAATACACACTCCCAATGGTCAGTAAATACAGACACACTCCCGATGGTCAGTAATACACACTCCCAATGGTCAGTAAATACAGACACACTCCCGATGGTCAGTAATACACACTCCCAATGGTCAGTAAATACAGACACACTCCTGATGGTGTTACGAATGTGCCACAGCTCTGAGGGGCTGAAGGATGCGGGGTAGCCCCCCCTCCTTTGTGAGAATCGCAATATCACTATTAAGTCAGTTCAGGAGACCCAGAAAATGAGAGAAAGACATGCAGAATCCACAAAGAGTTGGAATGTGTCCTGGCTTCCGAAAGGCGGACCCATTGATACTGGCTATTGTCTCTTGGAGACGGACTTGTGTATTGCATCCTGTACTATGCATTGAAGCCCCAGGCAATGAACCGAGGGGGAGGGATTGCATCATCCCAACCTGATTGACACCTGAGACCCTGTGAGTCAGGATAAATGAGGGTCTGTGGGAACAGCCCCTCAGACGCACCAGAAGAAACGCTAACGATCCCGTAATAGCAAAAACCTGTGGAAGGCCACGTGCGTCCTTTTCCGTTTGCCCCGGAATCGGTGGGCCCTGTACCACGGCAGAACGGTTTTTAGCTAACAATGGGGAAATCAACTCCCAACGACTCTCGAAGGATTGACATCATAAAAGGAATGGGCAAGTTTTAACCCGTCTTTCTCTCCAACCCAAAAGCTGCAGCTTGAATGAACTGAGTGACTTTTATATTTCCATCGGACAATACATTATCCCCTAGACAACGATAGAGCTATTTCTTATTGATTATTATTATACCCGCGCTTTTAGATTTAGTATTGACGACATATATTATCTGTACGTTTGCCTTGATATTATTTTGTGTATTTTTATCAATAAATACTGTTAAAAATAGTACCATCAGACTTTAACGGACCTCTCTATCTTTGCTGGTAAGTGACCCAGTTACGGGGTACGTAACAATGGTCAGTAAATACAGACACATTCCCGATGGTCAGTAAATGCAGACACAGTCCCGATGGTCAGTAATACACACTCCCAATGGTCAGTAAATACAGACACACTCCCGATGATCAATTAAAAAAAAACTGCTGGTCAGTAAATATTGACACACTCCCGATGGTCAGTAAATGCAGGCATAGTCCAGATGGTTAGTGAATATTGATCAACTACTGATGGTCAATAAACAGCGATGCGTTCCCAATGGTCAATAAACACCAACAAAGTCCTGAAGGCCAGTTAATAGACCGTTCACAATCCGGATCGTCAGAAAATACAGACACACTGCCGAAGGTCAGTAAATACAGACACACTGCCGATGGTCGGTGAATAGAGACACACTCCCGAAGTTCAGTAAATATAGACACAATCCTGATGGTCAGTAAATACAGACGCAATCCCAATGGTCAGGAAATACAGACACACTCCTGATGGTATTGGAGTATAAATTTTGCTCAGTTCTGAGTTTACTATTTGTTATGCATGTATCCTAAAAATGTAGAAGACAATGGTGTGTTAATGAGAGGCAGCTAAGAGATGTAGATTAGAACATGATTAAGTCAATGGGTAAAAACAATAGGGGCAAGATGTACGTGTGATACGCAACTATAGATCGATTACATATGCTAATGCAACTGGACCAGGAGATTGCTATAAAAATTGCTGGGTCCGAGGATCGGTGGGCAATCAGCGACTAGCTCAATGACTGTCTCAGCTTTGATTTGCAAATTAAAGTTTAACCCTTCTTGAAGAATCTTCTGCGTCTCTTGGTCATTTGTGGGGCACGAGAAACCACGACAAAATTGGCGACTGCGGCAGGACCGGAAAGAGACCCGCGGAAAAGAAACGGCAGATTGAGGACGCTTCCCAGTCCTCTAGGGACCCCCATAAGGCTAACAGAATTAAGGGTGCACCCAAACAAAAGGTAAGCGCTTTTTGCGACAATTTGGACTAAGAATTCTGTTGGCTTTGGGGAGGTCTTGGAGTCTCAGAAGTGTGGAACCACTGCCGAAGGGTCTCTCCGGTCCAAATAATCTGGCAGAATTGGGGGTTAACAGGAGGCTCAGAGGATTGATCAAGAACACTGCAGTGAGGGTAAGTACAAATAAGTTAATAAGAAGTTAAGTTAAGAAAAATTCCACGTGGTGTTGATAAGTCCCTGTGGATACCGCTTCATATGAGACGAAGGTCTGAACGGGCAGGGAAAGGGAAAATAGTGTAAATCCCTGTGGGTACCGCTTCGTATGAAACGAAGGGCTGAACGGGCAGGGAAAGGAAAATAGAATAGAATTAGAATAGAAAATCCTCGTGGATACTGCCTTAAGAGATAAGGGTCTGAATGGGCGAGGTGCAAAGAGCAAGTTCTGTGGGTACCGCTCTGAATAGAGGTCTGCACGGGCAGAACAGAATAGGAAACAAGGACAGTCCAATATATAGTTTAAAGCGCTGGTAGATAGACGATAGACTAGGCATAGAATTAGAGTAAATATTATCCAGTAAACGAACTGTGAATCTCTGAAATACCTTAAAAGCGAGAATAACATGACAGGTAAAGGAACGGCAGTAGAGATTCTGAGCAAAAAATTCCCGATAAATAAATGTGAGATCACAAAAACTTCAGAAAAATGGGAAAAAAGAACCAAAAACCTGGTCACAAAGTGGCCAAGAGAAGGAACGTTTGATGTAAGTTTGTGCGAAGAAATGGAGGGACTAATTAAAAATTACAAACCAAAAGATAAATCTAAGAAAAGAGGGCAAAAAAGAGAATGAGAAATGGAAGTGCTAAAACTCTTCAGAACGGAGGGAGAAAGGCTGAGGAGGACAGGTAGAATATTGATTACAAGCGAGGAAAACACTAAGGTGCTGGAGAAACTGCCTGTTAGAGAGAGAGAAAGGTACAGTGAGAAGCTGGCTTCAGATCCATACCCGGATGTGAAAGAAGCAGAAAAACCCCCTCCCTATAATGAGGAAGGAACCCCTAAGCAGTGCCCCCTGCTGACGGGAACAGTAAACATGCAGGGAGAAGTACAAGTTTGGGATAATGAGGAGGAAAAAAGACAATACGAGAAGGAAAAAGCGGCGATATGGAAGGAGATACAGGCAGAAAGGATAAAGGTGGAACAGGCACAGAGAGAAATGGAAGAAGGGATTGAACGGATGAAATACTTAAGAGAGGAAAAGGAGTATGAGGAGTATCGGTTATACTATAAAAATAAACAGACTAGAGAAGAAAGTGGCTCATCAGGGCAGGAAGAGATGAGGCATTCAAGAAGAGGTGGAAAAAAGATAGGAGATGAGAGTCTGGGAGAAACACAAGAGAGAAGGGAATCAAGCACGAGTAAGGATCATGAGGAGTCCCTGCCACAGGTGTACAGACACGGACAGGAAGAAAGAGAAGGTGACTCATTGGAGGAGCAAGAGTTAAGTGGAAAGAGAGAGGATGCGAGAATTTGTGGGGAAGAGGTAGGAGGCAGAAACCTAGAAGAGGAGAAGGAGGCGGTAGGGAAGCGACTTGTGGAAGTAGAGAGAGAGCTAGATAAGTTACTGAGAGGGGATTGCCAGAAGAGATGCGAAAAATACTCCAGGGGCCAACCAAGTATTGAATCAAGACAGAAAGGAAGGACTCCACAGGGAGACCGAGGGAAGAGCAAGACCCCGGAGACATTTGTGTGGGAGGCAGTAAAGACATACCCTGAGACAGATGGGGAGTCAGGTGAGGAGGAGAGCCAGGGCAGGTGGGAAGAAGGAGGAAGAATGATGCCGTTGTTAGTAAAAGGATCAGGACAAGTGCAGTATATCCCATGGGGATCCCAGGACCTAGAAGGGCTGAAAAACACTCTGCCCAGTCTACATGAAGGAGCAGGGAAATGGATTAGAGCCTTTGAAGAAGAAACAGCGGGACGATTATTGGCTATGGGAGATTTGAAGGCACTATTGATAAGGTTGATGGGAACCTCCAAATTTAACGAACTAATGGAAATGGCTGGCATAGTAAACTCAAACGACCCAAGAACTGATGGAGACGGGTTTGACAGAGTGAGGCAGAGGGTATGGCAGGCCCTCAGAAAGCTTTATCCACCCAAAGTGGACCCCAAAGCCTTAAAGGGGGATCCACTGGGAGACACTGAAAACCCAGCAGCCTACGTAGAAAACCAGTTGAAAAGGTGGAGACTGGAAACTGAGCAAGTGGTGGAGAATAGCTTATTTATGACCTCACTGTTCCGACATAGCATTTTGGATGCAATGCCTCCACAAGTAAAATCCAAGCTGGAGGAAGTGGTTGGGCTTACGTCAATGACCCCACAAGAATTTAGAGACTACGTAGTCCATGCGGTTGAGAAATACCGGAAAGACAAACGAAGGTTGGCTGAGCAGCAGGAAGAGGTGCAAAGAAAGTTAATACAAATGCAGCTCGAAGAACTCAAAAAGAAGGAAAAAGAGAAAAACTAAAAGATGCTGCCAGCAACCACCAGTTCGAGTACAGCCATCGAACTGGACAAAGCACTGCTATATGGAGGGACCGATCATACTGTAAGACAAGGGCTGGAAAACCCCATGCCAATAATTGTCTTTGGGGGAGCATTCCCACAAATGCCCTATCAGGAACAGACTAAATTCAAACAGCCCAGACAGGACTGGAAGTCCCAAGGAGGGGGACAGAGAAGCTATGGGCAGAGGGGACCAGTGAGGAAACAGGGGGAAAGAGAGGTAGAGAGATTGTGCTGGGAATGTAACCAGCCAGGTCACATGAGAAGAGATTGTCCGTTTACATCATGGCCTGTCACATACCAGCAGGAACCGATAAGAAGGGAACCAAAGTTTAGCCAAGGATCAGCCCCCACAGGCCCAAGTGGACCTGTGAACCCCTATGCGAGGTATTAGGGGTGCCCCGAGAACTCGAGTGGGAAGGGACATTACCCAATGATAACAAGGGAGGCAGATGAGGAACCCATTGTTCAGGTTATGTTAGAAGGGCAACTGACACCAATGATGATAGATACTGGAGCCACGTACACTTGTGTACAGCCACAGTATGCCCTTCACCTTCCCATGTCAGGAAAGTTTATTAAGACGGTAGGGTTCTCGGGGAAAACACAGTTGACACAGTGCACGGCTCCAGTGCGGTTGAGAATGGGAAATAAAGAAATTGTTTTGGCGGTGCTAGTATTTAAAGGAACTCCGATTAATTTGTTAGGCAGAGATGCCTTATTGAAACTGGAATTAAAATTAGAATGCACCAGAAATGGGCTGAGTGTGGAAAGAGCAGGGGCTCAATTGATAGTGCAAGAAGACAAGAAGGCTAATGCCTTTTGGATAGGAGACATCGCAGATCAGATTCAGGAAACCTGGGAAAAATGGAAAAAGGGCGTGCAGGCTATATTACCCAGGGCTGTAATGCCCAAATCTGAGCTACATTGTACAGTGATTTTTGACGAGACTCAGAACAGGGAGCTAGAGGAGAGATGGCACCTGGAGGTATGTACCCAACAGCACCTGGAAGGGGAGGCTGTGATAATTGGAAAGCAAGGGGCAGCTTTACAAGTTAAGTGGAACACCTTTTTAGAAAAATGGTACAGGATACCGGAGGCTGCGCCCCACGTAACGTTGTTGGTAAACAAGGGATATCAGTCTAAAGACTTAGGACCCTTAGTTAAGAGTGCTGAAACCGTAACAGTGTGGAGGAAAATCACGCCAGAGGTGTGGATATCAGAAGACAACAATTGTATTAAAATAATGGTAAGTGTAGATATGGTAGGGACAGTGAGAGAGGTCGAAATAACTCCCCAACCACACATGCCCTTGCTGGGAAAGGAAAGAGGCCAGCAGAAAGATAAAAGGTTAGATGAGTTGCCGTCTATTCTGTGGTCACAGCATGACACGGACGTAGGGAAAATAAAAATAGCTAGTCCGGTGGAAATAAAGCTGAAAAGGGGAGCAATTCCACCCAGGAGACCACAATACCCTCTAAGACCAGAAGCAGAAGAGGGAATAGCGTCGACAGTGCAGGGGTTGCTTGAAAGAACAAACAGTCCATGCAATACCCCGTTGCTGCCGGTCTTAAAAGCAGATAAATCTAAGTGGAGATTGGTGCATGATTTGCGAGCGGTAAATGATGTGGTAGAGGACTGGCCAGCGGTAGTCCCCAACCCACACACGCTTTTGACTAATGTTCCACCAGAAGCAAGTTACTTTTCAGTGATTGATTTGTGTTCGGCTTTCTTCAGCATTCCTCTGGCCGACCAGTGTCAGTATCTGTTTGCATTTACTTACAGAGGTGCTCAGTATACCTATACTAAAATGCCGCAAGGGTTTAAACATTCACCACATGTTTTTAATCAGGTGTTGAAGGCAGACCTAGAGGGCATACCATTGGAAAGTACATTGTTACAGTATGTGGATGACCTGTTGATTTGCTCCCACAGTAAGGAACAGTGTGAGCAGGACACTACAACTCTGTTAGAGAAGCTGGCGCACGGAGGACATAAAGTATCCAAAAAGAAACTGCAATTTTGCACGCAGCAAGTGGAATACTTAGGCAGGGTAATATCCAAGGGAGTGAAGGCGATAGCACCAGATCAGATTGAGGCAATAACTAAGGCCCCCAAACCCCAGACTGTAGGGCAGATGATGACGTTTCTGGGAATGGCAGGGTACAGCTCAGATTGGATAGGAGAATATGCTGAGATTGTGGCACCTTTGAGAAAGATAATGAAAGAAGCAGGACATACAAATTTGAAGAATGGCTTACAGTGGAATGAAGAAGTGGAGATTGCTTTCAATACTATTAAGCAGGAATTGCAGTCAGCACCAGCATTAGCTTTGCCTGACTATGAGAAGGTTTTTCATTTGTATGTATCCAACCGACAGGAGGGTTATGTCACAGCGGTTCTAACACAAGAGACAGGCACAGGAAAAGCAAAGCAGCCGATAACATACTACAGTACGAGACTAGATGAGGTGGCTCAGGGGTATCCACCCTGTTATCAGGGATTGGCGGCGCTGTACTATGCATATGAAAAGGCATCATCTGTAACCCTGGGCTATCCTGTGACTCTGTACACACACCACAAAGTAGCAGAATTGCTGGAAAGAGGGAAATTTGTGCTGACGCCAGCCAGGATAGCAGCGTATCAGATGCTATTGACATTTCCAGACATAACCATACAGAGATGCACTACCAGTAATATAGCCGATTTTGTCCCTTTGGACTATGAAGGAGAACCCCATGATTGTGTAGGGAAGACGATGGCATTTGCCAAATTGAGAGCAGATTTACGGTCAGAACCACTAGAGGATGCAGATAAAAAGGTTCTGTTCGTAGATGGCTCTTGTTATAGGGATTATGATGGAAATCACACAGGGTTCTCAGTAGTGCAGCAGGATCAGTCGAGCTTTAAGATTATTAGGATGGAGTCCTGTCCCCAACCGTGTTCCGCCCAACTAGCAGAAATCAAAGCCCTGACAGCTGCATGTGAAATGATGGAAGGTGAGACAGTAGACATCTATACTGATTCAGCATATGCTCATGGAGTATGCCATTTGTTCGGGGCAGTGTGGAAGCAGAGAGGTTTTAAAAAAGGTAATGGGGATCCCATACAACATTGTCAGTAAATTCTAGACTTAATAAAAGCCATAATGAAACCTAAAGCATTGGCTATAGTAAAATGCCAGGCACATAAAAAGGGAAATGATGTAATAACAAAGGGAAATCAAGCTGCGGACGAGGCAGCCAGAAAAGCATCTGGATGTACATCAGCTGTCATTGCCCCCCAGGTAAGTCTAACTCCAGAACCTGAGGTAGAGGACCTAATTGAAATACAAGGTAAGGCAACTTTGGCAGAACAGACAATGTGGAGAAAAAGGGGGGCCAAGCAGAACTCGGAAGGCTTGTGGAGCGCGGAAGACGGTTTGTTGGTAGCGCCCACCTCTCTACTGACGATTCTGATTTCAGAAGCGCATGGGATGAACCATTGTGCAAGGGGGGGTGTGTGTAATGTTTGGAGAACAATGCTGCACTTTCATACTGAACAATACTAGCCCAGAAGGGTCTTTCACCAGAGCAATGAATAAATTAAAGAATCTGCGGACGGAGGTCAAACAGAATGCAGGGTTCGGACATCAGTTCTTTGATTGGTTAGAAAGTAGACTCGGAGGATGGGGAGCATGGCTGACTAAAATAGCAATTACTGTCAGTATTATATTGTTGAGCTGTGCGTTTGTGCTGTGCTGTTTTCTTCCTTGTCTCAAATCTCTTGTAGTGCGTGCTGCAACCAAACAATTTCCAATGCTCGTGGCAATTACTGAAGCAAGTTTAGTGGAGAAAGAAACACCGAAAATGTATCGTTACAGCCTACAACACCTGCAGGATGAACAAGAGCAAAACAACAGGGTGGGAGTAGATTGTAAGGGCTTCTGAGTCTTTTTCCCTGTCTCAGGTACAGAGGGACAGGTTTTTGGCTCAGCAGCGCAGGGTAACAGGGAGAGAATACTTTGAAGTCTTGGCGCAGAAAATTATAGTTTAACCCGAGATTTGGGAATAAGTGCTTGAGTTTATTGGGGCTTTTGTGCGCGGACCCCTATTCTTTTCTCTGTGTGAGATCCTCTGGGTCTCAAAGGGGGGATATATTGGAGTATAAATTTTGCTCAGTTCTGAGTTTACTATTTGCTATACATGTATCCTAAAAATGTAGAAGACAATGGTGTGTTAATGAGAGGTAGCTAAGAGATGTAGATTAGAACATGATTAAGTCAATGGGTAAAAACAATAGGGGCAAGATGTACGTGTGATACGCAACTATAGATCGATTACATATGCTAATGCAACTGGACCAGGAGATTGCTATAAAAATTGCTGGGTCCGAGGATCGGTGGGCAATCAGCGACTAGCTCAATGACTGTCTCAGCTTTAATTTGCAAATTAAAGTTTAACCCTTCTTGAAGAATCTTCTGCATCTCTTGGTCATTTGTGGGGCACGAGAAACCACGACAATGGTCAGTGAATACAAACACACACCCGATGGTCAATAAATACAGACACACTCCCAATGGTCAGTAAATACAGACACACACCCAATGGTCAGTAAATACAGACACACTGCCGATGGTCAGTGAATAGAGACACACTCCCGAAGTTCAGTAAATATGGACACAATCCTGATGGTCAGTAAATACACACTCCCAATGGTCAGTAAATACAGACGCAATCCCAATGGTCAGGAAATACAGACACACCGCCGATGGTATTGGAGTATAAATTTTGCTCAGTTCTGAGTTTACTATTTGCTATGCATGTATCCTAAAAATGTAGAAGACAATGGTGTGTTAATGAGAGGTAGCTAAGAGATGTAGATTAGAACATGATTAAGTCAATGGGTAAAAACAATGGTGGCAAGATGTACGTGTGGTACGTGTGATACGCAACTATAGATCGATTACATATGCTAATGCAACTGGACCAGGAGATTGCTATAAAAATTGCTGGGTCCGAGGATCGGTGGGCAATCAGCGACTAGCTCAATGACTGTCTCAGCTTTGATTTGCAAATTAAAGTTTAACCCTTCTTGAAGAATCTTCTGCGTCTCTTGGTCATTTGTGGGGCACGAGAAACCATGACAATGGTCAGTGAATACAAACACACACCCAATGGTCAATAAATACAGACACACTCCCAATGGTCAGGAAATACTGATGCACTCTTGATGGTCTGTAAATTCAGATAAACATCCAAGGGTCAGTAAATACAGATACATTCCCGATGGTCAGTAAATACACACTCCCAATGGTCAGTTAACAGAGGCACATTCCTGATAGTCAGTGAATACAGACATGTTCCTGATGGTCAGCAAAAACAGACACAAACCTGATGGTCAGTAAATACAGACACACACCAAATGGTCAATAAATACAGACACCCTCCCAATGGTCAGTAAATACAGACACTCTCCGATGGTCAGTAAATACAGACACACTCTGATGGTCAGGAAATACAAACACTCTCCGATGGTCAGTAAATACAGACACACTCTGATGGTCAGGAAATACAGACACACTCTGATGGTCAGTAAAAACAGGCATATTCCCGATGGTCAGTAAATACAGACACACTCCCGATGGTCAGTAAATACAGACAGAGTCCCAATGGTCAGGAAATACTGATGCACTCTTGATGGTCTGTAAATTCAGATAAACATCCAAGGGTCAGTAAATACAGACACATTCCCGATGGTCAATAAATACACACTTCCGATTGTCTATAAATACAGACACATACCCAATGGTCAGTAAAGACAGACACTATCCCAATGGTCAGTAAGTACAAGCACAATCCCAATGGACAGTAAATACAGACACACTCCCGATGGCATGTAATTACCAATAAAGTCACAAAAGTCTTTTCATACTGACATACTACCGACAGTCATTAAGTAGATACACACTCTGGACGGTCATTAAATACAGACGCACACCTGATGGATAGTAAATACAGACACACTCCGAATGTCCAGTAAATAGGTACACTCCCAATGGTCAGTAAATACAGACACGTTCCAATCGTCATTGAGTACAGACACACCCCTGCAGTCAGTAAAGAGATACACATTCTCGATAGTCAGTAAATACAAACACATTTCTGCTGGTCAGTAAATACAGACACAGTCCTGATGGTCAGTAAATACAGACACGTTCCAATCGTCATTGAGTACAGACACACCCCTGCAGTCAGTAAAGAGATACACATTCTCGATAGTCAGTAAATACAAACACATTTCTGCTGGTCAGTAAATACAGACACAGTCCTGATGGTCAGTAAACGCAGGCATAGTCCAGATAGTTAGTGAATATTGATCAACTACGGATGGTCAGTAAACAGCGATGCGTTCCCAATGGTCAATAAACACCAACAAAGTCCTGAAGGCCAGTCAATAGACCGTTCACAATCCGGATTGTCAGAAAATACAGACACACTCCCGATGGTCAGTAAATACAGACACACTCCCAATGGTCAGTAAATACAGACACATTCCCGATGGTCAGTAAATGCAGACACATTCCCGAAGGTCAGTAAATGCAGACACACTCCCGAAGGTCAGTAAATACAGACACACTCCTGATGGTCAGTAAATACAGACACACTCCCGAAGGTCAGTAAATACAGACACACTCCCGATGGTCAGTAAATACAGACACATTCCCGATGGTCAGTAAATACACACTCCCAATGGTCAGTTAACAGAGGCACATTACTGATAGTCAGTGAATACAGACATGCTCCTGATGGTCAGGAAATACAAACACCTTCCTGATGGTCAGCAAAAACAGACACAAACCTGATGGTTAGTAAATACAGGCACACTGCCGATGGTCAGTGAATACAGATATACCCACAACGATCAGTAAATACAGACACACCTATGATGGACAGTAAATACACACTCCCGATGGTCAGTGAATACAGACATATTCCCAATAGTGAATACAGGCATAGTCCAGATGTTCAGTAAATACAGACACAGTACTGATGGTCAGTAAAAATAGACAACCACTGATGGTCAATAAACAGAGATGCATTCCAAATGATCAGTAAACACCAACATAGTCCCAAAGGCCAGTAAATACACCATTAATAATCCAGATCGTCAGAAAATACAGACACACTCACTATATCAATAAAGGCACAAGCACTCCCGATGAACAGTAAATACAAACACTTGCCCGATCATCAATAAATACAGACACAATCCCGATGGTCAGTAAAGACAGACACAATCCCGATGGTCAGTAAATACAGACACACTCTGATGGTCAGGAAATACAGACACACTCTGATGGTCAGTAAAAACAGGCATATTCCCGATGGTCAGTAAATACAGACACACTCCCGATGGTCAGTAAATACAGACAGAGTCCCAATGGTCAGGAAATACTGATGCACTCTTGATGGTCTGTAAATTCAGATAAACATCCAAGGGTCAGTAAATACAGACACATTCCCGATGGTCAATAAATACACACTTCCGATTGTCTATAAATACAGACACATACCCAATGGTCAGTAAAGACAGACACTATCCCAATGGTCAGTAAGTACAAGCACAATACCGATGGTCAGTAAAGAAGTGCACTGCCAATGGTTACTAAACAGACACAATCCCAATGGACAGTAAATACAGACACACTCCCGATGGCATGTAATTACCAATAAAGTCACAAAAGTCTTTTCATACTGACATACTACCGACAGTCATTAAGTAGATACACACTCTGGACGGTCATTAAATACAGACGCACACCTGATGGATAGTAAATACAGACACACCTACGATGGTCAGCAAATACAGACAGACACTCTATAGTCAGCAAATAGAGGCACATTCTCAAGAGGCAGCAAATACAGGCACACTGCCGATAGTCAGCATATACAGACATACTAATCGACGGTTTGTAAAAATCATCACATTCCTGATGGTCACTAAGTACAGACACACTCCTACTAGTCAGTAAATACAGACATGCTCTGGATGGTCAGTTAATACAGACACACTCTGATGGTCAGAAGATACAGACACACTCCCGTTGGTCAGTAAGTAGACACACTCTCAATGGTCAGTAAATACAGACACACTCCCAATCGTCAGTAAATACAGACACACCTACGATGGACTGTAAATACACACTCCCGATGGTCAGTAAATCCAGACACAATCCCACTGGTCAGTAAATACAGGCACACTGCCGATGGTCAGTGAATACAGATATACCCACGATGGTCTGAAAATACAGACACACCTACGATGGACAGTAAATACACACTCCCGATGGTCAGTGAATACAGACACAATCCCAATGGTCAGTAAATACAGACACACTGCCGATGGTCAGTGAATACAGATATACCCACGATGGTCAGAAAATACAGACACACCTACGATGGACAGTAAATACACACTCCCGATGGTCAGTGAATACAGACACATTCCCGATGGTCAGTAAATACAGACACAATCCCAATGGTCAGTAAATACAGGCACAATCCCAATGGTCAGCAAATACAGTCGCACTCCCAATGGCCAGTAAATACAGACACACCTATGATGGACTGTAAATACACACTCCTGATGGTCAGTGAATACAGACACATTCCCGATAGTGAATACAGGCATAGTCCAGATGTTCAGTAAATACAGACATAGTCCTGATGGTCAGTAAAAATAGACAACTACTGATGGTTAATAAACAGAGATGCATTCCTAATGGTCAGTAAACACCAACATAGTCCCAAAGGCCAGTAAATACACCATTAACAATCCAGATCGTCAGAAAATACAGACACACTCACTATAGTTAATAAAGGCAGATGCACTCCCGTTGAACAGTAAATACAGAGACAATCCCAATGGTCAGTAAATACACACTCCCAATGGTCAGTAAAGACAGACACACTCACGATGGTCAGTAAATACAGACACACTCCCAATGGTCAGTAAATACAGACACACTCCCGATGGTCAGTAAAGACAGACACACTCACGATGGTCAGTAAATACAGACACATTCCCAATGGTCAGTAAATACAGACACACTCCCGATTGTCAGTGAATACAGACACACTCCCGATGGTCAGTAAATACAGACACACTCCCGAAGGTCAGTAAATACAGACACACTCCCGATGGTCAGTAAATACAGACACACTCCCGATGGTCAGTAAATACAGACACACTCACGATGGTCAGTAAATACAGACACACTCCCGAAGGTCAGTAAATACAGACACACTCCCGATGGTCAGTAAATACAGACACACTCCCGAAGGTCAGTAAATACAGACACACTCCCGATGGTCAGTAAATACAGACACACTCACGATGGTCAGTAAATACAGACACACTCACGATGGTCAGTAAATACAGACACAATCCCAATGGTCAGCAAATACAGTCGCACTCCCAATGGCCAGTAAATACAGACACAATCCCGATGGTCAGTAAAGACAGACACACTCCCGATGGTCAGTAAAGACAGACACACTCACGATGGTCAGTAAATACAGACACAATCCCAATGGTCAGCAAATACAGACACACTCCCGATGGTCAGTAAATACAGACACACTCTCAATGGTCAGTAAATACAGACACACTCCCGATGGTCAGTAAATACAGACACACTCCCGATGGTCAGTAAACATAGGCATAGTCCAAAAGGTTAGTGAATATTGATCAACTACAGATGGTCAGTAAACAGCGATGCGTTCCCAATGGTCAATAAACACCAACAAAGTCCTGAAGGCCAGTCAATAGACCGTTCACCATCCGGATCGTCAGAAAATACAGAAACACTCCCGATGGTCAGTAAATACAGAAACACTCCCGAAGGTCAGTAAATGCAGACACAATCCCGATGGTCAGTAAATACAGACACACTCCCGATGGTCAGTAAATACAGACACACTCCCGATGGTCAGTAAATACAGACACATTCCCGATGGTCAGGAAAGACAGACACACTCCCGATGGTCAGTAAATACAGACACACTCCGATGGTCAGTAAATACAGACACAGTCCCGATGGTCAGTAAATACAGACACACTCCCGATGGTCAGTAAATACAGACACACTCCTGATGGTCAGTAAATACAGACACAGTCCCGATGGTCAGTAAATACAGACACACTCCCGTTGGTCAGTAAATACAGACACACTCCCGATGGTCAGTAAATACAGACACACTCCCGATGGTCAGTAAATACAGACACACTCCTGATGGTCAGTAAACATAGGCATAGTCCAAAAGGTTTGTGAATATTGATCAACTACTGATGGTCAGTAAACAGCGATGTGTTCCCAATGGTCAATAAACACCAACAAAGTCCTGAAGGCCAGTCAATAGACCGTTCACCATCCGGATCGTCAGAAAATACAGACACACTCCCGAAGGTCAGTAAATACAGACACACTCCCGTTGGTCAGTAAATACAGACACACTCCCGAAGGTCAGTAAATACAGACACACTCACGATCGTCAATAAAGGCAGATGCAGTCCCAATGAACAGTAAATACAAAGACTTCCCTGATCGTCAGCAAATACAGACACACACCCGAGCGTCAGAAACTGCAGACACACTCACAATGGGATGAAAATGCAGACATATTCCCAAAGGTCAGTAAAAAAGACATACACACAAAATGCTGGTGGAATGCAGCAGGCCAGGCAGCAACTACAGGAAGAAGAAATGTCGACATTTTGGGCCGAGACCCTTCGTCAGAACTAACTGAAAGGAAAGATAGTAAGAGATTAGAAAGTAAGAGGGGGAGGGAAAATGCAAAATGATAGAAGACCGGAGGGGGTGGGGTGAAGCTGAGACCCAGAAGGGTGATTGGCAAAAGGGATACAAAGCTAGAGAATGGAAAGGATCATGGGATGGGAGACCGAGGCAGAAATAAAGTGGGAAGGGAGCACCAGAGGGAGATGGAGAACAGGCAGAGTGATGGGCAGAGAGAGAAAAAAAAAGAGGGGGAAAAAAAAACAAAAAAAACCTCAGAAGGGGAGGAGGGGCATTAACGGAAGTTAGAGAAGTCAATGGTCATGCCATCAGGTTGGAGGCTACCCAGCCGGTATATAAGGCGTTGTTCCTCTAACCTGAGTGTGGCTTCATCTTGACAGTAGAGGAGGCCATGGATAGACATATCAGAATGGGATGTGGAATTAAAATGTGTGGCCACTGGGAGATCCTGCTTTTTCTGGCGGACCGAGCGTAGGTGTTCATCTAAACGGTCTCCCAGTCTGCGTTGGGTCTCACCAATATATAAAAGGCCAAACCGGGAGCACCGGACGCAGTACACCACACCAGCCGACTCACAGGTGAAGTGTCGCCTCACCTGGAAGGACTGTCTGGGGCCTTGAATGGTGGTGAGGGAGGAAGTGTAAGGACAGGTGTAGTATTTGTTCTGCTTGTAAGAATAAGTGCCAGGAGGGAGATTGGTGGGGTGGGATGGGGGATGAATGGACAAGGGAGTCGCGTAGGGAGCGATCCCTGCGGAAAGCGGGGGGGGGGGGGGAGGAGGGAAAGATGTGCTTGGTAGTGGGATCCCGTTGGAGGTGGCGGAAGTTACGTAGAATTATACATTGGATCCGGAGACTGGTGGGGTGGTAGGTGAGGACAAGGGGGACCCTATCCCAAGTGGGGTGGTGGGCGGATGGGGTGAGGGCAGATGTGCGGGAAATGAGAGAGATGCGTTTGAGAGCAGAGTTGATGGTGGAAGAAGGGAAGCCCCTTTCTTTAAAAAAGGAAGACATCTCCTTCGTCCTGGAATGTAAAGCCTCATCCTGAGAGCAGATGTGCTGGAGACGGAGGAATTGTGAGAAGGGGATAGCATTTCTGCAAGAGACAGGTTGGGAAGAAGAATAGTCCAGGTAAAAAAAAACATACACCTGATTATCAGTAAATACAGGCACACTCCCGATGGTCAGTAAATAGAGACCAACACTTGACGATCAGTAGAAAGACACACTCCTGATGATCAGTAAATACAGACATACTCCTTATGGTCGATAACTACAGACAGACTCCCAATGGACAGTCAGTATAGAAACTAACTCGATGGTCTGTAATTACCAATACAGTCACAATAGTCTTTTAATACTGACATACTAACGACGGTCATTAAGTAGATACACACTATCGACAGTTATTAAATACAGACACACACCCAATGGATAGTAAATACAGACACACTCCGAATGGTCAGTAAATACACACTCCCGATGGTCAGTAAATACACACTCCCGATGGACAGTAAATACAGACACACTCTGATGGTCAGGAAATACAAACACACGGCCGATGGTCAGTAAATACAGACACACTGCTGATGGTCAGTAAATACAGACACACTCCTGATGGTCAGTAAATACAGACACATTCCCAATCGTCAGTAAATACAGGCACACTCTGATGGTCAGGAAATACAAACACACTGCCAATAGTCAGTAAGTACAGGCATGCTGCCGATGGTCAGTAAATACAGACACATTCCCAATCGTCAGTAAATACAGACACATTCTTGATGGTCAGTAAATACAGACACATTCTCGATGGTCAGTAAACGCAAACACATTCCCGAAGGTCAGTAAATACAGACACACTCGCGATGGTCAATAAACTCAGACACATTTCCAATGGTCAGTAAGTACAGGCACACACTGGATGGTCAGTAAATACAGACACACTCCCGATAGTAAATACAAACAATTGATGGTCAATAAAAACAGACAGATCCCAATGTTCAGTATATACATACACATTCCTGATGGTCAGTAAATACAGACACGTTCCTGATGGTCGGTAAATACAGACACACAATCGATGGTTAGCAAACACAGACACACAGCTGATGGTCAGTAAACACAGACACACTTGCGATGGTCAGTAAATACAGACACATTCCCGAAGGTCAGTAAATACAGACACACTGCCGATGGTCAGTAAATACAGACACACTCCCGGTTGTCAGGAAATACACACTCCCAATGGTCAGTAATGACAGACACACTCCCAATGGTCAGTAAATACAGACACATTCCCAATCGTCAGCAACAGATAGACACCAGCTAGTCAGTAAATACAGACACATTCCCGATGATCAGTAAATACAGACACACTCCCAATAGTCAGTGAATACAGACAGGCTGCCGATGGTCAGTAAATACAGACACACTCCCAATCGTCAGTAAATACAGACACATTCCCAATCGTCAGCAACAGATAGACACCAGCTAGTCAGTAAATACAGACACATTCCCGATGATCAGTAAATACAGACACACTCCCAATAGTCAGTGAATACAGACAGGCTGCCGATGGTCAGTAAATACAGACACACTCCCAATCGTCAGTAAATACAGACACACTCTCAATGGTCAGTAAACTCAGACACACTCCCGATGGTCAGTTAATACAGACATAATCTCGATTTTCAGTAAATACAGATACAGTCCAGTTTGTCACTAAATGCAGATACACTCCCAATTGTCTGTAAATACAGAAACACTCACAATAGTCAGTAAATACAGACACATTCCCAATCGTCAGCAACAGATAGACACCAGCTAGTCAGTAAATACAGGCACATTCCCGATGGTCAGTAAATACAGATATGTTCCCAGTCATCAGTGAGTACAGACACATTCAGTAAAGAGATGCACATTCTCGATACATGCACACAGCCGATGGTCAGTTATACAGACAAACAATCGATGGTCAGTAAATAGAAACACATTTCTGATGGTCAACATATAAAGACTCACTCCCGATGCTCAGTAAATACAGACACAGTCCAGTTTGTCACTAAATGCAGATACACTCCCAATTGTCTGTAAATACAGAAACACTCACAATAGTCAGTAAATACAGACACATTCCCAATCGTCAGCAACAGATAGACACCAGCTAGTCAGTAAATACAGACACATTCCCGATGATCAGTAAATACAGACACATTCTCAAGAGGCAGTAAATAAAGGCACACTGCCGATAGTCAGCATATACAGACATACTAATCGATGGTTTGTAAAAATCATCACATTCCTGATCGTCAGTAAATACTGACACATTCCTGATGGTGACTAAGTACAGACACACTCCTAATAGTCAGTAAATACAGACATGCTCTGGATGGTCAGTAAATACAGACACACTCCGATGGTCAGAAGATACAGACACACTCCAATGATCAGTAAATACACACTCCCGATGGACAGTAAATAAAGACACAATCCCGATGGACAGTAAATACAGACACAATCCCGATGGACAGTAAATACAGACACACTGCCGATGGTAAGTAAATACAGACACACTCTGATGGTCAGGAAATACAGACGCACTGCCGATGGTCAGTAAATATAGACACACTCCTGATGGTCAGTAAATACAGACACACTCCCAATCGTCAGTAAATACAGACACACTCTCAATGGTCAGTAAACTCAGACACAGTCCCGATGGTCAGAAGATACAGACACACTCCAATGATCAGTAAATACACACTCCCAATGGACAGTAAATACAGACACACTCCCGATGGACAGTAAATACAGACACACTCTCGATGGTCTGTAAGTACAGACACACTCTGATGGTCAGGAAATACAGAAACACTGCCGATGGTCAGTAAATACAGACACACTCTGATGGTCAGGAAATACAGACACATTCCTGATGGTCGGTAAATACAGACACACAGTCGATGGTTAACAAACACAGACACACAGCTGATGGTCAGTAAACACAGACACACTTGTGATGGTCAGTAAATACAGACGCATTCCCGATGGTCAGTAAATACAGACACACACTCTGTAGTCAGCAAATAGAGGCACATTCTCAAGAGGCAGTAAATACAGACACACTGCCAATAGTCAGCAAATACAGACATACTAATTGATGGTTTGTAAAAATCATCACATTCCTGATGGTCAGTAAATACTGACACATTCCTGATGGTCACTAAGTACAGACACACTCTGATGTACAGGAAATACAGACACACTGCCGATGGTCAGTAAATACAGACACATTCTGACGGTCAGGAAATACAGACACACTGCTGATGGTCAGTAAATATAGACACATTCCTGATGGTCAGTAAATACAGACACACTCCCAATCGTCAGTAAATACAGACACACTCTCAATGGTCAGTAAACTCAGACACACTCCCGATGGTCAGTAAATACAGACACACTCCCGATGGTCAGTAAATACAGACATAATCTCGATTTTCAGTAAATACAGATACAGTCCAGTTTGTCACTAAATGCAGATACACTCCCAATTGTCTGTAAATACAGAAACACTCACAATAGTCAGTAAATACAGACACATTCCCAATCGTCAGCAACAGATAGACACCAGCTAGTCAGTAAATACAGACACATTCCCGATGATCAGTAAATACAGACACACTCCCGATGGTCAGTAAATACAGACATAATGTCGATTTTCAGTAAATACAGATACAGTCCGGTTTGTCACTAAATGCAGATACACTCCCAATTGTCTGTAAATACAGAAACACTCACAATAGTCAGTAAATACAGACACATTCCCAATCGTCAGCATCAGATAGACACCAGCTAGTCAGTAAATACAGACACATTCCCGATGATCAATAAATACAGGCACACTCCCGATGGTCAGTAAATACAGGCACACTCCCGATGGTCAGTAAATACAGACACACTCCCGATGGTCAGTAAATACAGACATAATCTCGATTTTCAGTAAATACAGATACAGTCCAGTTTGTCTCTAAATGCAGATACACTCCCAATTGTCTGTAAATACAGAAACACTCACAATAGTCAGTAAATACAGACACATTCCCAATCGTCAGCAACAGATAGACACCAGCTAGTCAGTAAATACAGGCACATTTCCGATGATCAGTAAATACAGACACACTCCCGATGGTCAGTAAATACAGTCATAATCTCGATTTTCAGAAAATACAGATACAGTCCAGTTTGTCTCTAAATGCAGATACACTCCCAATTGTCTGTAAATACAGAAACACTCACAATAGTCAGTAAATACAGACACATTCCCAATCGTCAGCAACAGATAGACACCAGCTAGTCAGTAAATACAGGCACATTTCTGATGGTCAGTAAATACAGATATGTTCCCAGTCATCAGTGAGTACAGACACTTTCAGTAAAGAGATGCACATTCTCCATACATGCACACTGCCGATGGTCAATTATACAGACAAACAATCGATGGTCAGTAAATAGAAACAAATTTCTGATGGTCAACAAATAAAGACTCACTCCCGATGGTCGGTAAATACAGACGCAGTCCCGATGCTCAGTAAATACAGACACAGTCCAGTTTGTCACTAAATGCAGATACACTCCCAATTGTCTGTAAATACAGAAACACTCACAATAGTCAGTAAATACAGACACATTCCCAATCGTCAGTAAATACAGACACATTCTCGATGGTCAGTAAATACAGACACACTCCCGATGGTTAGTAAATGCAGACACACTCCCGATGGTCAGTAAATACAGACACACTCCCGATGGACAGTAAATACAGACACACTCTCGATGGTCAGTAAGTACAGACACACTCTCGATGGTCAGTAAGTACAGAAACACTCTGATGGTCAGGAAATACAGAGACACTGCCGATGGTCAGTAAATACAGACACACTCTGATGGTCAGGAAATACAGACACATTCCTGATGGTCGGTAAATACAGACACACAGTCGATGGTTAACAAACACAGACACACAGCTGATGGTCAGTAAACACAGACACACTTGTGATGGTCAGTAAATACAGACGCATTCCCGATGGTCAGTAAATACAGACACACACTCTGTAGTCAGCAAATAGAGGCACATTCTCAAGAGGCAGTAAATACAGACACACTGCCAATAGTCAGCACATACAGACATACTAATTGATGGTTTGTAAAAATCATCACATTCCTGATGGTCAGTAAATACTGACACATTCCTGATGGTCACTAAGTACAGACACACTCCTAATAGTCAGTAAATACAGACAAGCTCTGGATGGTCAGGAAATACAGACACACTCTGATGTACAGGAAATACAGACACACTGCCGATGGTCAGTAAATACAGACACATTAAGACGGTCAGGAAATACAGACACACTTCTGATGGTCAGTAAATATAGACACATTCCTGATGGTCAGTAAATACAGACACACTCCCAATCGTCAGTAAATACAGACACACTCTCAATGGTCAGTAAACTCAGACACACTCCCGATGGTCAGTAAATACAGACACACTCCCGATGGTCAGTAAATACAGACATAATCTCGATTTTCAGTAAATACAGATACAGTCCAGTTTGTCACTAAATGCAGATACACTCCCAATTGTCTGTAAATACAGAAACACTCACAATAGTCAGTAAATACAGACACATTCCCAATCGTCAGCAACAGATAGACACCAGCTAGTCAGTAAATACAGACACATTCCCGATGATCAGTAAATACAGACACACTCCCGATGGTCAGTAAATACAGACATAATGTCGATTTTCAGTAAATACAGATACAGTCCGGTTTGTCACTAAATGCAGATACACTCCCAATTGTCTGTAAATACAGAAACACTCACAATAGTCAGTAAATACAGACACATTCCCAATCGTCAGCATCAGATAGACACCAGCTAGTCAGTAAATACAGACACATTCCTGATGATCAATAAATACAGGCACACTCCCGATGGTCAGTAAATACAGGCACACTCCCGATGGTCAGTAAATACAGACATAATCTCGATTTTCAGTAAATACAGATACAGTCCAGTTTGTCTCTAAATGCAGATACACTCCCAATTGTCTGTAAATACAGAAACACTCACAATAGTCAGTAAATACAGACACATTCCCAATCGTCAGCAACAGATAGACACCAGCTAGTCAGTAAATACAGGCACATTTCCAATGATCAGTAAATACAGACACACTCCCGATGGTCAGTAAATACAGACATAATCTCGATTTTCAGAAAATACAGATACAGTCCAGTTTGTCTCTAAATGCAGATACACTCCCAATTGTCTGTAAATACAGAAACACTCACAATAGTCAGTAAATACAGACACATTCCCAATGGTCAGCAACAGATAGACACCAGCTAGTCAGTAAATACAGGCACATTTCCGATGGTCAGTAAATACAGACACATTCCCGATGATCAGTAAATACAGACACACTCCCGATGGTCGGTAAATACAGACATAATCTCGATTTTCAGTAAATACAGACACAGTCCAGTTTGTCACTAAATGCAGATACACTCCCAATTGTCTGTAAATACAGAAACACTCACAATAGTCAGTAAATACAGACACATTCCCAATCGTCAGCAACAGATAGACACCAGCTAGTCAGTAAATACAGGCACATTTCTGATGGTCAGTAAATACAGATATGTTCCCAGTCATCAGTGAGTACAGACACTTTCAGTAAAGAGATGCACATTCTCCATACATGCACACTGCCGATGGTCAATTATACAGACAAACAATCGATGGTCAGTAAATAGAAACAAATTTCTGATGGTCAACAAATAAAGACTCACTCCCGATGGTCGGTAAATACAGACGCAGTCCCGATGCTCAGTAAATACAGACACAGTCCAGTTTGTCACTAAATGCAGATACACTCCCAATTGTCTGTAAATACAGAAACACTCACAATAGTCAGTAAATACAGACACATTCCCAATCGTCAGTAAATACAGACACATTCTCGATGGTCAGTAAATACAGACACACTCCCGATGGTCAGTAAATGCAGACACACTCCCGATGGTCAGTAAATACAGACACACTCCCGATGGTCAGTAAATACAGACACAGTCCTGATGGTCAGTAAACGCAGGCATAGTCCAGATAGTTAGTGAATATTGATCAACTACGGATGGTCAGTAAACAGCGATGCGTTCCCAATGGTCAATAAACACCAACAAAGTCCTGAAGGCCAGTCAATAGACCGTTCACAATCCGGATTGTCAGAAAATACAGACACACTCCCGATGGTCAGTAAATACAGACACACTCCCAATGGTCAGTAAATACAGACACATTCCCGATGGTCAGTAAATGCAGACACATTCCCGAAGGTCAGTAAATGCAGACACACTCCCGAAGGTCAGTAAATACAGACACACTCCTGATGGTCAGTAAATACAGACACACTCCCGAAGGTCAGTAAATACAGACACACTCCCGATGGTCAGTAAATACAGACACATTCCCGATGGTCAGTAAATACACACTCCCAATGGTCAGTTAACAGAGGCACATTACTGATAGTCAGTGAATACAGACATGCTCCTGATGTTCAGGAAATACAAACACCTTCCTGATGGTCAGCAAAAACAGACACAAACCTGATGGTTAGTAAATACAGGCACACTGCCGATGGTCAGTGAATACAGATATACCCACAACGATCAGTAAATACAGACACACCTATGATGGACAGTAAATACACACTCCCGATGGTCAGTGAATACAGACATATTCCCAATAGTGAATACAGGCATAGTCCAGATGTTCAGTAAATACAGACACAGTACTGATGGTCAGTAAAAATAGACAACCACTGATGGTCAATAAACAGAGATGCATTCCAAATGATCAGTAAACACCAACATAGTCCCAAAGGCCAGTAAATACACCATTAATAATCCAGATCGTCAGAAAATACAGACACACTCACTATATCAATAAAGGCACAAGCACTCCCGATGAACAGTAAATACAAACACTTGCCCGATCATCAATAAATACAGACACAATCCCGATGGTCAGTAAAGACAGACACAATCCCGATGGTCAGTAAATACAGACACACTCCCAATGGTCAGTAAATAAAGACATATTCCTGATGGTCAGTAAATGCAGACACAATCCCGATGATCAGTAAAGACAAACACACTCCGATGGTCAGTAAAAACAGGCATATTCCCGATGGTCAGTAAATACAGACACAATCCCGATAGTCAGTAAATACAGACAGAGTCCCAATGGTCAGGAAATACTGATGCACTCTTGATGGTCTGTAAATTCAGATAAACATCCAAGGGTCAGTAAATACAGACACATTCCCGATGGTCAATAAATACACACTTCCGATTGTCAATAAATACAGACACATACACAATGGTCAGTAAGTACAAGCACAATACCGATGGTCAGTAAAGAAGTGCACTGCCAATGGTTACTAAACAGACACAATCCCAATGGACAGTAAATACAGACACACTCCCGATGGCATGTAATTACCAATAAAGTCACAAAAGTCTTTTCATACTGACATACTACCGACAGTCATTAAGTAGATACACACTCTGGACGGTCATTAAATACAGACGCACACCTGATGGATAGTAAATACAGACACACCTACGATGGTCAGCAAATACAGACAGACACTCTATAGTCAGCAAATAGAGGCACATTCTCAAGAGGCAGCAAATACAGGCACACTGCCGATAGTCAGCATATACAGACATACTAATCGACGGTTTGTAAAAATCATCACATTCCTGATGGTCACTAAGTACAGACACACTCCTACTAGTCAGTAAATACAGACATGCTCTGGATGGTCAGTTAATACAGACACACTCTGATGGTCAGAAGATACAGACACACTCCCGTTGGTCAGTAAGTAGACACACTCTCAATGGTCAGTAAATACAGACACACTCCCAATCGTCAGTAAATACAGACACACCTACGATGGACTGTAAATACACACTCCCGATGGTCAGTAAATCCAGACACAATCCCACTGGTCAGTAAATACAGGCACACTGCCGATGGTCAGTGAATACAGATATACCCACGATGGTCTGAAAATACAGACACACCTACGATGGACAGTAAATACACACTCCCGATGGTCAGTGAATACAGACACAATCCCAATGGTCAGTAAATACAGACACACTGCCGATGGTCAGTGAATACAGATATACCCACGATGGTCAGAAAATACAGACACACCTACGATGGACAGTAAATACACACTCCCGATGGTCAGTGAATACAGACACATTCCCGATGGTCAGTAAATACAGACACAATCCCAATGGTCAGTAAATACAGGCACAATCCCAATGGTCAGCAAATACAGTCGCACTCCCAATGGCCAGTAAATACAGACACACCTATGATGGACTGTAAATACACACTCCTGATGGTCAGTGAATACAGACACATTCCCGATAGTGAATACAGGCATAGTCCAGATGTTCAGTAAATACAGACATAGTCCTGATGGTCAGTAAAAATAGACAACTACTGATGGTTAATAAACAGAGATGCATTCCTAATGGTCAGTAAACACCAACATAGTCCCAAAGGCCAGTAAATACACCATTAACAATCCAGATCGTCAGAAAATACAGACACACTCACTATAGTTAATAAAGGCAGATGCACTCCCGTTGAACAGTAAATACAGAGACAATCCCGATGGTCAGTAAATACACACTCCCAATGGTCAGTAAAGACAGACACACTCACGATGGTCAGTAAATACAGACACACTCCCAATGGTCAGTAAATACAGACACACTCCCGATGGTCAGTAAAGACAGACACACTCACGATGGTCAGTAAATACAGACACATTCCCAATGGTCAGTAAATACAGACACACTCCCGATTGTCAGTGAATACAGACACACTCCCGATGGTCAGTAAATACAGACACACTCCCGAAGGTCAGTAAATACAGACACACTCCCGATGGTCAGTAAATACAGACACACTCACGATGGTCAGTAAATACAGACACACTCCCGAAGGTCAGTAAATACAGACACACTCCCGATGGTCAGTAAATACAGACACACTCCCGAAGGTCAGTAAATACAGACACACTCCCGATGGTCAGTAAATACAGACACACTCACGATGGTCAGTAAATACAGACACACTCACGATGGTCAGTAAATACAGACACAATCCCAATGGTCAGCAAATACAGTCGCACTCCCAATGGCCAGTAAATACAGACACAATCCCAATGGTCAGCAAATACAGTCGCACTCCCGATGGTCAGTAAATACAGACACACTCCCAATGGTCAGTAAAGACAGACACACTCACGATGGTCAGTAAATACAGACACAATCCCAATGGTCAGCAAATACAGACACACTCCCGATGGTCAGTAAATACAGACACACTCTCAATGGTCAGTAAATACAGACACACTCCCGATGGTCAGTAAATACAGACACACTCCCGATGGTCAGTAAACATAGGCATAGTCCAAAAGGTTAGTGAATATTGATCAACTACAGATGGTCAGTAAACAGCGATGCGTTCCCAATGGTCAATAAACACCAACAAAGTCCTGAAGGCCAGTCAATAGACCGTTCACCATCCGGATCGTCAGAAAATACAGAAACACTCCCGATGGTCAGTAAATACAGAAACACTCCCGAAGGTCAGTAAATGCAGACACAATCCCGATGGTCAGTAAATACAGACACACTCCCGATGGTCAGTAAATACAGACACACTCCCGATGGTCAGTAAATACAGACACATTCCCGATGGTCAGGAAAGACAGACACACTCCCGATGGTCAGTAAATACAGACACACTCCGATGGTCAGTAAATACAGACACAGTCCCGATGGTCAGTAAATACAGACACACTCCCGATGGTCAGTAAATACAGACACACTCCTGATGGTCAGTAAATACAGACACAGTCCCGATGGTCAGTAAATACAGACACACTCCCGTTGGTCAGTAAATACAGACACACTCCCGATGGTCAGTAAATACAGACACACTCCCGATGGTCAGTAAATACAGACACACTCCTGATGGTCAGTAAACATAGGCATAGTCCAAAAGGTTTGTGAATATTGATCAACTACTGATGGTCAGTAAACAGCGATGTGTTCCCAATGGTCAATAAACACCAACAAAGTCCTGAAGGCCAGTCAATAGACCGTTCACCATCCGGATCGTCAGAAAATACAGACACACTCCCGAAGGTCAGTAAATACAGACACACTCCCGTTGGTCAGTAAATACAGACACACTCCCGAAGGTCAGTAAATACAGACACACTCACGATCGTCAATAAAGGCAGATGCAGTCCCAATGAACAGTAAATACAAAGACTTCCCTGATCGTCAGCAAATACAGACACACACCCGAGCGTCAGAAACTGCAGACACACTCACAATGGGATGAAAATGCAGACATATTCCCAAAGGTCAGTAAAAAAGACATACACACAAAATGCTGGTGGAATGCAGCAGGCCAGGCAGCAACTACAGGAAGAAGAAATGTCGACATTTTGGGCCGAGACCCTTCGTCAGAACTAACTGAAAGGAAAGATAGTAAGAGATTAGAAAGTAAGAGGGGGAGGGAAAATGCAAAATGATAGAAGACCGGAGGGGGTGGGGTGAAGCTGAGACCCAGAAGGGTGATTGGCAAAAGGGATACAAAGCTAGAGAATGGAAAGGATCATGGGATGGGAGACCGAGGCAGAAATAAAGTGGGAAGGGAGCACCAGAGGGTGATGGAGAACAGGCAGAGTGATGGGCAGAGAGAGAAAAAAAAAGAGGGGGAAAAAAAAACAAAAAAAACCTCAGAAGGGGAGGAGGGGCATTAACGGAAGTTAGAGAAGTCAATGGTCATGCCATCAGGTTGGAGGCTACCCAGCCGGTATATAAGGCGTTGTTCCTCTAACCTGAGTGTGGCTTCATCTTGACAGTAGAGGAGGCCATGGATAGACATATCAGAATGGGATGTGGAATTAAAATGTGTGGCCACTGGGAGATCCTGCTTTTTCTGGCGGACCGAGCGTAGGTGTTCATCTAAACGGTCTCCCAGTCTGCGTTGGGTCTCACCAATATATAAAAGGCCAAACCGGGAGCACCGGACGCAGTACACCACACCAGCCGACTCACAGGTGAAGTGTCGCCTCACCTGGAAGGACTGTCTGGGGCCTTGAATGGTGGTGAGGGAGGAAGTGTAAGGACAGGTGTAGTATTTGTTCTGCTTGTAAGAATAAGTGCCAGGAGGGAGATTGGTGGGGTGGGATGGGGGATGAATGGACAAGGGAGTCGCGTAGGGAGCGATCCCTGCGGAAAGCGGGGGGGGGGGGGGGAGGAGGGAAAGATGTGCTTGGTAGTGGGATCCCGTTGGAGGTGGCGGAAGTTACGTAGAATTATACATTGGATCCGGAGACTGGTGGGGTGGTAGGTGAGGACAAGGGGGACCCTATCCCAAGTGGGGTGGTGGGCGGATGGGGTGAGGGCAGATGTGCGGGAAATGAGAGAGATGCGTTTGAGAGCAGAGTTGATGGTGGAAGAAGGGAAGCCCCTTTCTTTAAAAAAGGAAGACATCTCCTTCGTCCTGGAATGTAAAGCCTCATCCTGAGAGCAGATGTGCTGGAGACGGAGGAATTGTGAGAAGGGGATAGCATTTCTGCAAGAGACAGGTTGGGAAGAAGAATAGTCCAGGTAAAAAAAAACATACACCTGATTATCAGTAAATACAGGCACACTCCCGATGGTCAGTAAATAGAGACCAACACTTGACGATCAGTAGAAAGACACACTCCTGATGATCAGTAAATACAGACATACTCCTTATGGTCGATAACTACAGACAGACTCCCAATGGACAGTCAGTATAGAAACTAACTCGATGGTCTGTAATTACCAATACAGTCACAATAGTCTTTTAATACTGACATACTAACGACGGTCATTAAGTAGATACACACTATCGACAGTTATTAAATACAGACACACACCCAATGGATAGTAAATACAGACACACTCCGAATGGTCAGTAAATACACACTCCCGATGGTCAGTAAATACACACTCCCGATGGACAGTAAATACAGACACACTCTGATGGTCAGGAAATACAAACACACGGCCGATGGTCAGTAAATACAGACACACTGCTGATGGTCAGTAAATACAGACACACTCCTGATGGTCAGTAAATACAGACACATTCCCAATCGTCAGTAAATACAGGCACACTCTGATGGTCAGGAAATACAAACACACTGCCAATAGTCAGTAAGTACAGGCATGCTGCCGATGGTCAGTAAATACAGACACATTCCCAATCGTCAGTAAATACAGACACATTCTTGATGGTCAGTAAATACAGACACATTCTCGATGGTCAGTAAACGCAAACACATTCCCGAAGGTCAGTAAATACAGACACACTCGCGATGGTCAATAAACTCAGACACATTTCCAATGGTCAGTAAGTACAGGCACACACTGGATGGTCAGTAAATACAGACACACTCCCGATAGTAAATACAAACAATTGATGGTCAATAAAAACAGACAGATCCCAATGTTCAGTATATACATACACATTCCTGATGGTCAGTAAATACAGACACGTTCCTGATGGTCGGTAAATACAGACACACAATCGATGGTTAGCAAACACAGACACACAGCTGATGGTCAGTAAACACAGACACACTTGCGATGGTCAGTAAATACAGACACATTCCCGAAGGTCAGTAAATACAGACACACTGCCGATGGTCAGTAAATACAGACACACTCCCGGTTGTCAGGAAATACACACTCCCAATGGTCAGTAATGACAGACACACTCCCAATGGTCAGTAAATACAGACACATTCCCAATCGTCAGCAACAGATAGACACCAGCTAGTCAGTAAATACAGACACATTCCCGATGATCAGTAAATACAGACACACTCCCAATAGTCAGTGAATACAGACAGGCTGCCGATGGTCAGTAAATACAGACACACTCCCAATCGTCAGTAAATACAGACACATTCCCAATCGTCAGCAACAGATAGACACCAGCTAGTCAGTAAATACAGACACATTCCCGATGATCAGTAAATACAGACACACTCCCAATAGTCAGTGAATACAGACAGGCTGCCGATGGTCAGTAAATACAGACACACTCCCAATCGTCAGTAAATACAGACACACTCTCAATGGTCAGTAAACTCAGACACACTCCCGATGGTCAGTTAATACAGACATAATCTCGATTTTCAGTAAATACAGATACAGTCCAGTTTGTCACTAAATGCAGATACACTCCCAATTGTCTGTAAATACAGAAACACTCACAATAGTCAGTAAATACAGACACATTCCCAATCGTCAGCAACAGATAGACACCAGCTAGTCAGTAAATACAGGCACATTCCCGATGGTCAGTAAATACAGATATGTTCCCAGTCATCAGTGAGTACAGACACATTCAGTAAAGAGATGCACATTCTCGATACATGCACACAGCCGATGGTCAGTTATACAGACAAACAATCGATGGTCAGTAAATAGAAACACATTTCTGATGGTCAACATATAAAGACTCACTCCCGATGCTCAGTAAATACAGACACAGTCCAGTTTGTCACTAAATGCAGATACACTCCCAATTGTCTGTAAATACAGAAACACTCACAATAGTCAGTAAATACAGACACATTCCCAATCGTCAGCAACAGATAGACACCAGCTAGTCAGTAAATACAGACACATTCCCGATGATCAGTAAATACAGACACATTCTCAAGAGGCAGTAAATAAAGGCACACTGCCGATAGTCAGCATATACAGACATACTAATCGATGGTTTGTAAAAATCATCACATTCCTGATCGTCAGTAAATACTGACACATTCCTGATGGTGACTAAGTACAGACACACTCCTAATAGTCAGTAAATACAGACATGCTCTGGATGGTCAGTAAATACAGACACACTCCGATGGTCAGAAGATACAGACACACTCCAATGATCAGTAAATACACACTCCCGATGGACAGTAAATAAAGACACAATCCCGATGGACAGTAAATACAGACACAATCCCGATGGACAGTAAATACAGACACACTGCCGATGGTAAGTAAATACAGACACACTCTGATGGTCAGGAAATACAGACGCACTGCCGATGGTCAGTAAATATAGACACACTCCTGATGGTCAGTAAATACAGACACACTCCCAATCGTCAGTAAATACAGACACACTCTCAATGGTCAGTAAACTCAGACACAGTCCCGATGGTCAGAAGATACAGACACACTCCAATGATCAGTAAATACACACTCCCAATGGACAGTAAATACAGACACACTCCCGATGGACAGTAAATACAGACACACTCTCGATGGTCTGTAAGTACAGACACACTCTGATGGTCAGGAAATACAGAAACACTGCCGATGGTCAGTAAATACAGACACACTCTGATGGTCAGGAAATACAGACACATTCCTGATGGTCGGTAAATACAGACACACAGTCGATGGTTAACAAACACAGACACACAGCTGATGGTCAGTAAACACAGACACACTTGTGATGGTCAGTAAATACAGACGCATTCCCGATGGTCAGTAAATACAGACACATTAAGACGGTCAGGAAATACAGACACACTTCTGATGGTCAGTAAATATAGACACATTCCTGATGGTCAGTAAATACAGACACACTCCCAATCGTCAGTAAATACAGACACACTCTCAATGGTCAGTAAACTCAGACACACTCCCGATGGTCAGTAAATACAGACACACTCCCGATGGTCAGTAAATACAGACATAATCTCGATTTTCAGTAAATACAGATACAGTCCAGTTTGTCACTAAATGCAGATACACTCCCAATTGTCTGTAAATACAGAAACACTCACAATAGTCAGTAAATACAGACACATTCCCAATCGTCAGCAACAGATAGACACCAGCTAGTCAGTAAATACAGACACATTCCCGATGATCAGTAAATACAGACACACTCCCGATGGTCAGTAAATACAGACATAATGTCGATTTTCAGTAAATACAGATACAGTCCGGTTTGTCACTAAATGCAGATACACTCCCAATTGTCTGTAAATACAGAAACACTCACAATAGTCAGTAAATACAGACACATTCCCAATCGTCAGCATCAGATAGACACCAGCTAGTCAGTAAATACAGACACATTCCTGATGATCAATAAATACAGGCACACTCCCGATGGTCAGTAAATACAGGCACACTCCCGATGGTCAGTAAATACAGACATAATCTCGATTTTCAGTAAATACAGATACAGTCCAGTTTGTCTCTAAATGCAGATACACTCCCAATTGTCTGTAAATACAGAAACACTCACAATAGTCAGTAAATACAGACACATTCCCAATCGTCAGCAACAGATAGACACCAGCTAGTCAGTAAATACAGGCACATTTCCAATGATCAGTAAGTACAGACACACTCCCGATGGTCAGTAAATACAGACATAATCTCGATTTTCAGAAAATACAGATACAGTCCAGTTTGTCTCTAAATGCAGATACACTCCCAATTGTCTGTAAATACAGAAACACTCACAATAGTCAGTAAATACAGACACATTCCCAATGGTCAGCAACAGATAGACACCAGCTAGTCAGTAAATACAGGCACATTTCCGATGGTCAGTAAATACAGACACATTCCCGATGATCAGTAAATACAGACACACTCCCGATGGTCGGTAAATACAGACATAATCTCGATTTTCAGTAAATACAGACACAGTCCAGTTTGTCACTAAATGCAGATACACTCCCAATTGTCTGTAAATACAGAAACACTCACAATAGTCAGTAAATACAGACACATTCCCAATCATCAGCAACAGATAGACACCAGCTAGTCAGTAAATACAGGCACATTTCTGATGGTCAGTAAATACAGATATGTTCCCAGTCATCAGTGAGTACAGACACTTTCAGTAAAGAGATGCACATTCTCCATACATGCACACTGCCGATGGTCAATTATACAGACAAACAATCGATGGTCAGTAAATAGAAACAAATTTCTGATGGTCAACAAATAAAGACTCACTCCCGATGGTCGGTAAATACAGACGCAGTCCCGATGCTCAGTAAATACAGACACAGTCCAGTTTGTCACTAAATGCAGATACACTCCCAATTGTCTGTAAATACAGAAACACTCACAATAGTCAGTAAATACAGACACATTCCCAATCGTCAGTAAATACAGACACATTCTCGATGGTCAGTAAATACAGACACACTCCCGATGGTCAGTAAATGCAGACACACTCCCGATGGTCAGTAAATACAGACACACTCCCGATGGTCAGTAAATGCAGACACACTCCCGATGGTCAGTAAATACAGACACACTCCCGATGGTCAGTAAACTCAGACACACTCCCAATGGTCAGTAAGTACAGGCACACACTGGATGGTCAGTAAATACAGACACACTCCCGATAGTAAATACAAACAATTGATGGTCAATAAAAACAGACAGATCCCAATGTTCAGTATATACATACACATTCCTGATGGTCAGTAAATACAGACACGTTCCTGATGGTCGATAAATACAGACAGACACTCTATAGTCAGCAAATAGAGGCACATTCTCAAGAGGCAGTAAATACAGGCACACTGCCGACAGTCAGCATATACAGCCATACTAATCGATGGTTTGTAAAAATCATCACATTCCTGATCGTCAGTAAATACTGACACATTCCTGATGGTGACTAAGTACAGACACACTCCTAATAGTCAGTAAATACAGACATGCTCTGGATGGTCAGTAAATACAGACACACTCCGATGGTCAGAAGATACAGACACACTCCAATGATCAGTAAATAAACACTCCCAATGGTCAGTAAATACAGACACACACCTGATGGTCAGTAAATACAGACACACACCCGATGGACAGTAAATACAGACACAATCCCGATGGACAGTAAATGCAGACACACTCCCGATGGTCAGTAAGTACAGACACACACCTGCTGGTCAGTAAATACAGACACACTCCCGATGGTCAGTAAATACAGACCAACACTTGACGATCAGTAGAGAGACACACTCCCGATGATCAGTAAATACAGACATACTCCTTATGGTCGATAACTACAGACAGACTCCCAATGGACAGTCAGCATAGAAACTAACTCGATGGTCTGTAATTACCAATACAGTCACAATAGTCTTTTAATACTGACATACTAACGACAGTTATTAAGTAGATACACACTCTCAATGCTTATTAAATACAGACACACACCTGATGGATAGTAAATACAGACACACTTCGAATGGTCAGTAAATACACATACCCGATGTTCAATAAATATAGACACATTCCCGATAGTCAGTAAATACAGGCACGCTGCCGATCGTCAGTAATTACAGACACACTCCCAATGGTCAGTAAACTCATACACACAGCTGATGGTCAGTAAACACAGACACACTTGCGATGGTCAGTAAATACAGACACACTCCCGATGGTCAGTAAATACAGACCAACACTTGACGATCAGTAGAGAGACACACTCCCGATGATCAGTAAATACAGACATACTCCTTATGGTCGATAACTACAGACAGACTCCCAATGGACAGTCAGCATAGAAACTAACTCGATGGTCTGTAATTACCAATACAGTCACAATAGTCTTTTAATACTGACATACTAACGACAGTTATTAAGTAGATACACACTCTCAATGCTTATTAAATACAGACACACACCTGATGGATAGTAAATACAGACACACTTCGAATGGTCAGTAAATACACATACCCGATGTTCAATAAATATAGACACATTCCCGATAGTCAGTAAATACAGGCACGCTGCCGATCGTCAGTAATTACAGACACACTCCCAATGGTCAGTAAACTCATACACACAGCTGATGGTCAGTAAACACAGACACACTTGCGATGGTCAGTAAATACAGACGCATTCCCGATGGTCAGTAAATACAGACAGACACTCTATAGTCAGCAAATAGAGGCACATTCTCAAGAGGCAGTAAATACAGGCACACTGCCGATAGTCAGCATATACAGACATACTAATCGATGGTTTGTAAAAATCATCACATTCCTGATGGACAGTAAATACTGACACATTCCTGATGGTCACTAAGTACAGACACACTCCTAATAGTCAGTAAATACAGACATGCTCCGGATGGTCAGTAAATACAGACACACCCCGATGGTCAGAAGATACAGACACACTCCAATGATCAGTAAATACACACTCCCAATGGTCAGTAAATACAGACACACACCTGATGGTCAGGAAATACAGAAACACTGCCGATGGTCAGTAAATACAGACACACTCTGATGGTCAGGAAATACAGACACATTCCTGATGGTCGGTAAATACAGACACACAGTCGATGGTTAACAAACACAGACACACAGCTGATGGTCAGTAAACACAGACACACTTGTGATGGTCAGTAAATACAGACGCATTCCCGATGGTCAGTAAATACAGACACACACTCTGTAGTCAGCAAATAGAGGCACATTCTCAAGAGGCAGTAAATACAGACACACTGCCAATAGTCAGCACATACAGACATACTAATTGATGGTTTGTAAAAATCATCACATTCCTGATGGTCAGTAAATACTGACACATTCCTGATGGTCACTAAGTACAGACACACTCCTAATAGTCAGTAAATACAGACAAGCTCTGGATGGTCAGTAAATACAGACACACACCCGATGGACAGTAAATAAAGACACAATCCCGATGGTCAGTAAATACAGACACATTCTGACGGTCAGGAAATACAGACACACTGCTGATGGTCAGTAAATATAGACACATTCCTGATGGTCAGTAAATACAGACACACTCCCAATCGTCAGTAAATACAGACACACTCTCAATGGTCAGTAAACTCAGACACACTCCCGATGGTCAGGAAATACAGACACACTCTGATGTACAGGAAATACAGACACACTGCCGATGGTCAGTAAATACAGACACATTCTGACGGTCAGGAAATACAGACACACTGCTGATGGTCAGTAAATATAGACACATTCCTGATGGTCAGTAAATACAGACACACTCCCAATCGTCAGTAAATACAGACACACTCTCAATGGTCAGTAAACTCAGACACACTCCCGATGGTCAGTAAATACAGACACACTCCCGATGGTCAGTAAATACAGACATAATCTCGATTTTCAGTAAATACAGATACAGTCCAGTTTGTCACTAAATGCAGATACACTCCCAATTGTCTGTAAATACAGAAACACTCACAATAGTCAGTAAATACAGACACATTCCCAATCGTCAGCAACAGATAGACACCAGCTAGTCAGTAAATACAGACACATTCCCGATGATCAGTAAATACAGACACACTCCCGATGGTCAGTAAATACAGACATAATGTCGATTTTCAGTAAATACAGATACAGTCCGGTTTGTCACTAAATGCAGATACACTCCCAATTGTCTGTAAATACAGAAACACTCACAATAGTCAGTAAATACAGACACATTCCCAATCGTCAGCAACAGATAGACACCAGCTAGTCAGTAAATACAGACACATTCCCGATGATCAATAAATACAGGCACACTCCCGATGGTCAGTAAATACAGGCACACTCCCGATGGTCAGTAAATACAGACACACTCCCGATGGTCAGTAAATACAGACATAATCTCGATTTTCAGTAAATACAGATACAGTCCAGTTTGTCTCTAAATGCAGATACACTCCCAATTGTCTGTAAATACAGAAACACTCACAATAGTCAGTAAATACAGACACATTCCCAATCGTCAGCAACAGATAGACACCAGCTAGTCAGTAAATACAGGCACATTTCCGATGATCAGTAAATACAGACACACTCCCGATGGTCAGTAAATACAGACATAATCTCGATTTTCAGAAAATACAGATACAGTCCAGTTTGTCTCTAAATGCAGATACACTCCCAATTGTCTGTAAATACAGTAACACTCACAATAGTCAGTAAATACAGACACATTCCCAATCGTCAGCAACAGATAGACACCAGCTAGTCAGTAAATACAGGCACATTTCTGATGGTCAGTAAATACAGATATGTTCCCAGTCATCAGTGAGTACAGACACTTTCAGTAAAGAGATGCACATTCTCCATACATGCACACTGCCGATGGTCAATTATACAGACAAACAATCGATGGTCAGTAAATAGAAACAAATTTCTGATGGTCAACAAATAAAGACTCACTCCCGATGGTCGGTAAATACAGACGCAGTCCCGATGCTCAGTAAATACAGACACAGTCCAGTTTGTCACTAAATGCAGATACACTCCCAATTGTCTGTAAATACAGAAACACTCACAATAGTCAGTAAATACAGACACATTCCCAATCGTCAGTAAATACAGACACATTCTCGATGGTCAGTAAATACAGACACACTCCCGATGGTTAGTAAATGCAGACACACTCCCGATGGTCAGTAAATACAGACACACTCCCGATGGACAGTAAATACAGACACACTCTCGATGGTCAGTAAGTACAGACACACTCTCGATGGTCAGTAAGTACAGAAACACTCTGATGGTCAGGAAATACAGAAACACTGCCGATGGTCAGTAAATACAGACACACTCTGATGGTCAGGAAATACAGACACATTCCTGATGGTCGGTAAATACAGACACACAGTCGATGGTTAACAAACACAGACACACAGCTGATGGTCAGTAAACACAGACACACTTGTGATGGTCAGTAAATACAGACGCATTCCCGATGGTCAGTAAATACAGACACACACTCTGTAGTCAGCAAATAGAGGCACATTCTCAAGAGGCAGTAAATACAGACACACTGCCAATAGTCAGCACATACAGACATACTAATTGATGGTTTGTAAAAATCATCACATTCCTGATGGTCAGTAAATACTGACACATTCCTGATGGTCACTAAGTACAGACACACTCCTAATAGTCAGTAAATACAGACAAGCTCTGGATGGTCAGGAAATACAGACACACTCTGATGTACAGGAAATACAGACACACTGCCGATGGTCAGTAAATACAGACACATTAAGACGGTCAGGAAATACAGACACACTTCTGATGGTCAGTAAATATAAACACATTCCTGATGGTCAGTAAATACAGACACACTCCCAATCGTCAGTAAATACAGACACACTCTCAATGGTCAGTAAACTCAGACACACTCCCGATGGTCAGTAAATACAGACACACTCCCGATGGTCAGTAAATACAGACATAATCTCGATTTTCAGTAAATACAGATACAGTCCAGTTTGTCACTAAATGCAGATACACTCCCAATTGTCTGTAAATACAGAAACACTCACAATAGTCAGTAAATACAGACACATTCCCAATCGTCAGCAACAGATAGACACCAGCTAGTCAGTAAATACAGACACATTCCCGATGATCAGTAAATACAGACACACTCCCGATGGTCAGTAAATACAGACATAATGTCGATTTTCAGTAAATACAGATACAGTCCGGTTTGTCACTAAATGCAGATACACTCCCAATTGTCTGTAAATACAGAAACACTCACAATAGTCAGTAAATACAGACACATTCCCAATCGTCAGCATCAGATAGACACCAGCTAGTCAGTAAATACAGACACATTCCTGATGATCAATAAATACAGGCACACTCCCGATGGTCAGTAAATACAGGCACACTCCCGATGGTCAGTAAATACAGACATAATCTCGATTTTCAGTAAATACAGATACAGTCCAGTTTGTCTCTAAATGCAGATACACTCCCAATTGTCTGTAAATACAGAAACACTCACAATAGTCAGTAAATACAGACACATTCCCAATCGTCAGCAACAGATAGACACCAGCTAGTCAGTAAATACAGGCACATTTCCAATGATCAGTAAATACAGACACACTCCCGATGGTCAGTAAATACAGACATAATCTCGATTTTCAGAAAATACAGATACAGTCCAGTTTGTCTCTAAATGCAGATACACTCCCAATTGTCTGTAAATACAGAAACACTCACAATAGTCAGTAAATACAGACACATTCCCAATGGTCAGCAACAGATAGACACCAGCTAGTCAGTAAATACAGGCACATTTCCGATGGTCAGTAAATACAGACACATTCCCGATGATCAGTAAATACAGACACACTCCCGATGGTCGGTAAATACAGACATAATCTCGATTTTCAGTAAATACAGACACAGTCCAGTTTGTCACTAAATGCAGATACACTCCCAATTGTCTGTAAATACAGAAACACTCACAATAGTCAGTAAATACAGACACATTCCCAATCGTCAGCAACAGATAGACACCAGCTAGTCAGTAAATACAGGCACATTTCTGATGGTCAGTAAATACAGATATGTTCCCAGTCATCAGTGAGTACAGACACTTTCAGTAAAGAGATGCACATTCTCCATACATGCACACTGCCGATGGTCAATTATACAGACAAACAATCGATGGTCAGTAAATAGAAACAAATTTCTGATGGTCAACAAATAAAGACTCACTCCCGATGGTCGGTAAATACAGACGCAGTCCCGATGCTCAGTAAATACAGACACAGTCCAGTTTGTCACTAAATGCAGATACACTCCCAATTGTCTGTAAATACAGAAACACTCACAATAGTCAGTAAATACAGACACATTCCCAATCGTCAGTAAATACAGACACATTCTCGATGGTCAGTAAATACAGACACACTCCCGATGGTCAGTAAATGCAGACACACTCCCGATGGTCAGTAAATACAGACACACTCCCGATGGTCAGTAAATGCAGACACACTCCCGATGGTCAGTAAATACAGACACACTCCCGATGGTCAGTAAACTCAGACACACTCCCAATGGTCAGTAAGTACAGGCACACACTGGATGGTCAGTAAATACAGACACACTCCCGATAGTAAATACAAACAATTGATGGTCAATAAAAACAGACAGATCCCAATGTTCAGTATATACATACACATTCCTGATGGTCAGTAAATACAGACACGTTCCTGATGGTCGATAAATACAGACAGACACTCTATAGTCAGCAAATAGAGGCACATTCTCAAGAGGCAGTAAATACAGGCACACTGCCGACAGTCAGCATATACAGCCATACTAATCGATGGTTTGTAAAAATCATCACATTCCTGATCGTCAGTAAATACTGACACATTCCTGATGGTGACTAAGTACAGACACACTCCTAATAGTCAGTAAATACAGACATGCTCTGGATGGTCAGTAAATACAGACACACTCCGATGGTCAGAAGATACAGACACACTCCAATGATCAGTAAATAAACACTCCCAATGGTCAGTAAATACAGACACACACCTGATGGTCAGTAAATACAGACACACACCCGATGGACAGTAAATACAGACACAATCCCGATGGACAGTAAATGCAGACACACTCCCGATGGTCAGTAAGTACAGACACACACCTGCTGGTCAGTAAATACAGACACACTCCCGATGGTCAGTAAATACAGACCAACACTTGACGATCAGTAGAGAGACACACTCCCGATGATCAGTAAATACAGACATACTCCTTATGGTCGATAACTACAGACAGACTCCCAATGGACAGTCAGCATAGAAACTAACTCGATGGTCTGTAATTACCAATACAGTCACAATAGTCTTTTAATACTGACATACTAACGACAGTTATTAAGTAGATACACACTCTCAATGCTTATTAAATACAGACACACACCTGATGGATAGTAAATACAGACACACTTCGAATGGTCAGTAAATACACATACCCGATGTTCAATAAATATAGACACATTCCCGATAGTCAGTAAATACAGGCACGCTGCCGATCGTCAGTAATTACAGATACACTCCCAATGGTCAGTAAACTCATACACACAGCTGATGGTCAGTAAACACAGACACACTTGCGATGGTCAGTAAATACAGACACACTCCCGATGGTCAGTAAATACAGACCAACACTTGACGATCAGTAGAGAGACACACTCCCGATGATCAGTAAATACAGACATACTCCTTATGGTCGATAACTACAGACAGACTCCCAATGGACAGTCAGCATAGAAACTAACTCGATGGTCTGTAATTACCAATACAGTCACAATAGTCTTTTAATACTGACATACTAACGACAGTTATTAAGTAGATACACACTCTCAATGCTTATTAAATACAGACACACACCTGATGGATAGTAAATACAGACACACTTCGAATGGTCAGTAAATACACATACCCGATGTTCAATAAATATAGACACATTCCCGATAGTCAGTAAATACAGGCACGCTGCCGATCGTCAGTAATTACAGACACACTCCCAATGGTCAGTAAACTCATACACACAGCTGATGGTCAGTAAACACAGACACACTTGCGATGGTCAGTAAATACAGACGCATTCCCGATGGTCAGTAAATACAGACAGACACTCTATAGTCAGCAAATAGAGGCACATTCTCAAGAGGCAGTAAATACAGGCACACTGCCGATAGTCAGCATATACAGACATACTAATCGATGGTTTGTAAAAATCATCACATTCCTGATGGACAGTAAATACTGACACATTCCTGATGGTCACTAAGTACAGACACACTCCTAATAGTCAGTAAATACAGACATGCTCCGGATGGTCAGTAAATACAGACACACCCCGATGGTCAGAAGATACAGACACACTCCAATGATCAGTAAATACACACTCCCAATGGTCAGTAAATACAGACACACACCTGATGGTCAGTAAATACAGACACAATCCCGATGGACAGGAAATGCAGACACACTCCCGATGGTCAGTAAATACAGACACACTCCCGATTGTCAGGAAATACACACTCCTAATGGTCAGTAAATATAGACGCACTCCAATGTTCAGTAAATACAGACACACTCTGATGGTCAATAAATACAGACATATTCCCAATGGTCTGTAAAGGCAGACAGATTTCCGATGGTCAATAAATACACTCTTCCGATTGTCAATAAATACAGACACTATCCCAATGGTCAGTAAATACAGGCATAATACCGATGGTCAGTAAATACATGCACTGCCGATGGTCACTAAACAGATACAATCCCGATAGACAGTAAATACAGACACATGCCCATTGGGCAGTAAATACAGGCACACTCCTGACTGTACGTAATTACCAATGCAGTCACAATAGTCTTTTTATACTGACATACTACCAACAGTCATTAAGTAGATACACACTCTCAACGGTCATTAAATACAGACACACACCCGATGGATAGTTTAATACAGACACACTCCGAATGGTCAGTAAATAGACACACTCACATTGGTCAGTAAATACAAACGCACTCCTGATGGTCAGTAAATACAGACACGTTCCTGATGGTCAGTAAATACAGACAGACAGCCGATGGTCAGTAAATATAGACACACTCCTGGTCAGTAAATACAGACACATTCCCGATGGTCAGTAAATACAGAAATGTTCCCAATCGTCAGTGAGTACAGACACACCCCCTGCAGTCAGTACAGAGATGTACATTCTCGATACATGCACACTGCCGATGGTCAGTTATACAGACAAACAATCGATGGTCAGTAAATACAAACACATTTCTGATGGTCAACAAATAAAGACACACTCCCGATGGTCGGTAAATACAGACGCACTCCTGATGGTCACTAAATACAGACACACACCCGAAGGTTAGTAAATAAAGACACACTCCAGGTGGTCAATAAATACAGCACTCCTGATGGTCAGTAAAGGCAGACAGATTCCCGATGGTCAGTAAATGCAGACAGACTCTCAATGGTCAGTAAATACATACACTTTACTATCACGTATTACAGACACACACCCAATAGGTAATAAATATGAACACACACCCAATGGTCAGTGAATACAGACGCACTCTTGATGGTTAGTAAATACAGACAGTGTCCCAATGGTCAGGAAAAACTGATGCACTCTTGATGGTCTGTAAATTCAGATACACTTCCAAGGGTCAGCAATTACAGACACATTCCCAACGGTCAGTAAATATGGACACACTCCCAAAGACAGTAAATACACACTCCCGCTGGTCAGTAAATAGAGACACATTCCTGATAGTCAGTGAATACAGACACGGTCCTGATGGTCGGGAAACACAGACACAAACCTGATGGTCGGTAAATGCAGGCACACTCCTGATGGTCGGTGAATATAGACATATTCCCGTTGGTCAGTAAATAAAGACAAACTCCAAATGGTCAATAAATACAAGCACTCCTGATGGTCAGTTAAAGGCAGACAGATTCCCGATTGTCAATAAATACAGATACACTCACAATGGTTGGTAAATACAGACACACTTCCGACGGTCAGTAAGTACAGACACACACATGATGGACAGTAAATACAGACACACACCCGATGGTCAGTTAATACAGACACTATCCCAATGGTCAGTAAATACAGGAATGTTCCCAATCGTCAGTGAGTACAGACACACCCCCTACAGTCAGTAAATAGATACACATTCTCGATAGTCAGTAAATACATGCACACTGCCGATGGTCAGTTGTACAAACAATCGATGGTCAGTAAATACAAACACATTCCTGATGGTCAGTAAATACAGACACACACCCGAAGGTCAGTAAATACAGACACACTCCCGATGATCAGTAAATACAGACTCAATCTCGATTTTCAGTAAAACATACGAATCGATGGTTTATAAAAACAGACACATTCTTGATGGTCAGTAAATACAGACACACACTCTGTAGTCAGCAAATAGTGACACATTCTCAAGAGGCAGTAAATACAGGCACAATGCCGATAGTCAGCATATACAGACATACTGATCGATGGTTTGTAAAAACCATCACATTCCTGATGGTCAGTAAATACAGACACACTCTGATGGTCAGTAAATACAGACACGCTCCGATGGTCAGTAAATACAGACTCGCTCCGATGGTCAGTAAATACAGACACACTCCGATGGTCAGTAAATACAGACACGCTCCGATGGTCAGTAAATACAGACACACTGCCGATGGTCAGTAAATACAGACACACTCTGATGGTCAGTAAATACAGACTTAATCTCGATGGTCAGTAAATACAGACACAGTCCTGTTTGTCACTAAAGGCAGATACACTCCTGATTGTCTGTAAATACAGACACACTCCTGATAGTCAGTAAATACAGACACATTCCCAACAGTCAGCAAAAACAGACACATTCCCAATGGTCAGTAGAAACAGACACCAGCTGGTCAGTAAATACAGACACACACTCTGTAGTCAGCAAATAGAGGCACATTCTCAAGAGGCAGTAAATACAGCCACACTGCCAATAGTCAAGTCAAGTCAAGTCACTTTTATTGTCATTTCAACTATAACTGCTGGTACAGTACACAGTAAAAATGAGACAACGTTTTTCAGGACCATGGTGTTACATGACACAGTACAAAAAACTAGATTGAACTACGCAATAAAAAAAAAACACAGAGAAAGCTATACTAGACTACAGACCTACACTGGACTGCATAAAGTGCACAAAAACAGTGCAGGCAATACAATAAATAATAAACAGGACAGTAGGGCAAGGTGTCAGTTCAGGCTTTGGGTATTGAGGCGTCTGATAGCTTGGGGGAAGAAACTGTTATATAGTCCGGTCGTGAGAGCCTGAATGCTTTGGTGCCTTTTCCCAGATGGCAGGAGGGAGAAGAGATTGTATGAGGGGTGCATGGGGTCCTTCATAATGCTGTTTCCTTTGCGGATGCAGCGTGTGGTGTAAATGTCCGTGATGGCTGGAAGAGAGACCCCGATGATCTTCTCAGCTGACCTCACTATCCGCTTGCAGGGTCTTACGATCCGAGATGGTGCAATTTCCGAACCAGGCAGTGATGCAGCTGCTCAGGATGCTCTCAATACAACCCCTGTAGAATGTGATGAGGATGGTGGGTGGAAGATGGACTTTACTCAGCCTTCGCAAAAAGTAGAGATGCTGCTGGGCTTTCTTTGCTATGGAGCTGGTGTTGAGGGACCAGGTGAGATTCTCCGTCAGGTGAACACCAAGAAATTTGGTGCTCTTTATGATCTCTACCGAGGAGCCGTCGATGTTCAGTGGGGAGTGGTTGCTCCGTGCCCTCCTGAAGTCAACAACCATCTCTTTTGTTTTGTTCACATTCAGAGACAGGTTGTTGGCTCTGCACCAGTCTGTTAGCCGCTGCACCTCCTCTCTGTAAGCTGACTCGTCATTCTTGTTGATGAGACCCACCACTGTCGTGTCATCGGCGAACTTGATGATGTGGTTCGAGCTGTGTGTTGCAGCACAGTCGTGAGTCAGCAGAGTGAACAGCAGTGGACTGAGCACGCAACCCTGGGGAGCCCCTGTGCTCAGTGTGATGGTGTTGGAGATGCTGCTCCCGATCCGGACTGACTGAGATCTCCCAGTCGGGAAGTCTAGGATCCAGTTGCAGAGGGAGGTGTTCAGGCCCAATAGGCTCAGCTTTCCAATCAGTTTCTGAGGAATGATTGTGTTGAATACTTGTGTCAGTATATACAGTCATATTAATCGATGGTTTGTAAAAAACATCACATTCCTGATGGTCACTAAATACAGATACACTCCTGATAGTCAGTGAATACAGACAAGCTCTGGATGGTCAGTAAATACAGACACTCTCCGATGGTCAGTAAATACAGACACACTCGGATGGTCAGGAAATACACACATGCTCCCAATGGTCAGCAAAAACAGACACCAGCTGGACAGTAAATACAGACACACTCCCGATGGTCAGTAAATACAGACACACTCCCGATGGTCTCTAAATACAGACACACTCTTGACGTACTGTAAATACAGACAAACACCCGATGGGCAATAACTACAGACTCACACCAAATAGTCAGTAAATACAGACATACTCCCGATGGTGAGTGAATACAGACGCTCTCCTGGTAGTCAGTAAATAGAGACACAGTCTTGAACGTTAGTGAATACAAACGTTGGCCAAATGACCAGTAGCATAGACACATTAGTGATGTCTGTAAATACAGACACATTCTGATGATCAGAAAACACAGGCACAGACCCAATGGGCAATAAATACAGACAGACTCCCGATAGTCAGTAAATACAGACACACTTCCGATGGTCTCTAAATACAGACACACTCTTGACGTACTGTAAATACAGACAAACACCCGATGGGCAATAACTACAGACTCACACCAAATAGTCAGGAAATACAGACAGACTCTCTCTGGTCAGTAAATACAGATACACTCCCAAAGGTCTGTCAATACCGATACACGGTTGGTGGTTAGTAATTACTCTCACATTACTAATGGTCAGTATATATTGACACAGTCCCACTGGTCAGTAAATACCGACATATTCCCGATGGTAAGTACGTACCATAAGTACGTACCCTCCTCAGTTTGGGTAAATTCTGAGAGTTCCTTCGTCCTCTCTGCTCCTTCCTCTTCATCGCTGCCAGACAGTATCGGGAACTCGATGTACATTCTGGCTTCTTCGTGGAATTTCACTTCTCAGGGAGAACTTGGACCTTTGATTCTCTCCTCCTCTCTTTCTCTGATCAGGGGAATGTTTCCTGTTTCATGTTCTCGTGGCCTGGGTGGCTATTGGCTTGTGCAGAATGTAAGAATCTACAAATTCCAGCTCTCCTCTTGGGCTTACATCTGTGCCCAGGTGTCCCTGGAGACGGAGCACATGACACACGGGCAGAGTGTGGTACTTGTGCTCAGTGTCTGGAGTGTGTTGTGAAGAGTGGTAATTGTACTTTAGTGTGAAACTGTGGTGTGTTTATGAAACCCTGCATGTTACACATTTGGTAGCAATGAGAAGAGGGCACGACCTGGGCGATGGGCTCTTTAATGATGAGTGCCAGCTTTTTGAGGCCTAGAATCAGCAGAGCCTGCTGAGAATTTTAGACTATCACCTCGGACATAGGCCATAGAGATAAGAGCAGAATTAGGCCATTTGGCCCATTGAGCCCACTCTACCATTTCATCATGGCTGATCCATTTTTTCCCTCTCAGTCTCAGTCCCCGTATCCCTTCATGCCCTGACCAATCCAGAATCTAACAACCTCTGTCTTAACTATTCATAAAGGCTTGGCCTCCACTGCCTCTTGTGGCAATGAATTCCACAGATTCACCACTCTCCAGCTGAAGAAATTTATCCTCATCCATCTTAGAGCTGTACTGTTGAACGTATCCTGACTGGTTCCAGCATGGTCTGGTACGGCAACTCGAACGCACAGGGCATAAGATGCTGCAGAGACACGTAGTCTCTACATCGCTGGCTCATCCCTCCCCACCATCGGGATTATCTACAGGAAGCACTGCCTCAAGCAGGCAACCATCAAAGATCTCCATTACCCAGGCCAAGCCACATCTTGGTCCTCCTGACCAAAAGACCATGATCAGTAAGGACAAATGCCAGAAGTCCCACACCACCAGGTTCAAGAACACCATGGCTGATGGTTTCACAGTTTGGAGTTCAATTCTGGCATCCTCTAAGGCAGTGATTTTCAACCATTTTTTGGCCACGGCCCCTTTAGGAGCTCTTCTCAGGTTCCAGGGCCCCCCTTTTCAAACAGGGATACAACACGAACAGATCGACAGAAAATCATCTATTATTGAACACCAAGAAAACTTGAACATTCTGACATACTGGACAAAACTTTTTTAAAAATCTGTATGAAATTAAACATCTATCAGGCCTAATGTGATCCTTGAGCTTGGAGCTTCTCTGTAAGTTTCATGATATCGGGCTCTAAATTAGACAATGACAGTTGGAGATCACCTCTTGTGATATCAGTTCTGTTCCTGGATTTTGTCAAGGAAACTACCTTGCAGAATCCGCTCTCAACCAAATAAGTTGAGGGAAAGACAATAAAAAATCTTTGGGCTTTGTTGTAAATTTATTCGGCAGATCATTCTTGATCCAAAAATCTTTTTGAAACTGACTGAATTGACGACGTGCAGTTACATCACTCTGAAGATCAGTCAAACTCTCTTGAATTTCTGCCTCAACTTGGGTGGGTTGTACTTCAAATGGATTCAAGATCAAATCCGGGATACCAAGGCTTAACAGGTCATTAAATCTTTCTTGTTTATCGTTGTGTATCTGCTTGAGATGTTTCACATTAACGGTAAGGTCATCATCCTTCAGTGCCTCTGTGAGCGTCTTCAGGTTTGGAAATTGTAAAAACTCCCGACGTCCCATATTGTGGCAATGGACTTCGAGTTTCTTAAGGAAAGAAACCATGGCTTCCTTACAGTTTATGAGGTTACTGTTTTTGCCCTGTAAGGTCTTGTTTAACAAATCAAGTTTCTGAAAGATATCTGCCAAATAAAAAATGTCCGCCTTAGCAGCAACGCGTCTTTCTCCGTGCTCTTTATCAGACATGAAGGAAACTGTGGTGTTGAAGACAGTTTCCCTTGGAAAGCCACCTCACCTCGATATGCAGCAGCAGGGTCTGGAAGTCTTCATCATTTTCTTCACAACTTACCTTAACATATAATATATACAAACACATATACTTTTACTAGGCTAAAAAAGGCCTAGCAAGACATGCTGATCTTCGGAGAATGAAGTGTGGATGCAAGAACCCTTGATTGAATACGTTGACCTGGTGCAGTCTGATTCGCAACTAACTTTGAAGTGAGGCTGTGTGGGACGAGCTTAAGCAATGAATTTACCAGGTGCGCAGAAATCAAACGGTGTGTTGGAAAGATATTATAAATAAGAGGGAAACTACTGACTCCAATGAAGGTTGCTGATTTTGGGTATTTCATCAGTTCAGTTACCAGGGCTCCCCTAAACACTTTGGGCTCCCCTTCTCATAGTTCTCAGTTGGTGCCAGGGCCCCCAAGGGGGCTATATTGCCCCCGTTGAGAATAGCTGCTCTAAGGACTCTCTGTGTACATTCTCCTTGTGGAGTTGTGTGTCACCACTCAGTAATCCCCTGATTTAATCCTGGCCTAATCAGGGGACAATTTTCAATGACCAATTAACCTGTCACCCGGTGTGTCTTTGGACTGTGGGAGGAAACTGGACCTCCCAGAGGAAACCCAGGGAAGTCATGAGGAGAAGGTATAAACTCCTTACAGGCAGTGGCCGAAATTGAACTTGGGTCACCTATACTGTAAAGTGTTGTGATAATCACTACGCTACCATGCCTTCCCAATAAATAAGCAGCTATTTCCCCAACACATTCAGTTCTTGAACCAAACTACTCAATCGCTACCTCAACACTTTACAACGCAAAGGACTTTGTTCTCCCTGTGTCCTACCTTGCATAATTTTGTACAATTTCTACTTATTAATTTAAATTAGACCACTGAATGCTTCTCCTCTGATGCTCTGAGCCTGTGATGCTGTTGCAAGTAAGTTTTTCATTGCACCTGTCCACACATAGACTTGTGCAGATGACACTGCAGCATCTCCTCTTTGATATTCTACCATCAGGCAGGAAACGCTAATGCATAAAGCCAAGAACAGTCAGGATGGGCATTCTCCCTGCCCGGCAACTGATTCATGTTAAGCAGATTCAGCTTTTATTTGAGTGAGCAGTTTCAGATCTTTATTAGGTCACTTCCGGTGCATATAGCAAGTAGTAAGTAGGAAAACACATTGGCTGGCAGAAGGCCAGAGGTTTATATTAGGAGCAAAAGAAGATTTTTTAAAATCTAAAGTCATCCTGCTGTTTCCCCAGCAGAAGCATTGCTTTAAGTTGATGTTGCATTGCTTAGAACATAGTTATCAATAAAATTTGGCTGAAATAGAATGTTATTTTTTGAGTTTATTAGACACTAATCTAGAGGCTAATGATTTACACATATTATTTACCTGTAGTAACTATTGGTCAGAAACTTATAATATTTACCTGCAGGAATCTTAATAAAGTTCTTAATTATCAGTGTATATTTACTTACCTGGGTACAGAACAATGTAGTAATTGTACTGTATTCTGTTGTTTTTCAGTTTCACTCCTTATTCACTACGTCATGCCACTGAGTCTGCAATAAAACCAAGGAACTAGGAGGCTTTACCCTGGCTCTCATGTCATTTTTGAACGGAGTTTGGCTCACTGTCTAGTTGATGTTACAACAACTCAACAAGGCCAGTACACAGGGAAACATCTTCTTCCCTCAGGCCATTAGGCTTCTGAACACCCTGCCACATCGCATTTGAAGTGTCGCCAAATAATTTGTATGTACCCTACTATTTAATTTATGGCCTTTGCGAACAATCTCTTTTTGGGCTTTGAGCCAGGTACAGGTTTGGATTTTAACCGCTGTTTCAATGACAATCTCTGTCACCTTCATCAGAGGTGATGCCTAGCTTGTCTAGTCTGGTGGGACTTATGACCCCGTCATCTGTCCCTCCTGAGGAAAATAATTTTAACAAAGATGAAGTTCTCATTCTAAGTACGAACTGCAGTTCGATTGTAAACAAGGTGGGACAGTGGGAACCTGAATGGTTGAGGACTAACCAATCGGGAGGGATGAACTACAGGGGTATAAATACCACTGGCCTAGGCATTCCCTGAAGAAGATGGCAGAGTTTGTCATTGAAACATTTGTTAAAATTGATACCTGTCCCCAGCTGGAGGCCCAAGAAGAGTTTATTTGTCATATATGCACTTTATAGATCCTTCTGTTTATCAATGTGTAATTCATTTGTAGATTTAATTCTTACTTTCTTAAGTTATTGGGTGTTGTATGTGTGTTGAGTGTACAACCGTGCTTTACACCCTGGACTGTAGAAACATTGTCTCTGACGGTATAGATGTACAGTATATAGATAAAAACAATAAATTTGATGACTTTATTACAAACCAACAATAAGAATCATTCAACTCCTCCATAACTCATGCAGAACAAAGATGAGCGTAACTGGATCAAATTCAACTAAGGGCGAGGGGTCATGGAAAAATATGTTCCCTCCTCACCCCCTCTCTCTGCCACAAAGTGGGTGACAGGTGATTATATTAATTTATTTTAACTTGGCTACAAACTTGACTTTGACTTTGCCTTAGATTATTGCATGCCAACACCTTGGACTTCTGTGACTAGTGTTACTTGAACTCCCCAAACTTGCCCAAGCAGAAGTTACACAGGTTCCTGCAATCACAAGGCACTGTTGGTTGAGGAAAATAATTACACCTGGCTGACAGGTAAGTGCTTCACTCACCCACCATTACTAAGACTTTTGACACCCTCTTCCACCAATGCTGCATGCACAGGTGTTGACCAGGGTGTTTTTTTAACCAATTCACATTTCTGTCCAAAACCCTCTGCCCATTAGTTTTCACATGTCATGCACCTCTTGGCTTTATCACAAACTCAATAACGTCTGCAGATGCTGGAAATCCAGAGCAACACACACAGGAAGTCAGAGGAATTCAGTGGGTCATGTAGCATCTATGGAAATAAATGAACAGTCAACATTTCGGGCTGAGACCCTTCATCAGGACTGAGAAGGAAGGGGAAAGATGCTAGTATAAAAAAGTGGGGGCAGGGAAAAGAGGCTCGCTGGAAGGTGACAGGTGAAGCCAGGTGGTTGGGAAAGGTCAAGGGCCGGAAAAGAAAGAATTTGATAGGAGAGGAGAGTGGCCCATGAGAGAAAGGGAAAGAGGAGGGGACCCAGGCAGGTGAGAAGTGAAAGGTCAGAGTGGGGATTAGAGGAGGTGGTTGTGGGGGGTGGGAAATCTGTTTACTGATAGGAAATTATATATATGATCAGGTTGGTGGCTACCCAGGTGGAATACAAGATGTTGCTCCTCCACCCTGAGAGTGACCTCATCTTGACTCAAGAGGAGGCCATGGATTGACATGTTGGAATGAGAATGGGAATCAGAATTAATATTTTTGGCCACCAGTAAGTCCCCCTTGTGGCGGATGGTGTGGGGGTGCTTGGCAAAATGGTTCCCCCAATTTATGACGGGTCTCACTAACGTACAAGAGGCTGCATCAGGAGTGCCAGGCACAATATATGACCCCAGCAGATTTGCAGGTGAAGGGCTGTTTGGGGCCCTGATTGGAAGTGAGGGAGGAGGTGTATGGGCAGGTGTAGCACTTAGGCCACTGGGAGAGACGAATGGACAAGAGGGAGTGATCTATGTGGAAAGTGGGGGAAAGCAGGAGTGGAGATATCTCTGGTGGTAGGGTTCCTTTGGAAATGGTGGGAGTTGCGGAGGATAATGTGTTGGATGCAGAGGCTGATGGAGTGGTAGGCGAGGACAAGAGGAACTCCATCAATGTTAAGGCACCGGGAAGATGGGGTGAGCATGGATGTATGTGAGGGCAGCATTAATAGTAGAGGGAGAGAAACCACATTCTGATGTCCTGAAATGGCTTTATGCCCTTTCAGCTTTTTCTACTGGTTTGGCCAGAGATCCACAATCCAAACAAACTCATATCCGAACCTCTACGGCGAGGACACAGAACCACCCGCTGCTACTGAATCCTTGATCTCTGACCAGGAGAGCACAACCCTTAAGGACAGGCGGCAACACCTCCACCACAATTATCCCCAACACTGATGCCCCATAGGTTTGCGTCCCCAGCCCACTACTCTTGTCATGTTGTATCTTCAGACCCAAGCGCAGGACCGTGCAGAGACCCAGAAGAGTAAAACGCAACTAGGAATCTTATTAACAAAACAGTTGAACTTACAAGGTCTTGGATAACTCAGCCAGCACTACACTAGGCAAGGATCAGGCCAACTAAGCCAATGAGGGGTTAGCACCACCCCTTTAAATATACCCCAGGTCACAAAAGACTCTGTGCCCAGCTGGTAAAACCCCAGGCTAATTACAAGCTAACAAGTAACTATTCTAATAAGAGACAAAATTCCAAGGATATTTAATTGGACACCTGCAAAGTCTCAGAGAATTAATTGGAAGTAATCAGAGATTAATGCAACTTATATGTAAACTAGAGTAGATTCAACAATAACATTAGCCCTAACAATAACATATTGAAATAGATGCCATCTACGAACTCTGAAGTCGGAGAGGGAGGCGGAGTTAAGATAGCGCTAAATGGCGATTCCTTTGCTGGCATCTTCAGAAACAGCTCTATTTCCATCTTTAATATCTCTATTTTTCCCTTTCAGGGTTCTTTTGAAGACCCTGACCTGGAGTTACACACTGACTTTGGTTCTTTGCGGGAATGGGACCTGTTCTCAGGGTTTCAGGACCAGCCGTTGTTCGGCACGCCAAAGGGTAGGCCTGAGAGGCGGCCTAATGTTTGGAAGCCTAAGATCTCGGGGCTCTGGAGACGGGTGGATCGAGGGTCGGTGTCACGGCAGGAGACTCATACATTGTCGGGGAAGCCGGAAAGTCTTTTGCTACGGACCCGAGGACCCGAGATCTTTGCAATTTTCAGACACAGAGCTCGTAAAACAGCAACGAAACTGATGATCCGGTGGGTATCTCCTGCTCACTGTGAAAATGGGGGAACCTGTGGGTTGCTGAATGCCGGATGAATTGCATAGTCTTTGGGGTAACTGCACGGTCTGTGTCTTTGCTCCTGTTTGTGCTTGGCAGCGGGTGCACTTTTCATTTTGCTGGTGGGGGCAGGGGGAATCGTTGCTCGCTGCTGCTTACACGTGGGAGGGGGGAGCTGGGGGTGGAATTTGGGGTTCTCAGGTTTAACTGTCGTTCATTCTTTGGGGAATTTCTCTGTTTTCGTGGATGTTTTGTGAAGAAAAAGCATTTCAATATATATATTGTATACATTCCTCTGACATTAAATTTGACCTTTGAACCTCTGAAGAGCCAAAAAAATGTGAACCAATAGAATTCAATGGTCAACTGAAGGGGTAGCCAATCAGGACCAAGGCAAGTGAACCGGGGGGTGGGCGGTTACTATATAGATGTGAGCTCTCCCAGAGAGAAACACAAACTGCGTACCGAGCATATCACCTCAACTGGTGATGAAGAGTCTGCAAGCTAATTGCCAAGCTCACCGAACAACGCAACATCAAACACCTAACGACAACATATAGAAACCCTGAAGTGTAATTTTAATAATAAAACACAGCAAGTACAAACAAAACCAGCAGGGCCCTCAGAATACTACCAATGACTCGAGGTTGTGACAACTCTACTCCCTGCACACAATGACTGTGTGGCTAGATTCTGCTCTATCCCCATTTACAAGTTTGCAGATGACACCACGGTGGGCCAGATCTCAAATGACACTAAGACAGTGCACGGGAAGGAGACAGAGAGCTGAGAGACATGATGTCAATGATAGCAACCTTTCCCAAAATGTCAGCATGACGAAAGATCTGGTTGCCGACTTTAGGAAGCAGGGCTGAGCTGGAGATAGCTGAGATCTTCACATTTCTCGACGTGAAGGGGTTGCACAGGGCAGTACCATGCAGCAGGATTTTAAGTCTGTTCACTGACTCCCCACCTGCCTGTCCATTCTGTGACCAGGAGGAGTCTGCGTACCACGTTTATGTGGAGTGGGAGAGGTTTGCAGCCCGTGTGAATGTCTGAAGGGGCTGTTCCTCAGGTTTTGCTCTCATGTCAGCCCCTCACTCCTGACAGATGGGCATCCAGTGAGAAGGGGCAGCTCGCTCGGACGATCTAACTGTGGGCTTGCTCCTGGGCCTGGGTAAGGTGGCCATTCACAGATCGAGACAGTGGACAGTCAGGCGGACCGCCAGGACCGACCGCCTGCCCCTCGCCTGAGGATACGTTTGTGCACAGGCACTCTTGGGGAGGGAGCATGCGGTCACCATGGCTACAGTGGGGGGATTTCCTGGAATGTTGGTCCCCCGGGAATTACAGACAGTATAATCATATTTTAATTTGAATGTTCTCTGACTTGTAAGTACTAGATGTTTGTATTTTGTGTATTTTTGTGTGAATAACCTTTTGTAGTCTTGCAAAAATCAGCATCACCAATAATCCTGGTCCAGCCAGCAAAGCTCAGCAGAGGCTCTACTTAACCAGAAGACCAAGGCCCCATTGACCCTCACTATTTTTTTTTGATGCACGAAAAGCATCCGTGGAATGAGAACTGCTCTCCCATGGCTTCAAGCAACCATGAAGAGGTGTGGGCAGGGCTCAGCGCTTCACTTCCCTCCAGGGCTCTGTCTGCACTTCCCGCGGGCTTGGGAAAGCAGCCAACATCATCAAAAGTATCACCTACACCACTCAGTAGCACTGAGATAAAAGGGGGAAGATGCCCGAATAACGAGGTGTGAGGAAGGGAAGGAGGATAGCTAGAAGGTGACAGGTGAAGCCATGCAGGTGGGAAAGGTCAAGGGCTGGAGAGGAAGGAATCTGATAGGAGAGGAGAGCGGACCGTGGGAGAAAGGGAATGAGGAGGGGCACCGGGAGGAATTAATAGGCAGGTGAGAAGTGAAAGGTCAGAATGGGGATTAGAGTGGGGGGGGGGAGGAGAAATCATTCATACAATCAGTCTGGTGGGGACCCAGACAGAATATAAAGTGTTGCTCTTCCACCCTGAGGGTGGCCTCATCTTGGCACAAGAGGAGGCTATGGATCGACACATTGCGAATGAGGGAATCTCACCTGCCATGGAAATTCTCTCTTCTCCCCTCTCATCTGGCAGAAGTTACCATTACTTGAAGACATACACCACCAGGTGTCAATCCTGCTTTATAAGAAAATTGAATGGTCCCCTTGTATGATACTAAAAAAATGCTCCTGACCTCACAGCCTGCCTCATTGTGACCTCACAGCCTGCCTCATTGTGACCTCGCAGCCTGCCTCATTGTGACCTCACAGCCTGCCTCATTGTGACCTCGCAGCCTGCCTCATTGTGACCTTGCAGCACGTTGTCTGCCTGAACCTCACTTCCTCTGTAACAGTGACATCATGTAGCATGGACAGTTTATTCCTCTCCATAGATGTTACCTGACTTGCTGAGTTCACCCAGCATTTTGTGTGTGCTATCAGTTTATGCGTCTGTTACTGCTTATTGGAAAATGCTAGAAAAGGTAGTGGATCTGGCCCAGCACATCATGATTAAAGCTTTCTCAATCACTGAGCACATCTCATGAAATACTATCGTAGGAAAACAGCATCCATCCCTCAGGCCATGCTCTCCTCTCACTGCTGCCATCAGGTAGAAGGTACATGTATCATGGTCCGGTCCGTTAACTACTCATTTCAGTTCATTTCCTTTCCCTCATGTTCCATAGGGCTCCTTGATTAGGGAACCTGATCCTCATTTGAACTGGCATCTTAAAATCTCCGGATTTCATCTACTCGCTGCTGGTTCGTCACCTCAGACGAGCAGCTTTGAAAGTTCCGAGCCCGGGTGAAGAGCAGTTCCTGGGTTGAGTCGAGAGCCTGCCGTCCAGCTGAGTTTTGCCGCTTCCTGTGCTACCCGGAGTCAAGATACGAATGGACTGTCAATGTTTGTTTTTGTCATCCTGTGTCCAGCTGAGTATTGCTGGCCATTTGCCGCTGCTCCGAGCCGCGATACGAATTGTCAGTCGTTGCTTGGTTTAGTCATCCCGTTTCCAGCTGTTTTGCTGCTACTCTGAGTTGGGAATCCAGTCCATTCAGGGCTCCATGTTCTGGTCCGGTCAGGGCTCCGAGTTCTGGTCCGGCCTGGTTCCATTCCGGTCAGGGCCCCGAGTTCCATTCCGGTCAGGGCCCCGAGTTCCATTCCGGTCAGGGCCCCGCATTCCAGTCCGGTCAGGGCCCCGAGTTCCGGTCCGGTCAGGGCCCCGAGTTCTGGTCCGGTCAGGGCCCTGAGTTCTGGTCTGGTCAGGGCTCCGAGTCCCAGTCCGGTCAGGGCCCCGAGTTCCATTCCGGTCAGGGCCCCGAGTTCCAGTCCGGTCAGGGCCCCGAGTTCCATTCCGGTCAGGGCCCCGCATTCCAGTCCGGTCAGGGCCCCGCATTCCAGTCCGGTCAGGGCCCCGAGTTCCATTCCGGTCAGGGCCCCGCATTCCAGTCCGGTCAGGGCCCCGAGTTCCATTCCGGTCAGGGCCCCGAGTTCCAGTCCGGTCAGGGCCCCGAGTTCCATTCCAGTCAGGGCCCCGCATTCCAGTCCGGTCAGGGCCCCGAGTTCCATTCCGGTCAGGGCCCCGCATTCCAGTCCGGTCAGGGCCCCGAGTTCCATTCCGCTCAGGGCCCCGCATTCCAGTCCGGTCAGGGCCCCGCATTCCAGTCCGGTCAGGGCCCCGAGTTCCAGTCCGGTCAGGGCCCCGAGTTCCATTCCGGTCAGGGCCCTGAGTTCCAGTCCGGTCAGGGCCCCGCATTCCAGTCTGGTCAGGGCCCCGCATTCCAGTCCAGTCAGGGCCCCGAGTTCCATTCCATTCAGGGCTCCATGTCCAGTCCAGTCCAGGTCATGGCCAAGTCCATCTCTGTGTCTGTGTCCTACACTTGGATTTGCCCCAGGTCACTCCATGTAACAAGAGCCTCTAGACTCACACCATCAGGTTCAGGAACAGTTACTACCCCTCAACCATCAGGCTCTTGAACAAAAGGGGATAACTACACTCACTTGCCCATCCATTGAGATGTTTCCACAATCAATGATCTCACTTTAAGGACTCTATCTCATTATCTCATGTTCTCGTTATTTGTTGCTATTTATTTATATTTGCATTTGCACAGTTTGTTGTTTTCTGCACTCTGGTTGATCTTTCATTGATCCTGTTATAGTTACTGTTCTATAGATTTGCTGATTGTGCCCCCAGGAAAATGAATCTCAGGGTTGTATGTGGTGACATGTGTGTACTTGGATAATAATATTTATTTTCAACTTTGAACTTTATACTTCTCATAATCTTATACACCTTTATCAAGTTGCCCACATCCACTGTCTCTCCAAAGAGAAAAGCCTTTGCTCACTCAACCTTTCCTCATAAGACATGCTCTCTAATCCTACATATACTGTTTATATCACATGCTGTTTGATAACCATTTGAACAGAGTGGTTAAGTGGTGTCACAAGACACCAATCTCCCACTCAGCATCAGTTAAACTATTCTAAGTGCTACACCTGCCCTTTCACCCCCTCCCTCGCCACCTTTCTGGGCCCCAAACGGTCCTTCCAGGTGAGGCTACACCTCACCTGTGAATCTGCTGGGGTCGTCTGCTGTGTCCGGTGCTCCCAAAACAGCCTCCTCTACATTGGTTACGTTGACGAGATCCATTGTAAATTGGAGGACCACCTCGCTGTTCACCTCCACACCATCCGCCACAAGCGGGACTTCCTGTTGGCCAAACAGTTTAATACCAATTCCCATTCCCACTCTGACAAGTTGTGCCAAGAAGAGGCCACCCTCAGGGTGGAGGAAGAACACCTTATATTCTGTCTCGGTAGCCTCCAACCTGATGGGATGAGTATCGTTCTCCTTCCAGTAAAAAAAATCTCCACCCCTCTTCTTCTATTCCCCACTTGGGCCTCTTGTCTCTTCTCATCTGCCTATCACCTCTCCGGGTCCACTCCTCCTTCTCTTTCTCCTATTGTCCACTCTCCTCTCCTATCAGATTCCTTCCTCTCCAGCCCTTGACCTTTCCCACCCACTTGGCTTCACTTATTACCTTCCAGCTATCCTCCTTCCCCTCCTCCTCACCTTCTTATTCTAATTTCTTACCCCCACTTCCTTTTCGGTCCTGAAGAAGGGTCCCAGCCCAAAACATCGACTGTTTATTCATTTCCACAGCTGACCTGCTGAGTGGCTCCAGCACTTTGTGTGTGCTGTTTTAAACTAAAAGACTGCTTAAATCAGGGCCCTGGAGGGTGATGCAGTGACACAAGAAATTCTGCACATCTCGGGCAACACACACTTAACATGCTGGAGGAACTCAGCAGGTCGGGTAGCTTGCATGAAGGAAAATAAACAGTCAACGCTTTGGGCTGAGACCCTTATTTTCCCTCCATAGAGGTTGAGTTCCTCCAGAATTTTGCGTCTGGTATCATATTCTACAGTATGTTATCTCTTTCCCCTCGTCCTACCCCAATGTACTGATGTAATGACAATACTCTGCATAGCATGCAAGTCGCAGTTTTTCTTCGCGTCTCGATACCTATGACTATAGCAAACCAATTACCAGCTCCAAATTCAATTGCAAAATCTGACTGTGTTCGTAATTCGAGTACAGGGAGGTTATGGAACAACTGTGCCCGCTTGACTCAGAGACAGTGGGAGCAAAGTCTCAGTTTCCATGAGCTTTCAATTACGCGGTCCTCTGCCTCCAATTTGGAGCGTGTGCCTCGAGGTATTTGTAGGACGAGAGCACAACTTCTTCCGCTGCCCCTGCCCTCCCACAGCACGAGGAGAATCCTGGACACTCCTGGGGTTTTCCTAAAGGGTTGGCAATGCCCACTGGCCAGTCTACACAGAGGTCAATGCTGCAATAGAACAGGGGTTAAGACATCACAACAATGTGGACAGTCCTCTTCCATGAATACGGCTCGTTACCTTGGCGGTCACACGATGAAATACGGCGCCCGACACTTTGGACCCTGGTGCTCGTTAATTTTGACAATTTTGGATCGTGCATGAAAGAGCGGCCAAACCAGCCCATGTGGGAGAGAGGGTCCGGCTGGGAGAGGGACACCCATCCATCAGTCAGATCGCATTCCCTCAGTCAGAGAGGAGAAATCTCCTTCCTGGACACCTGGGCTTCAGGCAATGCTTTAACACCTACCCTAGTGAGCAAGGACTCTTCCCCCCTCACGATCCACCCCTCCTGGCCCATCTCTGTGTTTGGGCTGAGATCCCGGAGAGTGGCAAGAGGGGTGGGCTAATGGGGTGGGTTTGCACAAGAGGCCTGGCACTCAGTTGGTGGGGCCTAAGGTGAGGGTGCAAATGGCTTTACGCAGCGGCAGGTGTGAACGGACAACACACGCTCAGAGGCACAATCACACACACACAGGTCCAATCATACACATCCAAAGAAATCAACACATAGCTATAAACACATGGCCACACACCCATGAACATACTGTATATATCACACACACTTGTCCATGTACAGCTGCATGCCAATGTAAAGATGCACACGAGTGTTTGCTCAGAGATACTTACACAGACACGCGTGGATGCACTGATCTACAGAGTCCTTATACAGGCACAAACACCTGCACTACGACACAACACACAAATGCACCATGCACACTCACAAACATGCACGCCGATCAACACAATGCACACACAACACACACACAAACACACACACATACACACAACACAAACAAACACACTCACAGGGCACACAATGTACACACAACACAAACAAGCACGCACTCACACACCCACAATGTGCACACACCACACACTCATAGGCACACAAACCCACACACAGACACACTCAAAAACACTCAGAGATACATGACACACACAACGACTCTCATAGGCACACAATACACACACGACTCACACAAATACACTTACAAAAACACCATACACACACAACACAAACAAACACTCTCAAAGGCACACAATGCACAGATAACACACACAAAAACGTGCACAGGCACCCAATGCACACTCAATGCATACAAACACGCTCATAGACACAAACACACACAGACACACAATTTATGCACAACTCACAGGCAAACAGTGCATACATGACTCACACAAACATACTCACAAACACACAATTCTCATACAACACACACAAACACACAGGCAGATCCAGAATATACACATAACACAAACAACAATCTCGCCAATACACAAGCATAATCACAGACACACAATATTCACACAACACACACAAATACTCTCACAGGCACACAATGCACACACAACACACACAAACAGACTCACAGGAATGCAATGCACTCTTGACTCACACACATGCACTAACAGACACACAATACACATAGAACTGACAACAACATTCTCACAGGTACACAATGCACCCACACACCCAAAAACACACTCACAGGCACACAATGCACACATTGACTCACACGAACACATTCACAGACACACAACACACAAGAACACTCTCGCAGAGACAGAATACATAAACAAACACACCAGCACACATTGCACACACAAGAAACACATACACACCCACAGACACACAATACACCCACAACACAAACAAACACACTCATAGACACAATGCACTCACGACTCACACTAACACAATTACAGGTACATAATACACACACAACACACCAACAGACACAGAATGTACACCCATAACAAACACACACATAATTTATGCAGAACTCACACAAACATTTTCACAGGCACACAGTGCACATATGACAAACACACAAAGACAGTCAAAGGCACACAATACACAAAGAGCACACAGAAACACTTTTACTGACACACAATACACACTACACATACAAACACACTCAAAGACACTCACAGAAACAAAATACACACACAACACACAGAAGCACTCTCTCACACACACAATGCTCCCACAATGTACCCACAATTCACAAATGCTCTCAAAGACACAATGCACACAACACACAGAAACACTGTGCATATACATCACATCACAGGCATATATTGCACACACAAGAAACACAAACACAGTGAACACACAACTCACACTAATTCATTCAGACACACCATACCCGCAGAACACACACTCACAGACACACAATGCACACACAACATGGACAAACACTCTCACAGGAAGACAATCACAGTCGCATAATCCACACACAACACACAAACACTGTCACAGTCACACGACTCACAGAAAGACAATCACAGACACACGCCCTTCATCATCATCAACAATCATTCGTAGTCCGGTATGATTCTCCTGGTAGTTGATCTGATCACTTGTGGGTCTGGAGATGACCGAAGAAGCCGATCCGTGATCCACAAGTCCTATTTTAAGTGTTGGCAGGTGTAGGTCATTGGGGTGGTGGTGGATGTAGCTGGTTGGGCCTTTCCCCGTCTCTCCTTCTGTAGAAGCTGTTTAGTCTCAGCGGCACACTGGAGGCATTCTTTCAGCTGTGCAGTCCCCTCATGGCCAATCCTTCTCCAGCTTTCCCCGTCCTGCGCTAATTTCTCCCATCCGTTCAGGTTGGTGTGGCACTTCCTCAGGAGGGTCTTGATATTGTCCTTGAACCACCTTTACAGCCTCTTCAGTCACTCCAGTGGGCTTTGCACCTCTGAGTTGGCCGAACAGGAGTTGTTTCGGGAGGCGGGAGTCAGGCACACAGATGATGTGGCCAACCCATCGCAATTGGTGTTGAGTCACAATTGTGGTTGTGGATTAATGTTAGCTTCCTCAGGATGCTGGAGTTAGAATGCCTGTTCTTCCAGCTAACTCAGAATCTTTTGGAGGCATCTTTGATGCTAAGTTTCATGGGATTTTATGTACCTGCTGTATGTTGTCCACAACTGCACTCCATATAGCGGGGGTGGGGTGGGGGGAGCACTATAGCCTTATAGACCAGAAGCTTAGTGTTGATCTTGATATCCTTATCTTCAATCCACTCACACAGCCTATTCTGCAATCTATTTCAAGATCAATGCTGGCTCTTGAAGAAAGAAGGCTGCCAAGATGTGGGAAATGATCAATGTTCTCCAGAAGAATGTTGTTAACTTGGATGGCTGGAGGTTTAGAAGCCTGATCTGGAGCAGGTTGGTGCAGGACTTGGGTTTTCTTGATGTTTAGATCAAGTCCCAGAGCTTGTACACTCTGGCAAAAGCATCCATTATGCACTTCAGGTCCTCCTCAGGGCGAGCTGCGACGGCACTGTCGTCTGCATGTTGGAGCTGCGTGATGGAAGTGGTTGACAGCTTGCTCTTTGCCTTGAACCTGTTAAGGTTAAAGCGCCCTCCCCTCCTCATCTGTCCTATAGAGAATCTGGACTCTTTGTGGGAGGTCTTGCAATGGTTGAAGAATGGTTGCAATGAAAACGACAAACAGAGTTGGGGCAACGCACCTCTGTTTGACCCTGGTCTCAAACTTAAACGGTGCTGTTTCAGAGCCACTGGTGCTGATGACGTTGCAGTCATCATTGTGAAAGAGCTGCAGGATCTTGAGGTATTTCTCCAGGCACCTAACTTTGGACAGTCCCCACCAAAGGGCAGGATGATTTACAGAGTCAAATGCTCTTGTAAGGTCTATGAAGGCCATATAAAGTAGGAGGTTTTGTCCCCGGGCTTTCTCCTGCAATTGACGTGCTGTAAAAATCATATCAGATGTTCCTCTGGCTGGGCAGAAGCCACGCTGAGACTCAGGCAGCAGATCTTCAGCCAGAGGTGAAAGTTGGTCACATAAAATTTGGGTGCGTACCTTTTCCATTGCAGAGAGGAGGGAGATGCTTCTGTAATTTCTGCAGTCAGCTTTGTCACCCTTTTTGAAGAATGTGATCATTAGGACATCCCTGAGTTCAGCTGGAGTGTTCTCCTGGTCCCTGATCTTGATAAGCAGGTCATGAATATGATTTAAAAGTTCTGTGCCACCTTGCTTGAGAATTTCTGCTGGAAATCCGGTGGCCTTGTTGTTCTTTAATTTCTTGCAAGCTGTGCACACAGAAACGCTCTCACAGGAACACAATGCACAGAATGCACACACAACAACACACAAACACACTCGCAAACACACAATGCACACACAGCACACAGAAACACGCTCACAGGAACACAAGGCACAGGAAGCACACACAACAAAACAGAAACACACTCACAGACACATAATACACGCACAGCTTAAAGAAAGATGTTCATGGGTAGACAATGCACATATGACTCACACAAACACACTCACAGACACACAATGCACATACAACTTGCACACACACTCTCACAGACAATGCACACAAGACACAAACACAATCACAGACACACAATGCACACACGACTCACAAACACTCTCACACACAACTCACACACAGTACACTCTCACAAACTCACAATGCACACACGACACAGACAAACACTCTCACAGACACACAATGCACACAAAACATGGACAAACACACAAACACACTCGCAGACACATAATGAACACATGACTCACACAAATACAATCACAGACACACAATGCACACACAACACTCTCACAGGAACACAGTGCACAGAATACACACACACACACACACACACACACACACACACACACACACACACACACACACACACACACACACACACACACACACACACACACACACACACACACACACACACACGTCACTCTGGACACCCCTCGGTGAAGAAGCCACTGATTTCATTGCCTGGGATGTTGAAGCGAGGCCAGACACCTGTGAAGTGGACAGATCACCACTCTCTCACTATTGCACCTGCCTTTGAGAAGGGGATGTATTTTGTATTGAAGCCTACCAATGATACAGATTCCCTGTGGAATTCCCGATGGGCCAAATGGCCTAATTCTGCTTCTATATTGTATTATCTTATACAAAGTTTCAAGGCATGACATCCCCCTCCTCGAGTCAAGATCCCTCTCACTGGTAGTGTTGAGGGGGGGTGGGCACGTTTGTCACTCACACCAGTGGAAAATGATTTTAAAAATGAATGGGGGAAGGTGGGAGGGGGAATGACAAAATGGGGCCTGGAATTTTCTGAGATCAGGCAGTGTCTGCAGAGGGAAGAACAGTCCACGAACTTGGTGTCTTTGTCGGTGGCTGCAGATGGGTGGAGGGTAAGCAAATCGGGGGCTCAAGGTGGAAAAACTACAAGAGAGTGCCTGATTTCTCTCAGTCGCTAAGTGGTAACCAAGGGCAACCATGTTCCCTGACAAGCTTCATGGGTGAGGGAGTGGGAAGGGAGGCTGGCATAGCCGATCACGGAAAGCCGTCCACATACAGGCTGGGAGATGACTGACCGGGGGGCAGGCGGGTGTTTTTCTGAAGGCCGAGGCTACACCCCGTGCTCCTGATACACAGACTCCGGGACCTCAGGCCCCCATCCCGAGCCTGGCTTTGCTTGGCTGGGCAGCCAGAAGTTCCCAGGAGTCAATGGAAATGTTGCAGTCCCTCGAGGAGAACTGGGCACCATTTTCCCTTTCTGCTCAGGAATCTCAGGAATCTTGTGCTGGGCCAGGACGTGGACTTCTATCAGGGGGCCAAAGTGTGTGAAGTTGCCATTACTGAGAAGAAGGTTCTTAGGAAACTGAAAGGTCTGAAGGTAGATACGTTACCTGGACCAGTTGGTGTACACCACAGGGTTCTGAAAGATGTGGCTGAAGAGATAATGGAGGCATTAGCAATGATCTTTCAAGAATCAATGGTTTCTGGCATGGTTCCAGAGGACTGGAAAATTACAAATGTCACTCCACTCTTCAGGAAGGAAAAGAGGCAGAAGAAAGGAAATTGTAGGCCAGCTAATTTGACCTGAATGGTTGAAAAGATGTTGGGATCTGGTTAAGGATGTGGTTTTGGGGTACTTGGAAGCACATAATAAAATAGGCCGTAAACAACATGGTTTCCACAGGGGAGTTAAGAACCCTTGGTATTACAGGAAAGATACTTGCATGGACAGAGCATTGGCTGGTTGGCAGGAGGCAAAGACTGGGAATAAAATTGGCTGCCGGTGACTACTGGTGCTCCACAGGGGTCTGTGTTGGGACCGCTTCTTTTTACGTTATATGTCAATGACTTGGATAATGGAATTGATGACTGTGTGGCCAAATTTGCGATGATACAAAGAGAGGTGGAGGAGCAGGTAGTTTTGAGGAAGTAGAAAGGCTACAGAAGGACTTAAAAGATTAGGAGAAAGAAGAAAGAAGTGGCAGATGGGATACAGTGTCAGGAAGTGTATGGTCTTGCACATTGGTAGAAGAAATAAAAAGGTATACTATTTTCTAAATGGAGAGAAAATTCAATAATATGAGGTACAAAGGGCGTTGGGAGTCCCTTGTGCAGTACTCCTTAGAGGTTAATTTGCAGTTTGAGTTGGTGGTGAGGAAGGCAAATTCAATGTTAGCATTCATTTCAAGAGGACTAGAATATAAAACCAAGGATGTAATGTTGAGGCTTTATAAAACACTGGTGAGGCCTCACTTGGAGTACTGTGAACAGCTTTGGACCTCTTATCTTAGAAAGGATGTGTTGAAACTGAAGAGAGATCAAAGGAGGTTCATGAAAATAATTCCAGAATTCAATAGCTTGTCAAGAAGAGTGTTGGACAGCTCTGGACCTGTACTCACTGGAATTCAGAAGAATGAGGGGTGACCTAATTGAAACCTATCGAATGGTGAAAGGCCTCAATAGAGTGGATGTGGAGAGGGTGTTTCCTATAGAGGGGGAGTCTAAGACCAGAGGACACAGCCTCAGAATTGAGGGGCTTCCTTTTAGAACAGAGATGAGGAGGAACTTTTTTAGGCAGAGAAAGGTACAAGAGATGGTGCCAGATTTCCACGGGCTCTCTCAGTCACTAAGCCTGCAACACACTCCCTGACAAGCTCCACTGGATGAGGGGGTGGGAAAGAAGGCGGGTGAGACTGACCATGGGACCTTGGAGACCCTCACCTGGCTGAGCAGCCAGCAGTTCCCTGGAGTCAGTGGGAACGTTGCAGTCCCTCGAGGAGAACTGAGCAACCTTTTCCCTCACCACTTGGGAATCTTGTGCTAGGTTGGGACTTGGAATGGCGGGCCAGCGTTGGCAGACTGGCGCTGGGCCAGAGAAGGTGATTGAATGTGAGTGAGGCCTCAGGGGGAAGAGACTAGGGTTGGTCCACTGGCTTGTCCAGCGAGTTTACAAAACCGTAAGAAATCAGAGCAGTAATTGGCCGTTAAGCGGCTCCACTGTACCTGCTCCATCATTTTAAAAGATCGTGGCTGATCTGGCCATGGACCAGCTTGGCTTACTTGCCTTTTCTCTGTAACCTTTAATTCCTCTGCTATGTAAAAATCATTCTAACTATGTCTTAAATAGACTTGATGAAGCAGTCTCTACAGCTTCCTCCAGCACAGAATTCCACGGAGTTACTATCTGGGAAAAGCAGATGCTCCTCACCTCAGTCCTAATTCTACTCCCCGAATCTTGAGTCTACGTCTCCTAGTTCTAGTCTCACACTTATCTTTCCCTTTCATAATTTGTATGTTCCTGTAAGATATCCTCTCAATTGCCAAGGGAGCTGATCTCTCTTCAACTCTTGGAATCAACTTGGTGAACCTCCTCTGCATAGCCTCCAAAGTCTCTATCTTATCTCCAGTGAGAAGACCAGTACACAGTACTCCAAGTACAGCCTCACCAGTACTCTGAAAATTGAGGAGCAGGGAAGTTATCATGCAACTGTACCGGGTACTGGTGAGGCTGTACTTGGAAGTACTGTGTACTGTGTGCAGTTCTGGTCTCCATACTGGAGTCAGCAAGGATGGGACCTCCTGTGCCCTGAGATACCTGTGGTAGGTGGTCCAGCTCACAGAAGCTTTTATGAATACAAGGATCACCATGTCCTTTCTGCCCCGATAGATCATGTTCTGTGCCAGATTTATGCTAACCATCAAATACCCTACCTCCTCTCCCTCTCCTCTCTCTCTCTTTCTGTCCCTCTCTTTTTCTCTCTCCCTTTCTCTCCATCTTCCTCTCTCTCTCTCCCTCCCCCTCTCTCCCTCTTCCTCCCCATCCCTCTCTCTCCCTCTTACTCTCTCTTCCTCTCTCCCTCTCTTAACCTCTTTCCCTCCTTTGCTCTTGCTCCCCCTTCCCCTCCCTCTCTCCCTCTTGCTCTCTCTCCCTCCTCTCTCCCCTCCTATCTTGATCTCTCAAACACGCATATGCAGACACGCACAACCACACACACACACTCACTTTCGCAAACACACACACACACACACACACACACACACACACACACACACACACACACACACACACACACACACACACACACACACACACACACACAAGTACACACTCACACACATTCATATATGCTCACAGGTGTACTCACTAAACTTCACAGATGCATAAACACACTCAATCTCGCACACACACCAAGCACACTTGCATTTTTGTACGCACTTGTACGATAGGCCCATGAACCTAACATCAGCGGAAGGTAAGCTACCAGAGGAAACTCCGAGGGCCAGGATCCATCTACATATTGGGAGAACAAGGACCAATTAGGACTTTGTGTGTAGGAAATCTTGTCTCATAAATTTTATTGCATTTCTGAGGAGGTGACTAACTAGAATGATGAGGGCAAGGTGGTTGAAGCTGTCTACATGGACTTCAACAAGGCTTTTGACAAGGTCGCAATTGGTCGGTTGGTCCAGAAGTTGGGATGGCATGGAACCCAGGGTGAGCTAGCCAATTGGATGCAACATTGGCTTGGCAGAAGGAGTTAGAGTGAGGTGGTGAAGGGTTTATTTTATAGAATGGTGGTGTGGTGCTCAGTCCACCATTGTTTGTCATCCATGGTAACAATATGGTTACGTGACCAGTAAGTTTGTGCATCAGGAAGTTGGTGGTGTGGTGAAGAGTGAGGAAGATTGTTAAAGGGTCATTGGCCAATATTCACAGATCTCCCAACAGATAGTTAAACTCAGAGCGATTGTGTTGCTTTTTCCTAACCCTGTTATGGCTGAGACTGGAACTAGAGCTCATGAGTTAAGGGTGAAAGGTGAAATGTTTAAGGGGAACGTGAGGAGGAACTTCTTCACTCAGAGGGTGTTGAGAGTGTAGAACAAGCTGCCAGCAAGTGGTGGACGTGAGCTCGATTTCGACACTTAAGAGAAATCTGAATAGGTGCATGGACTTGCCTACAAGGTCCATGTCTGGACATAGCCGGCAAGTTGCTGTTCCATTGCTATTAAATAAATGATTAAATTTTTAAAAAAACAAGATCTAGATCAACGAGGAAAGAGGGCCGAGGAGCGGCAGAAAGAACTTAGTGCAAGCAAGTAGAAAGCGATGAATTTTGGGAAGTTAAACCAGGATGGGACATTCATAGTGACAGAGTGCTGTAGACACCTGGGGGTACAAGTCCATAGTTCTCTGAAAGTGGCAACAGGTGTAATATCAGGCTTCATTCAGGTCGCTGACTACAAGACTTGGGACATTACGTCACAACTGCGCAAGATGCTGATGTCACCACCACTGTTGTGTGTCACTGTTCGCAATTTAGGCTACCCGGCTGTAGGAGGGATGTGATAAGCTAGGGAGGACGCAGAAAAGATTCACAAGGATGTGTCCATGACCAGGTTGAGTTGGGTTATAAGGAGAGACTGGACAAGTTAGGGCCGTTTTCCCTGGAGTGAAGGAGACTGAGGGGTGACCATATACTGTACAGGTTTATTTATTGTTTGAGAGGCAACGTAGAATTGACCCTTCCGGCCCTTCGAGCCGTGTTGCCCCGATTTAACCCTAGCCTAATCACGGGACAATTTACAATGACCAACTAACCTACCAACCAGCAGGTCTTTGACGGTGAGAGAAAACCGGAGCACCTGAAGGAAACACACGAGAGAATGTACAAACCCTTTACGGGCAACAGTGGGAATAGAAAATCACGAGGGTCACAGATAAGGCGGATGGTCCCAGGCTTTATATCGTGGTTAGGGAGTCTAAAGTTAGAGGGCCAAGGTGAGAGGGGAACTATTTAAAGAGTATGAGGGGCAACTTTTTCACACAGAGGGTGTTGAGTATAGTGGGACAAACTGCCAAAGGAAGTGTTTAAAAGCACTTGGACAGGTACATGGATAGGAAAGATTTAGAAGGACACAGGTCAAACACAGATGGAAAGAAGCTCAAGTATGCACCTTGGTAGCATGCACCTGTAGGACCGAATGGCCTGTTTCTGTGCTGTATAAACCTATGAGTCTCTGACTCCCAACGGCCCTCAAAATACTGACACACTCCCAGTGAGCTAACATAGAGCCATAGCCATAGAACGTTGCAGTTCAGAAACAGGCCTTTCAGCCCATCTACTCCATGCCAAACCATTAGTTCCATCGATCTGCACGTGGACCACAGCCCTCCATACCCCCACCGTCCATGTCCCTATCCAAACTTCTCTAAAACGTTGAAATCAACCCCATGCGCTGGCAGCTCATTCCACTCTCATATTCCTGGTACGTTTTTCATCTTTCACCCTTAACTTATGATCTCTAGTTCTAGTCTCACCCAACCTCAGTGGAAAAAAACTACTGGCATTTACCCTATCTACTGTATGCCTCTGTCAAATCTCCTCTCAATCTTCAACATTCCAAGGAATAAAGTCCTAACCTATTCAATCTTTCTTTATAACTCAGCTCCTCCAGACCCAGCAACATCCTTGTAAATTTTCTCTGCACTCTTTCAATCTTATTTACATCGTTCCTGTAGGAAGGTGGCCAAGCTGTACACAATCCTCCAAATTAGGCTTCAACATCTTATACAACTTCAACATAGCATCCCAAATTCTGTACTAGATACTTTGATTTATGAAGGCCGATGTGCCAAAAGTTTTCTTTATGATTCTATCTACCTGTGACATTACTTTCACGCATAGATTACCAATCTGATCTTGCAAACGACAAATTTTGTCCCTTGCAATCTTTTTGCTCTTAACATATCTGAACAAGCCCTTGGGATTTTCCTTCACCTGGTCTGCTGAAGCAACCTCATGCCTCCTTTTAGCCCTCCTGATTTCCTTCTTCAGTGTTCTCTTACATTTCTTACACTCCACAAGTACCTTATTTGTTCCATCCTGCCTATACCTGCTATGCACCTCCTTGTTTTCTTAACCAGGACCTCAATATCTCTCGAAGACTAAGGTTCCCTACACCTGTTATTCTTACCGTTTATTCTGACAGAAACATAAAAACACTGTACTTTCAAAATTTCGCTTTTGAAGGCCTCCCACTTTCCAAGTACACCTTTGCCAACAAGCAACCTCTCCCAATCCACACTTGCCAGATCCTTTCTGCTACCATCAGCATTGATTTTTTCCAGTTTAGAATCTCAACCCGACAACCAGACCCGTTCTTTTCCACAACTATCTTGAAGCTAATGGCATTATGATCACTGGATGCAGTGTTTTCCTACACAAACTTCTGTCACCTGTCCTGTCTCATTCTCTGATAAGAGATCTAGCATTACACACTCTCTAGTTGAGACTTCTATGTACTGATTAACATATTCCCAGGATCTCTGTAAATCCTGACACATAATACAGAAATTTCCATGAACATTAACAACTTCCTTAGGAATACTGTAACTTTCAATACATTCCCAGAGAATTCCTGTAACTGAATACACACTTCCCAGGGATTCTTCTAACAAATGACACATAGTACTTGTGGGGATCCCTGTAACAATGGAATATTTGTAAATGTTGACACAGTCCTCGAGAATTCTTGTATCCTCCGACACACTCCTGGAGACCCTCAAGTTACTATAGACCCCTAAAGATGCTGAGCCACTCTGGGGAGACAAAGTGAACACCAGAACATTCTCAAAGATCTCTGTAAGCAACGATATGCTTCCCCAGGGACCACCTCAGAAGATTAGATTCGCCCTCGCATCCCCTCGCTGACTTAGAACATAGAACACAGAGATTCACAGCACATTACAGGCCCTTCGGCCCACAATGTTGTGCAGCCCATTGAGACTGCCCAGAATTTCCCTAGTGCATTATCCCTCTCAACCCCGTTCTCCTGCCTTCTCCCCATAACCTTTGACACCCTGACTAATCAAGAACCTGCCAACCTCTGTTTTAAGTGTACCCAAAATTCCTGGGATATCCTTCAGTGTTTGACTCATTCCAGAGGATGCATGGAAACAGTGATGCACTTTTTGGGAATGGGAATACAGGAGCAATCCTGTGGATTTTCCCTGTGTATGCCTGCATCTATTAACATATTTCTGGAGATTCCTGTAGTATCAACATATTCTTATAACTATATCCAGGACAGTTATAAATACCAACACGACACAGAAAGTGCTGGTCTCTTGACTTGATGTGTCTGGGTAGTCTTGTTTTGTCTGATGGGTTTGGAGTTCCTTTCCGGGGAACGTGCTAAGACGGTAGCGCGATATTGATACGCAGCAGCCTCTCTGGATTGGGGATTACCAAATGTTATGTAGATTTTCTTGTGTGGTCTGTTTTGTCGTGTGCTTTTGTGATATCATTCTGGAGGAATGTTGTCTCATTTTTTAACTGCATTGCATTTGTGGTTTCTAAATGACAATAAACTGAATCTGAATCTGAATCTGAAATCTCTGTAATCACTAACAACAAACTCTCAGGGAATCTATATATGGACTTCCTGGGAATCCCATTAACTGGTGACAGGCTCTGCGGGAATTCCTGTAATGACAGGCGCGCTACAGCAGAATGTCCGTGAACATTTAAAAAAATTCTCTGGGTTGGAAATCCTTGTACCCACTGTCACACTCCCTGGGAGTCCCTGTAAACAGTGTAGCTCTCCCTGGGAGAACCTCGTAAACATTGTGGGAATCCTTGGAATTATTGGCAAACATCTGGGAACACTGGGATAATCCCTGGGAGTCTGTCAGTCTCGCAAATTTGCTGTGGTTCCTTATACCTCCACAATCACTGTGGAGATCCCTCCAGTCACTCACTACGCACACTTGAGGAATTCCTATGGATAACGACAAAGTCCTCTGGGTCAAACTTAATTAAATTTAATGAATGAATTAATTTATTTAGAGATACAATATGGTAACAGGCCCTTCTGGTCCAATGAGCCTGCACTACCCAAATACAACCATGTGACCAATTAACCTATTAACCCTCACATCTTTGGACAGTGGGAGGAAACCCACATGGTCTTGAGGAGAAAGGGCAAACTGCTTACAGACAGAGGTGGGCCACTGACACGGTAAAGCATCACGTTAACCTCCACACTACTGCGCCTCACCCCCCACCACGCCAACTTCAGAATACTTGCTGGCAGTTCTTATATTCTCTTCAGCCTTTTATGGGACCTAGCGGTCCCATAATTGACAAGGCTTCCCTGGAATCATGTAACTACTAACCATCTCAGGGAGAGTTCAGCTGATCGAATCCTTCGGAACTCTTGTAAACACTGGCACCATTCCAGGGAATCTGTGTAACCTCTGACGCATTAGAGGGAATGCCTGTTGTGACTGATACACTCACCGGCAAACCCTGTAACACAAGAGCTTGGGATTCCCTGTAAAATACAGACGCACTCCACGGGGTTCACTGTGACTGCAGAGCAACTCTGTGTAACTACCGATCCCATTTCCTGAACCGCAGACATCATCCCAGTGAATCCCAATGCCATTGGCTCACTCCTAGGAATCTCCACCACCCTTGACAAAATTTCCCAGGGAGTGTTAGTCCCTGTAGGGGCTAACTCTCTTTCCCAGGGAGCCCTGTAAATGCTATTTGATTTCCAGGAATCCTGTAATCCCTGACACACTCTCTGGGACATCCTCTAGCTCCTGACACACTTCACAGGATTTCCTGGAGTACTAAATCATTCCTTGGGAATGCAGGCAGTACCTGACACATCTTTGTGACCACCTACTTATTACTTGTTATTACGAACTACTGACACATTCCTGGTGATCTCTGTAGCTATTGACACATTCCTGGTGATCTCTGTAACAATTGGTGCATCGCTGGTGATCCCTGTAACTATTGACACATTCCTGGTGATCTGTGTAACTACTGACACATTGCTAGATTTCTGCACAATCTGTGACACATTCCCTGGTAATACCTGTAACGAGTCTCACACCCCTCATTTCCTGAATAGCCACTGATACACTTCCAAGAACCCCTGAAACCCTGGGAATCCCTGTATCCACCAGTATTCCCTGTGGAACCCTGTAAACTTCATTCCACTTCTCGGTGGTCCCTGCCATTGGACACATTGCCAGGAATGCTTGTTTATATAGATTAATTGCCAGGGATCCCTGTGTTCATGATAGAATCCTAGACCTGATGCACCCTAATGGGGCATGGAACATGACTGTACAGTTACAGGCCCTTCGGCCCACAATGCTGTACCCAACTCATTAGCTAATGGCTACTACTCCCTTCTCCCTGCACAGAGTCCATACCCCTCCATCTCTGTATATTCATCTGCCCATCTAAGGCCCTCTATCATATCTGCCTACTTGGCAGAACCTTGCAAGCACCCACCACTCTCTGTGTAAGCAAAAACTGTACAGCACATCTCCTTCGAACTTCCACCCTTCACCTTAAACCAGGGGTTCCCAACCTGGGGTCCATGGACCCTTGTTTAATGATATACAGTGGCATGCAAAAGTTTGGGCATCCCGGTCATAATTTCTGTTACTGTGAATAGTTAAGTGAATAGAAGATGAACTGATTTCCAAAAGTCATAATGTTAAAGATGAAACATTCTTTTCAACATTTTAAGCAAGATTAGTGTATTATTTTTGTTTTGTACAATTTTAGAGTGAAAAAAAGGAAAGGAGCACCAAGCCAAAGTTTGGGCACCCCAAGAGATTTGAGCTCTCAGATAACTTTTACCAAGGTCTCCGACCTTAATTAGCTTGTTAGGGCTATGGCTTGTTCACAATCATCATTAGGAAAGGCCAGGTGATGCAAATTTCAAAGCTTTATAAATACCCTGACTCCTCAAACCTTGTCCCAACAACCATCAGCCATGGGCTCCTCTAAGCAGCTGCCCAGCACCCTGAAAATTAAAATAAATGATGCCCACAAAGCAGGAGAAGGCTATAAGAAGATAGCAAAGTGTTTTCAGGTAGCCGTTTCCTCAGTTCATAATGTAATTAAGAAATGGCAGTTAACAGGAATGGTGGAGGTCAAGTTTGAGGTCTGGAAGACCAAGAAAACTTTCTGAGAGAACTGCTCATAGGATTGCTAGAAAGGCAAATCAAAACCCCTGTTTGACTGCAAAAGACCTTCAGGAAGATTTAGCAGACTCTGGAGTGGTGGTGCACTGTTCTACTGTGCAGTGACACCTTCACAAATATGACCTTCATGGAAGAGTCATTAGAAGAAAACCTTTCCTGTGTCCTCACCACAAAATTCAGTGTCAGAAGTTTGCAAAGGAACATCTAAACAAGCCTGATGCATTTTGGAAACAAGTCCTGTGGACTGATGAAGTTAAAAGAGAACTTTTTGGCTGCATTGAGCAAAGGTATGTTTGGAGAAAAAAGGGTGCAGAATTTCATGAAAAGAACACCTCTCTAACTGTTAAGCATGGGCGTACATCGATCATGCTTTGGGCTTGTGTTGCAGCCAGTGGCATGGGGAACACTTCACTGGTAGAGGGAAGAATGAATTCAATTAAATACCTGCAAATTCTGGAAGCAAACATCACACCGTCTGTAAAAAAGCTGAAGATGAAAAGAGGATGGCTTCTACAACAGGATAATGATCCTAAACACACCTCAATGTCCACAATGGACTACCTCAAGAAGTGCAAGCTGAAGGTTTTGCCATGGCCCTCACAGTCCCCCGACCTAAACGTCATCGAAAATCTGTGGATAGACCTCAAAAGAGCAGTGCATGTAAGACGGCCCAAGAATCTCACAGAACTAGAAGCCTTTTGCAAGGAAGAATGGGCGAAAATCCCCCAAACAAGAACTGAAAGACTCTTAGCTGGCTACAGAAAGCGTTTACAAGCTGTGATACTTGCCAAAGTGGGTGTTACTAAGTACTGACCATGCAGGGTGCCCAAACTTTTGCTTTGGGCCCTTTTCATTTTTTGTTATTTTGAAATTGTAAAAGATGGAAATAAAAAAGTAATCGTGCTTAAATGCATATTAAAGAAATGTGTCATCTTTAACTTCATGCCTTTTGGAAATCAGGTCATCTTTTACTCGCTTAGCTATTCACAGTAACGGAAATTTTGGCCAGGGATGCCCAAACTTTTGCCTGCCACTGTAGGTCCATGGAATGAAAAAGGTTGTGAACCCTTGTATTAGATTTTTGACCCTGGCTATCTATTTCTCTTATAATTTTATAAACCTCTATCAGATCGCCCCTTAGCCCCCCACTGTTTGTCCAATGTTTCAACCTATTGAATGGTGAGGAAGGAAAATGCGATGTTAGCATTCATTTTGAGAGGAGTAGAATATAAAAGCAAGGCTGTAATGTTGAGGCTTTATAAAGCACTGGTGAGGCCTCACTTGGAGTTGTGAGCAGTTGTGAGTCCTTTATCTTAGAAAGGATGTGCTGACATTGGAGAGGTTTCAAAGGAGGTTCACGCAAATGATTCTGGGATTGAAAAGCTTATCATATGAGCAGGGGCGTATCTACGGAAAATAGCGCCTATGGCAAGCAGTGAAATTGCACCCCATCCAAACATCTGACACACATCTTTTAGATAACTTTACCATAATATCAGCTCAAAAATACAAGTCAAGCTCGTTAATCTTTTAATTAACGAATTATGGCAGTACATGAAAACCATAACAGCACCGTCCTTGCTTTCACTGATGCAAATTGGTCTATGATGTGATCAAAGTCAGTTTTTTCAGTGTCTTCTCTTCCTACACTCAGCAGAGTAAGATCACAGAGTCTGCCTTGACCCATGGAGGCTCTCAAATACAAAAGTATTAGTTTTAACTTGCTGAATGATCTCTCACAGCTGCCGATGGAAACCGCGATGGTTAGCATTATCTGAATAGCAATGTGAAGATTGGGGAAGATGCTCTCATCTCCATACTGGTCAATAAATTCAAGAAGCCCTTCAGGTCCTGATATTTTCATGATGACCCACCTTGATAGCAACATTCTGTAATCCAAAATTTCTTCATATAGCTGCTGTCCATCAACATCAGAGATGTACAATTTGCCCACATTTTCACACTTCTTCTTTAGGTTGTTACTGTCAGCGCCATAACAGTCCCTCGACATCGAGAAGGAACCCAAACTTGGCATTGGTGTCATGCAAACGAGCGAACCTTTCAGCCATTTCTCTGTGAAGACCGTCGAGTGTTCCCCTCATGACTCTTTCCATTTCGTCCTTAGCTGTTAACCCAGCGTCTCTCCAGCCATTCGTTTCTTTCGTCTCTGACATCTTTCAACTTCAATATTCCATTCTTGACAGAGACCGATTCCTTCTTTGAGTGACTCACTGACCAACACTTTTCTTTCATCATAAAAATTATCTCGGAGGGCTTTCAAATCCAGGGCACCATCGTGGAAGTTCATGCTAGGATCCTGCAGCCTCTTTTGAATACGGTCAATGCGAATGAGTACTTTGTTCCAAAATCCTAGCAAAATCAGAAAATTGAAACTCAACAAGCAGTTGTAGAGCTGCCTTGCATCACTTCTTGTTTCACTGGTGTCGTTTTCATTGTCTATTATGTCCTGGAGAACTTGAAGTATCTCCTCAAGGTGCTTGTTGATGGGCTTCACTGCTTCTGTCCTTGCACTCCACCTGGTTTCGGACTCCGATTTCACAACCACAGGCACGGCGTTTTTGAGTTTTTCCCAGCGCTGTGTTGAACGAGAGAAAAACACGTTGAGAGCTTCGATGGTTCCAAAAAATGTGACCATCATTGTATCCTGCTTGGCTGCACGGAACCCACCAAGTTGTTGAGTGAGTGATTGTCGCTATTCACAAACACTGCCAGGTTGTTTTTCTCACTTATTCTTTGATGAACACCACTTCTGTGTCCAACCATCACAGCAGTGTTGTCATAGCACTGTGACTGACAATCTTGCAGCTCCATTTCGTCCTTCTCTAGCTGTTTCAAGATGTCTTCAACCAAGCTATCAGCATCCTTCTGGCTTATCTGGATAAAACCAAGGAAGGACTCTCTAACACTGATGGTTTTCCTCTCAAGATCAACCTCCACATACCTCACTACTTCTGACATCTGCTCACAGTGTGCCTGATCAGGAGTTGAGTCAAACATGAGACCATAGTACTTGGCTTTACAAATGCTTCTCAGTAAACTCTGGCGAACAGTGGATGCTATCACGTGGATGAATTCGTTCTGGACTCCCGGTGAAAGATAAGATGTAGATCCAGGATGACTTTCCAAATGAGTGAGGTGTTCTTTTATGACAGGATCAAAGATGGCCAGTAGTTTCAGTAAGCCAAGGAAATTTCCCACATTGGAGTCATCGTCTAGCTGAAGTGATGCCCTGTGTCCTCGCAAAGCCAGGTTCTGAGTCACAAGGAATTGTATGCAGTGAAGGATTCTCGTCAAGATATCACGTAACTTCTGCTTTTTCTTCTCAATCTGTGACTGAAATATGGTGTCAATAACTCTGTTTCCAGCTAAATTTATTTCCAGTTCTTTCCACTGTGTGAAGCATTCCCGATGATTCTTGGCATTTTCATGAACTCTAATCCTTTCAGGTCCTTTCCACTGGTTGAATCCACTTTCCTGCTCCAATGAGGACTGATGGTCTGACTGGGAATAGAGAAGACAACAGATACAAAATGCAGACTCTTTAGAAGAGGAATAGACCAGCCATGAGTGAGTCACTTCCTCACCACGACCATTTCCCAATTTTCTCTTGAACCAAGTTTTGTTCATTGAGCGGTTATTTGTTGGTAGGAAAGGCCCCTCACTGTTCTGGAAATACTTCGATCCCAGCTTTACTATTTCTGTTTTCAATGCATCAGGCAGAATTGCTTTTCCAGTGTCCTTGTTGAACTTCAGAAGTCCAATATCATGCTGTTCTGGTATGACAGTTCGAGGCTCCTTGACACCATCCAGTTCACTAGGGTCAGTGTCGTCAGGTTCAATCTCGTCAATAAACTCAACATCACCACCACCACCATCATCTTCCCCTCCTGTCATGCCCACATTCTCTGTGGCAGCCTCACTCTTAATCTTATCAGACTCGGATTTATCTGACTTGACTTCCTCCTCGACTTGTAGCAGGCGCAGGCGACTCCATGGAACGTGTCGAACTACTTGTTCCGGGCTTTTCAAAGGGCATGAAAAACTTGCTCAACTTCTTGGCTTTTTCTGCCTCCAACTTTCGTCTCTTCTGTCCTTCAACTCCACTTTCCTGCTTCTTCTTTGTGAAGAAATGTTTCATGGTCTTCTTACACAAAGTTCTGCAATAAGGCCATCCTAGTGCTTCTCACCCATGATAATCAAAGACAGATCACACATCTGAAGAAAATTATTTTTTCACTATCCGAGGATGGCTTGTCTGACTTTAATAGAAACTGCACAGTGGCGCCCAGGGCACGTGCCATACCTGCCATACCTTAGATACGCCACTGCATATGAGGAACGTTTGATGGCTCTGGGCCTCTGGTCACTGGAATTCAAAAGAATGAGGTGGGGATCTCATTGAAACCTATCGAATGTTGAAAGAACGGATGTAGAGAGGATGTTTCTATGGTGGGGGAGTCTAAGACAACAGGACACAGCCTCAGAATAGAGGGGCGTCCTTTCAGAATGGAGATGGGGAGGCATTTCTTTAGCCAAAGAGTGGTGAATCTGTGGAATTTGTTGTCACCAGCAGCTGTGGAGGCCAAGTCATTGAGTATACTTAAGGTAAACATTGATAGATTCTTGATTAGTTGGGATGTGAAGTGATATGGAAAGAAGGTAGGAGATTGGGGCTGAGAGCGGAAATGGATCAGCCATTTTGAAATGGCGGAGCAGACTCGATGGGCCAAATGGCTCCTTTATGTCTCCTTGCAGCTCATACCCTGTAATCCAGGCAGCTTCCTGGTGAACCTTTTCTGCAGCCTCTCCAAAGCCTCTACATCCTTTTTGTAAGGGTGCGTGGACCAAAGCTGAATGCAATACTCTCGATACGGCTCAAACAGAGTTTTATAAAGCTGCAACATAGAGTCAAAGTGCACGGAACAGGGCCTTTGGCCTACTGCTCAAGACCGACAGTGTTGCTCAGCAAATTAGTTCCATCTGTCTATGTCTGGCCTTCAAAACCTCTCCTGTCCATGCACAGTGCTTATCTAGGTGGCTTTTAAAGGATGCTAGTGAACCCACCTCAGTCATTATTTCTGGCAGCTCATTCAAATTATGCACCACTACTTTCATGAAGAAGCTGCCCCTGATGTCAAATCTCTCTCCTCTGATCTTAATCTTCAAGAGGACCAAACCTAATCATAGGGATCGGAGGTGTCTCAATAACCCGGAGAGCAAAGCAGGCTGGAGTCAGGGCTGTATGCTTTGGCTCTTGGTAGGGTCACGCATACCAAACAATCAAAGGGTAGAGGCCAGACTAAGAGTGTTCCACCGGTCCTCCAGGTTTAGGGTTTAGCTCAAGGCTAATGACCCTAACTTGTAAAACAAAATGGTTACAGAAACAGCAATGAAGAATCCTTCTAATCTCTATGTGATGGTCTTTGGCCAGACAGAGATGGAGAACCCTTGTTGTTGCCCCAAATGCCAGTGGCATAACAGACGGTAGCCTAGCTGATCATAAGCCTGTGTCCTCTTGTTTTTAACTTCCTCGGTGCCTCAATTAATGAAGGCAAGCAGGCCGTACACTTTTTTTTACCACCTATTGACAGAGGAGAATGGGAGAAAGATCATGGAGTTGGGAATGGTGGTCTCAAGGGATGGGGTATTAGACCCTTGAGGCCAATCCTTAAGCCCACCCAAAAGACGTAAATATTTAAGATCTGTACCATCCTGCAATACTACCACTTATTGATCTTAAATGAGGTTTCCAAATATGTCGGGACAATTAAGGGCCCCATTAAGGAATTATTACATCTCCTTGATTGTACGTGTGATTTTTTAAAATAGATTCTCAGATTAGGGAGGTGGGATGATCAGCACCCTCTCCTGTCAATTGCATCAGTTACACTGAACTTGGAGTGATGAGAAGTTTATTTAGTTAGTTAGACATACAGCACAGAGTAGTCCCTTCCAGGCCAAAAACCTCGATTTAACCCATCTAATCACAGATCATTTACAATGATCCTACTAACCAGTACGCCTTTTAACTGTAGGTGGAGACCCATACGCTTGAACGCTGACGCCCTGAGCTGTAATAGGGCTGCGCTAACTGCTACGCTACTGTGGTTACGGGCCCCTTTTGTAAGAAAAGAAGTGAGGGTCCAGAGGAGGTGCACAAGAATGATTCCAGGAATGAAAGGGTTAACAAATGAGGAGCGTTTGAAGGCTCTGGGCCTGTACTCACTGGAGTTTAGAAGAATGAGAGGGGGTCTAATTGAAACTTATCGAATGTTGAAAGGCCTCGATACAGTGGATGTAGAGATGTTTCCTGTAGTGTGAGGGCTCTAAGACCAGAGGGCACGGCCTCAGAATAGAGGGACGTCCATCTAGAACAGAGATGAGGAGGGATTTCTTTAGCCAGGGTGTGGTGTGTCTGTGGAATTCATTGACACAGGTGGCTGTGGAGGCCAAGCCATTGGGCATATTTAAAATTAGTCAGAGTGTCAAAAGAGAGTGGAGTTGAGCGGCAGAATAAAACAACCATGAGGGAATTGCAGAGCAGACTCGATGGGCTGAATGGTTTGATTTTGCACCTAAGTCCTATGGTCTTATGGACAAGATGATTGATCTGAGTTTCCAGTTTGCTGGGGTCATGGACGATGATATTATTACTAGATATAACCCTCAACACCATCTGTTTTATTGATAGAATCATAGAGTCATAGAAAAGTAGTAGAGAAACAGGCCCTTCAGCCCATCCAAACCGTGCTGGGCCATTTAAACTGCCTACTCCCATTGACCCGCACTCGGAACCATAGCCCTCCATACCCCTACCATCCATGTACCAATCCAAACTTCTTTCAAATATTGACATTGAGCTCACATGCACCACTTGCGCTGGCAGCTCGATCCACACTCTCACCACCCTCTGAGTGAAGAGGTTTCCCCTCATGTTCTCAGTAAAAGCCCGCTTGCATTTATGTCATGAGGGATGTTGACAAATGGGCCGCATTAGAAGCAGACAGGGATGTTGAGTTTGGCTGGTGGCTGGGACTGGGGCTCATTATGGACTCGGACACCAAGATCGACACTGTTAGTCATGCCATGCCCTGAGAAGTACAACCAGGCCTCTCACAAATGCTGAAATATCACTCCTGTTCCTTGGAAAACCCCTCTCTGTGCTGCCATTCCAAGATCTGGATAAGGATGCGACTGGAATACCCAATGAGGTCGCCACCTCTCTGGTAGAGGGTTGGCGGGATGGACGAGGGTGAGGGTTAGGGGGTAAGGAGCATGAGTGGAGGACTTTAGTTAGGTTGGAGGTCATGTGGTAACTTCCCGGACGTGTCCAGCATTGGCTGACTTTTGTAGTCAATGGCAGCCTCTAATTGGCTAATGCCACTAAACAGGGCCTGTAAAGCATTGCCTGATGAACCGCCCAGCCCCCCCGTTGGATCATTCAAGAAAGAAAATATAGTCAGGCAGTATTTTGTTCAGGGGGGTCTTTCTGCTTCATCGATAATTTTGTTTGAAAATTCCAGCAGCGAGGTAATCCTGACTACGTTCTTTAGTGGCTTGCAGATGCCCAGAGCGTCTCAAGTGTAAGGAGGGTCCAGTTTGCTTTTGCGCGCCTGGTGCCTTCCCCCTCCCTACACAAACCCCGCCAGCTCCCACCTTGTTCATTTTAATCACCCCCAACTCCCTCTCCCCTCCCCCACACCGACCTCCACAAAAGAGAGAGAGAGAGTTCCACCAAAAAAAAAATTACGTTCCGTTTCTCAAGGAGCCAGAGGGGAGAAACGTCACCAAGTGAGCAGGCAGCTGGTCGCTGGGGCCTTTAGATTCAGACTGCCATCTGCCAGAAGTGGAACCAAGAGAAAAAAAAGGGAGCTGTTCCCTCAAAAGATACCGTGTTGGTGACATGTGCATGGCATGTTAACGGGGTGACTCAAGCCTTCAGTAGGGTACAGGGTCAGGTTAAAGGTCACTTGTTGCCTCGGTAAACTTGCCACTTGCTTCGTCGGCCCGGGTGGTGGCATCGGGAAGGTGGTCAGCACAGCTCTGAAATGGGGGATGCGTAGAGAGAGAGAGAGAGAGAGAGACGCAGCAGGAAACAGGCCCTTCGGCCCGCCAACTCCATGCTGACCTTCAGTTGCCCATTTTATCCTTGACATCAGTCGTCCCTTCACAGGTTCTCACCCTCAGCCTCACACTCACACACTCGGAGGGAGGCTAGCTCATGTCCAGAAAGGATCAGAGCTTATTTGGCCCTGCTCCTTGCTCCACCAATGTCTACCGGCCCCGTTGTTTGCCTGGTGAGCTGGCTAAATCCATGGGCCAACATTTGGAGCCTTACCAACGCCCTACCATCACAGAGCCACCCTCTGAAGTCAGGGGGCAATGAAGTCAACTGGGGCATTGGGCAACAACTCTCTTTGGTCCGTTGGATGAGGTCGCAGCCAGGCAACCCTTGTGATGACATCACAACAGGACCATGCTGATGAGGTCACCATTGCTATGCTTCGGTTGTGATGCTAATAACATCACAGTAGAAACCCATTGCCCATGTCAGGGTGCCGACGATGTCACACATCCTGTGGTTAAGCCCATGATGTCATGGACACCTCCTCCCCAAGCCCAATTGACTCCAGCTGGAGAATATTTCATGGGTTTTCCAAGGAAGCAAAGGAGTTTGCCTCTGTGTTGGGAACCTGTGGAGATATTCCATTGGAAATGTCACTGTATCCTGCCTGCCCAATGGGAAAAGTTCACGGTCAGTTTCCAGAATAAAGGGGAAGCCCTCTAAGGCTTGTGCTCAGGTGAAGGCCATTCAACCCATCAGTGCTCACCATGACAAAGGTTTCTGGGCCAACTTCCACACCATGGCTGAGTTCAACACCAGCTCCCCGAGCAGCTCAATCGTTTGATTAGCTGACATAGAAACAAAGAGCCAAGGGCTGTGGGTAGGTTGTCAAACATGAGGGCCTACTATAATTGGGCTGGGGGGGGGGGGGGGTTGGAGGGGTGACGAATTGCAAGAGAGCAGCAAAGTCATGACCACGGCAACAAGTGGCCTCTGGCCTCACCCGTCAGTGCGGCCTTTTCCGTTTGGTCAACCAGGGTTCTGCTTTCCCTTCTGGGGGCTACTACGGTCGCATGCAGACACCAAAATTGTCAAATGTTTTGTACTGGCTGAATACCTTTTGTGGAATTGCTCCAACGGTTACCTTCAGAATGGTGAGAGAGGATCAGGAGGTTGACGCAGGACGCGCCCGCGCCCGATCCGAACACCGTGATCCTCATGGGGTCCCCACCGAAATAGCCGATGTTTTCGCTGAGCCACCGCAGAGCCTGGATCTGATCCAGCAGACCATAGTTACCTTTGGCAGCCATATCCCCCGTGCTCAGGAACCCTGCAAGGGAAGGAGAGAGGGGGGTTACACTCAGCTGGTTGGACGGCTCCTTTCAGAACCAGAATCGGCATCAGTTCAATATCACTGGCATATGTCACGAAGTTTGTAAATTAGTGGCAGCAGTACAATACTATAGACGATAAGATAAAAAATGCTGTGAATTACAGTAAGTATACATATATATATGTGTGTGTGTGTGTGTGTGTATTAAATAGTTAAATAAGCAGTGCAAAAATAAAATTTTTTAAAAAGTGAGGTAGTGTTCATGGGTTCAATGTCCATTCAGAAATTGGATGGCAGAAGGGAAGAAGCTGTTCCTGAATCACTGAGTGTGTGTCATCAGGCTCCTGTACCTCCTTCCTGATGGTAACAGTGAGAAGAGGGCATGTCCTGGGTAGTGGGGGTCTTTAATGATGGACGCCAACTTTTTGAGGCACCGCTTCTTGAATATGTCCAGGATACTACGGAGTGCCCGTGGTGGAGCTAACTAAGTTGGCAACTCTCTGCAGCTTATTTCAATCCTGTGCAGTAGCCCCCACCCCCCCCCACCACCCCCCAATACCAGTGATACAGCCAGTCAGAATGTTTTCTGCAGTACATTTGTAGAAATTTTCAAGTCCTTTAGGTGACAAGCCAAACCTCCTCAAACGCCGCATGAAATATAGCTGCTGTCTTGCCTTCTCTATAGATGCATCAATATGTTGCGACTGGGCTAAGTCCTCAGAGATCTTGACACCCAGGAACTTGAAACTGCTCACTCTCTCCATCTGTGAGGACTGGTTGTGTTTTCTTGCTTTATCGCTGACTTTGTGAAATCTGCTATTTAGCAGCAACTGTACAGTGCAAGACATAAAATATTACTATGAATTATGCTGGAATCTTTCCTGTAATACCAGTGGCTCTTAACTTGCTAAGCAGCCTCATATGCGGCACCTTGTCAGAGGCCTTCTGAAAATCCAAGTACACACCATCTACCCATTCTCCTTTGTCTATCCTGCTTGTTATTTCTTCCAAGAATTCCAACAGATCTGTCAGGTATGGTTTTTCCTGATGACCACATCCTATTTTATCATGTGCCTCCAAGTACCCTGAACCCACATTCTTAACATCCTTAACACTGTCCCCCAAGGGTTCCTTTACCTTAAATTCTGGTTCATTGCACAACATCAAATCTAGAATAACTGATGCCTTAGTGAGCTCAACCATGAGTTGCTCTGAAAAGTTATCGCGTAGATACTCCAGAAATCCCCCTGTTGGGATCCAACACCACCCTGATTTTTTTCAATCTACCTGCATACTGAAATCCCCCATGACAATTATAACATTGCCCTTTTGGCATAAGTTTTCTATCTCCCATTGTAACTTGTAGACCACATCCGTGTTACTGCTTGGGACCTTGTATACAACTCCCGTCAGGGTCTTTTTACCCTTGCAGTTCCATAGCTCTCTCCACAACAATTCCACACTTTCTAAGGATTTGATTTCATTTTTTACCAACATATGCATACATTAGAATGCTGTTCCTGGACTACACTTCAGCATTCAACACCATAATTCCCTCAGACTTGACAGGAAGCTCAGAGACCTCAGCTTGCACCGTCTTGTGCAGCTGGATCCTAGATTTCTTATCGGATCGCCAACAGGTGGTAAGGATGGGCTCCCACACCTCTGTCCCTCTGACCCTCAACACAGGTGCCCCCCCCATGGTTGTGTCCTGAGTCCCCTCCTCCACTCCCTTCACATCTACGACTGTGCTGCCACACACAGTTCCAATTTGCTGATCAAATTGGCAGATGACACAACTTTGATCGGCCTTATTTCTAGCGGTGATGAGACAGCCTACAGAGGAGAGGTTGACACCCTGACACAGTGGTGCCAGGATAACAACCTCTCCCTCAATGTCCAAAAAAACAAAAGATTACAGGAGGAATAGAGACAGGCTCGGCCCTGATCAACATCAATGGGACTGCGGTTGAGAGGGTGAGTAGTTTCAAGTTCCTCGGTATACACCTGGACTGTACACACTGGTTGTTTTGCAAAAAAAGCGCAACAATGTCTCAGGTGACTGAGAAATTCGGCATGGCCCCCAAATCCTCAAGACCTTCGGCAGAGGCACCATTGAGAGCAACCTGACTGGCTGTATCCACAAAGTGCACTGCAGATGCTGTGGCCAAATCAACACGTACAAACAGCAGGTCGGGCAGCATCCGTGGAAACAAGCAATCAACGTTTTGGGCCGAGACCCTTCGTCAGGACTGACTGTATCACTGCCTGGTACGGGAAATGCACCAACCTCAATCACTGACAGTGGTACGGACAGCCCAGCGCATCTGTGGAGGTGAACTTCCCTCCATTGAGGTCATTTACAGCAGCAGGTGTGTAAAGAAGGCCTAGAAGATCATCAGGGACACCAGTCACACCAACCATAAACTGCTTCAACTGCTTCCATCTGGCAAATGGTTCCGTCTGGCAAACGGTAGCACAGCAAAAAACGTTAAAACCAGGACCAACAGGCTATGGGACAGCTCCTTTCTACAAACCATTAGACTTTTAAATTCACATGTCTGTACATTGCGATGGAGTCATAACACAAAGATTTTTACTTCCTCGTGTTGTGGGATGAATGTAAGATTTAAATAAGTTCATTCATATTTCATTTGAGTTATGTCATCCCCCTCTGCCCACCTGCATGTTCTTTTGATATAATGTGTATCTCCGAACGTTAAGCTCCCAGCTATAATCTTCTTTCAGTCATGATTCAGTGATGCCTGCAATATCATACTTGCCAATCTGTAACTGTGCTACAAGTTCATCTACTTTATTCCGTATACTGTGTGCATTCAGATATAACACCTTCAGGGTGTATTCACCCTTTCTGATTTCGTCTGCCCCTTACATTGCAACTCATCTCATTGACAGCAATTCTGCCCTGTCATCAGCCTGCCTCTGCCAGAAGCCTCGCGACACACTGCATCTGTTTGTAAACTAACCGCCCCATTTTCAGTCTAATCACTCCTGTTCTCATCCCCCTGCCAAATTAGCTTAAACCCTCCCCAATAGCTCTAGCAAACCTGCCCACAAGGATACTGGTACCCACCGGGTTTGAGTGTCACCCGTCCTTTGTGTACAGGTCGTACCTTCCCCAGAGGTGATCCCAATGATCCAGAAATCTGAAACCCTGCCGCCTGCACCACGTTCACCTGTACCATCGCCCTGTTCCTGCCCTGACCAGCACCTGTTACTGGGAGTAATCCAGAGATTATTACCTTGGAGTTCCTGCTCTTCACTTCCCTAACTCAACATATTCACTTTGCAGCACCTCTTCCCCCTTTCTACCCGTGTCACTGGTGCCAATGTGTGCTATGTTCTCTGCCTCCCCCTTCTGAATAATCTGCAGCCTGGGCCCTAGTGCCCGGGAAGCAACACAGCATCCTGGTTTCTCTTCCACACCCACGGAATCTCCTGTCTGTCCACCTAAGTATCCAGTCTCCTATCACAATGGCTCTACCTGACTTTACTCCTACTGGAACTCAGTTCGCCACAGTGCCACTGGCTCGGCTGCTGCTGTTGGCCTGCTGGTGGTATCATTTGAAACTGTTAAGTATTGTGTATGATGGCGTTCTGCAATATTGTATATAACGTTTATATTACAGGTGTTCCCCCCCCTTTACAAAGGTAGAGCGTTCCTATGAAACCTTTCTTAAGCTGTTATGAATGTGCCACAACTCAGGGTACAAAGTCGCCCCCTCCTTTTTTGAGAATCGCAAGATCGCTATTAATTCGGGTCTGGGACCCAGGAAATGAGAGAGAGATGTCCAGAATACACAAGGTTTGGAATGTGTCCTGACCTCAGCGAAACGGAACCACTGATAACGGCTATTGTCTCTTGGAGACGGAATTGTGTATTGAGTACTGAAGCCCCTCAGGGGACAACCAGAGTGGTCTGGTTGAGGGATTGCATCATCCCAACCTGATTGACATCTGAGACCCCGTGAGTAAGGATAAAAGAGGGTCTGGGGAACAACCCCTTTAGACGCACCAGGAGAAACGCTGGAAATCCAGTGACAGCGTTTTATAGCGAACGCCAGTGAGGGCTCGTGTGCGTCCTCCCTTGCCAGGGTAGCAGGCTCATCACGGAAGAACGGCTTAGCTAAAGGAGAGGCCACAAGTGAAAGGCCACACTAACGGGACTCCTGACGGAATGAAATCATAAAAGGAAAGCCGGCAAGTTTTTCTCCAAATCTCTCTCTCTCTCCAACCATTGCAACATAGCGGTTCCCAATGGCTGCAGCCTGCATGAACTGAGTGAACTTTATATTTCCATCGGACAATACATTATCCCCTAGACAACGATAGAGCTTATTTCTTATTGATTATTATTATACCCGCACTTTTAGATTTAGTATTGACGATGTATATTATCTGTATATTTGCATTGATATTATTTTTGTGTATTTTTACTAATAAATACTGTTAAAAGTAGTATCATCAGACTTCAACGGACCTCTCTATCTTTGCTGGTAAGTGACCCAGTTATGGGGTTTGTAACAACGTGGGGCCTCGTCTCGAGATTTGATACCAAATTGGAGGGCCAGTAAATCGGGCTTTTAAGTCTAAACTTGGATCTGGTTGCGTGGGTAACCAGATGGGAAACCAGCAAAGATGGACGTAGACGGATTTATAGAAAACCCGACTCTGGAGGCTAGAGGCTGCCACAAAGTCAGACTTGATAAATATTGCGAAAGGACTAAATCTCGCAGAGGTGAGGTTGTCAATGAAAAAGCGGGAGGTGCGGAGGGTCATAACTCAGTATTATATTGTGAAGAATGTGTTTTCAGCTGAGGTATTGGAAAATATCCCTGAAAAGGTACCGGCTAGTGGGACGGCTCAGTTAGAGTTGGAGAAATTAAGGTTGGAACATGAAATTAAGTTAAAGCAGCTGGAAGCAGCCGAAAAGGAGAAGGAAAGAGCCGAAAAGGAGAGGGAGTATGAGGAGAAGGAGAAACAGACGAAACATGAGCTGGACATGGAGAAGTTAAGGCAAGAGCGAAGAGCTCAAGGGTCAGACCGAGAGGAGAGGTTTAATGTTAGTAGGGAGTTTAGGTTAGTACCTCCGTTCGAGGAGACGGATGTTGATAGTTATTTCTTGCATTTTGAAAAGGTGGCAGTGAGTCAGAAGTGGCCCAAAGATCAGTGGGTGGTGTTGTTACAAAGTGTGTTAAAAGGGAAGGCACAACGGGCATATGCGGTGTTGTCCATGGAGGAGGAGGAGTCTGAGAATTATGAGAAAGTAAAGGAGGCCATTCTTCAGGCCTGCGAATTGGTACCTGAGGCCTATAGACAAAAGTTCAGAAATTTAAAGAAAGGGTGGAATCAGACGTATGCAGAGTTTGCCTATGAGAAGGGTGTGCTCTTGGATCGCTGGTGTGCAGCAGAAATGGTGGAAGAGGATTTTTGGCGTCGCAGGGAGTTAATTCTGATTGAGGAATTTAAAGGTTGTGTTTCGGATGATATCCGGCTGTATTTGAACGAGAAGCCGAATAAGTCCATATCCGAATTTGCTAGGTTCGCAGATGAATATGCCCTAACCCACAAGACAAAGTTTTCCTCGAATAAGAGTTACCAGAAAGACCGTGGGAACGGTAGAGAAAGCCCGCCGGCTGAGGCAGAGATTCAGCTGGGAGCTAGTGGTAAAAATAAGGAGGAAGAAAGGCAAGACGGCAGGAGGGGTCCTGGCTTGACCTGTTTTAATTGTGGAAAGGTGGGTCATATTGCATCTAAGTGCTTTGCTCCGAGGAAGGAGACAGGAAAAGGGAAAGCAGCAGTCCCTACAGGATGTATTGTGTTGATCAGTAAATCGACGAGAAAGCCCCAGGTAGACAAAATACGAGAGGGGCCTGAGAAATTTATTTCAGAAGGAACCGTGTCTGTGAAAGAGGGAGACACACCAGTTCCAGTGCGGATCTGGAGAGACACTGGAGCTGAGCTGTCATTGATTCGCAGTACGGTACTAGATTTTGGTCTTGAGACTGGAGAGGTAGCTTTGAGAGGCATAGGAAAAGGGACAGAAGCTATGCCTTTGCATAGGATCATTATAAATTGTGAGCTGGTATCTGGACCAGTTGAAATAGGGGTGCGATCAGAATTTCCGAGAACTGACGTAGACCTCCTTCTGGGTAACGATTTAGCTGGTGGTGACATTTGGTCGGCCATGGAGCTGACGAGCCAGTCTGTAAGTGTTGAGGACCCGCCCATAGATTCCAAGATCTATCCCGCATGCGCGACCACTCGCAGCATGTCGAGAAAGGCAGCTGAGACAGAGACCAGTTTAAATCAGTCCTGTATCGATTTGGCTGAGACGTTTTTACCGACCCTATACCAAGAGGGGTTAGAGGGTGGTAAAACGGAGAATAGGAAAGTGAACGAGAGTAAGGGAGAGGAGGTAGACCTGCCCTTAGCCGGGAGGAAATTTATAGAGGCACGGAGTAAAAATGAGAAACAGATAAGGCTGTTTGAAGGTCCAGGGTTGGACATGGATGATCTGTCTGGTTTGACAGAACTGTTTGAAGAAGTTGAAAATTTTAAATGTGTTCCCGATAATGAACTGAGGGCAGTCCTAGATGAAAAGGATGCCATTACCTTGAAGAAGTCTGCTGGGTTGGCAGATGAGGTTGTTTCAGCCCGCAGGGTTGAGTTTACTCTGGAAGGGAGTTGCCCAGAGAGTAACTGGGAGGATCAGGGGAACTTAGAATTTGAAAAGGGTATGAGTATTGAAAGCCTGGAAGAGGCAGATGTCCCATTTGAGTGTGTTCAAGATGTGGATGCACGTGGTACTGAACCTAGTAATGGAACTCAGAAAAAGTCTGAGGTATTTGATTCAGTTGAAAAGGAATGCAGTCCTTGTGGGTCAGATGGACTTGGTTCCGTGAAGAAAGGGTTAACCGTGGTACTAGTGGGAAGTGAGAATTCCCAGTTGTTTGTGTTCGAAGGTGTGTTAAAAGTTAGTGAGGAGATAAAAGGTGGTGAGGTGGATATTATTATTGAAGGAAAAGGGAAAAGTGTAGTTCCTAAATTGAATGAAGAAAATTTAAAGTCTGGATTGGTGTCAGAAGCAGTAACCAGGCTGAAGGAACAAAGGCTTGTTAACGTGGTGCCTGCGAATCAATTACAGGTTGATTTGGAATGTAAAGGTGCCCCACACGCTATTGTTATTCAAGAGTGTGCTGTGAAGAGGCAGAATTTGAAATGCTGTTTGGACAAAAAGGGATCACTTGCAGAGTTTAAACTGAAAACTAATAGCATGAAGGGTCCTGAAGATAAAACTAATGACTTGCTTAAAAATAAAGAATTGTGTGGAAATTCAGCAAATGGGCTACGTTTGGAAAACATTGTTGATAAAATAACTCCTATGAAAGGAACATGCAAAAGCCTATTCCACACTGGTGCACAAGCTAACCACGTGGGAGTTAACTGGAAAAGGGGCGAGGGTTGACGGGATGCCACTTTAAATAACAGGATCTGGTTTTAAGGGATTTCAACAAAGCATGTAACTAATAAAGACAACCCCATGGAAGATTGACTGTTAAGTTTGAAAGTAAAATAAAGATTAGTATTTGCATGAACTTTTGTAATATACACGTAAGCTAAGATCACAACTCTTTAGTTTTTGTTTGCTGAAGAAAAGGAATAAAAATAGGTGGTTATTAAATTGGAGTCTGATGCTACAAGAATTTATTAAGGTACAAGATATTAAGATATTAAAGGAAGTGACAATGTAATTGCTAACTGTTTAGATGCTGAATTGAATGCATAACTGTATTACTCTGTAGTGAAAAAAAAACTCTTTTGTATTGTGTTAGATTCTGAAAATCGTGTAAGATTCTATATTAATTAATTTTTACCTGTGGCAAAAATCTTAGAAGGAAGGGGGTGTTATGAATGTGAAGCAACTCTGAGGGGCTGAAGGGTACAAAGTCGCCCCCTCCTTTTTTGAGAATCGCAAGATCGCTATTAATTCGGGTCTGGGACCCAGGAAATGAGAGAGAGACGTCCAGAATACACAAGGTTTGGAATGTGTCCTGACCTCAGCGAAACGGAACCACTGATAACGGCTATTGTCTCTTGGAGACGGAATTGTGTATTGAGTACTGTACTATTCATTGAAGCCCTCAGGGGACGACCAGAGTGGTCTGGTTGAGGGATTGCATCATCCCAACCTGATTGACATCTGAGACCACGTGAGTATGGATAAAAGAGGGGTCTGGGGAACAACCCCTTTAGACGCACCAGGAGAAACGCTGGAAATCCAGTGACAGCGTTTAATAGCGACAGACGGTGGGGGGCTTGTGTGCGTCTTCCCTTGCCAGGGTAGCAGGCTCATCACGGAAGAACGGCTTAGCTAAAGGAGAGGCCACAAGTGAAAGGCCACACTAACGGGACTCCTGACGGAACGAAATCATAAAAGGAAAGCCGGCAAGTTTTTCTCCAAATCTCTCTCTCTCTCCAACCATTACAACATAGCGGTCCCCAATGGCTGCAGCCTGCATGAACTGAGTGAACTTTATATTTCCATCGGACAATACATTATCCCCTAGACAACGATAGAGCTTATTTCTTATTGATTATTATTATACCCCGCACTTTTAGATTTAGTATTGATGACGTATATTATCTGTATATTTGCATTGATATTATTTTTGTGTATTTTTACTAATAAATACTGTTAAAAATAGTATCATCAGACTTCAACGGACCTCTCTATCTTTGCTGGTAAGTGACCCAGTTACAGGGTTCTTAACAAGCCAAAATGACGTAAAGCGAAGAACCATTAATTTATATGGGGAAAATTTTCGTAAAAGTGAAAATCTTCTTTGTAATGCGAAAACAGGTTACTAATGTAGGTCTTTTGTAAAAGCGAAGAGGCGTAAAGCGAACATCCGTAAAGCGGGGGGGGGGGACACCTGTATATTGCTGTGATATTGTAATAATTTGGATAACATTTGTAACACAGTGAAGAGTTAACTAGACTGCAGGAAGGGGAAAGAGGGTAGGCACAAACACAAGGAAGTCTGCAGATGCTGGAAATCCAGAGCAACACGCACACAATGTTGGAGGAACTCAGCAGGTCAGGCAGCATCTGTGGTAATGAATAAACAGTTGACACTTCGGGCTGAGACCCTCCTTCTGAACTGAGAAGGAGGGGGTTGATACCAGAATAAAAAGGTGGGTGGAGGGGAAGGAGGCTTAGCTGGAAGGTGACAGGTGAAGCCAGGTGGATGGGAAAGGTCAAGGGCTGGAGAGGAAAGAATCTGATCAGAGAGGAGAGTGGACTATCGGAGGAAGGGGAGGAGGAGGGGACCCAGGGGGAGGTGACACGCAGGTGAGAAGAAGTGAAAGGTCAGGGTGGGGAATAGAGGAAGGGAGAGAGGGAAACGTGTTCACCAGCAGGAGAAATCGATATTCATGCCATCAGGTTGGAGGCTACCCAGACAGAATGTAAGGTGTGACTCCTCCACCCTGATGGTAAGTGTCAGCAGCTTTAAACTCCTGCCCTGTGCCCTGCCCTGTGCCCTGTGCCCTGCCCTGTGCCCTGCCCTGTGCCCTGCCCTGTGCCCTGTGCCCTGCCCTGTGCCCTGCCCTGTGCCCTGCCCTGCCCTGTGCCCTGTGCCCTGCCCTGTGCCCTGCCCTGTGCCCTGCCCTGTGCCCTGTGCCCTGCCCTGTGCCCTGCCCTGTGCCCTGCCCTGCCCTGTGCCCTGCCCTGCCCTGTGCCCTGCCCTGTGCCCTGCCCTGTGCCCTGCACATTGACGCGATTACAAGGGAGATCTAAGATTAGCCACATCTGTCACATGTAAAATTAGGGCTCTGTCGGTCAGGGTCGACACTAGGTACAGGAGTGTCTGTACACAAGGTGACTGACGGGTAGTTATAAAGTAGTGGTGGTTGCAGGTGTGGATGGGCGAGTTGGTGGATGGAGGTGTTGATCAGCCTTGTGAGGCCTCTGTCGGTCAGGGTCGACCACGGATGTTGCGGCCTGGCTGTCTCGATACAGAAGCCTGGCAGGACAATATGGAGAGCAAGCTGTAGCCCATGTAGCTGGCTCCCCCTCTCCACGCAGCTGATGAACCCGAAGGAACAGCAGAAACTGATAGAGTTTGGCAGCAAAGGCGTCATAGTAGTTGCCGGTCAGCATTGAACTCAACATTAGGCACTGCAGCTCCGGATTTTTCCCTCGGGGTTTACTCCCGAAACCTTCCCCGTGTGGATACAGCCAAACGGCAGTGGAGGCTTGAGCTCAGAGCTTTCCTTCTCCTAGATGAGCTGACAAGCCCCATCTGCCCGAGGCGACTGGTTTTGAAGCGACTAGTTTTAGGGAGACAGTAACCCGCTTTTTCCCCTTCAGTAGGAACAGTTCCACCGGGCCTAGGAGCTAAGCCACACGTGAAGGCCAGGGTCTGGAATTTCTTGCCAGAAGCTGTTTGAGGCGCACGCCATTGGGAGCATTTAATAGGTAGTGGGAGCTCGTCCTCATTACCACACCCTCCCCGGCTATAACAACCTTAAGGAACTTGTACATCGAAATGTAGAGGCCTCTGACCCTCCTTTCTGATGGTCACAATGAGGCAAGGGCATGCCCTGGGTGACGGGGGTCCTTAATGACGGATCGCTCCTTGTAGATGTCCCGGATGCCAGCGAGGCTGGAGTCCATGATGGAGCTGGCGGAGTTTACAACTCTGCAGCTTTTTTTGATCCTTCGCGGTGGTCCCTCAGACCCAGACGGTGATGCAACTCAGTGTGATCAGCAGCTTTACTGTCTGTCTATACTCCATCTTCTCTGTACCGGTCACATTTCTGTCAATTTCACCAACATGTGTCATGCTGTTTGTTTTGTGAGGCAGTACACTGCAATGCGTACATTAGAAAACCAGACACTCCGTGTGGACCGTGAGGTGCTGCTCATTTAGTGAAGAGATCTCCACCCAAAATGTCGACTCTCCATCTCCCTCCACAGCCGCTGCCCGGCCTGCTCGGTCCCCTCAGTATCCTGTGGGTGCTCCAGATTCAAGCATCCACTTTCTCTTGTGTTTACCACACTTGGGGTGCTGCTTCTCAATGTTCCTGCCTCTCTCTCCCCTCCTCTCGTACACTTGACTCCCTCAGCAGCGCGAACAAAGGGGTACGCTCTGGATTTCTGTAGCCACCCGGTTCCTGCGGCAAACACAGCGAACAGGCCCAGACGATGTAGGGATTGGTATAGAGTACAGCAGCTCCTGAACGCTTTCACGCACCCCCTCCCTCCGGCACCGACTGAGGAGACGGCTGGTTAATGTGCAAGCAATGAGCAGAGGCACATAAATGGGATATGACAGAGAGAGGGAGACTGTGAGAGAGAGAGAGAAAGGGGACTGAGGGGGGGGGGGAGAGATAGAGAAGGAAAGAGGGGGAAAGAGAAATGGAGAGAGAGAAAGGGAGTGAGAGAGAGAGATGGAGAGAAAAAGAGAGGGGGAGAGACAGAGAGAAAGCAAGAAGGAGAGAGAGCAAGGGAGAGGGAGAGGGAGACGGAGAGAGAGGGAGAGAAAGAAAAGAAAGAGGGAAAGAGAGAGAAAGAAAGGAAGAGGGAGGGGAAGAGAGAGAGAGAGAAAGAGGGAGAAAAAGGTGGAGAGAAGGGGAGAGGGAGAGAAAGAGAAAGAGAGATGGACTGGAGGAGGGAATACAACTTAAAACACACAGAGACACTCTTTCACACAAACACATACATCACACACACAAACATGCGCATACACGCACACAGATACACTTTCACACAAACATCGGCTCACACACAAACATCAGCTCACACACATACATACCCAGCCATACGGACGCACACACACACCAGCTCATGCATGCAACACAAATACACACAGAAAGACACGTGCACACACAAACGCACAGGGTGGCTCTCTCGGCTGCATTTGCCGAGGAATGGGAACGCGGCTCTCCCACCACAGTCCTCACACAGAGAACCCTGGCTGTGTGGTAGCTTTATGAAGGTCCCAGTAGGAGATGAGAGCAGCTAATGGGGCAGGAAAGGGAGTGTTTGTGAGCAAAGCCCAGTTCAGTACTGGGGAATACCCCTGTGTGCTGCCTCTCCCACTTCTTGCCCTCTCCACAGGCTAAGTTCCAGCTAGACCCATTTGAAACCAACTTGGTCAGCCAACCCACTTCCCAGTCCCACCACCTCACCACTGACCTGTATCCTGACACCCACCTCCAGAGCCCCACCCTGCCCCTGGCAAAACCACCCACCATCTCCCTCCACCCAGCAACTGGCCAGGAGAGAGGGGAGAGAAAGAGAGTGAGAGGGAGGGGGAAAGGAAAGGAAAGCTAGAAGGTGAGGGAGGGGCAGTGAGGGGGAATGGGAGAGACATGGACGTGAGGGTGGGAGAGAGGATAATGGAGTTATGGGGATGCAGTGGGTGATGCAGGGAGAGAGTGGACGGGGGGAGGGAATGGGGGTACCTGTTGTTGCCTTCCTCCAGTGGAGGTAGGACCATGTAGGAGTTTGGGGGCCCAAGAGGAGCTTAAACTATCTTCAGGGTGTGGTTTGAATGTTCCTGGGAATGGCTTGATGGCCTGGACACGGTTGTGTATTCAGTATTTCAGTAATACTCACGCAATCTTGTATATATATATGTATAGTTTGATTAAGCATTCTTATTTGTTTCAATAATTCATTACGGGTTGCATATATAAATAAATGAATTGTATACATCACCAGGTTGCCACGTGATACGTGCGCACCTTGCTGAAAGTAAACCCGCATTTCGGGCCCCCGTGCCTTCCTTTGAATTAGTTGAATGGTTTGAAGTTACAAAACATAACAGACACCCTGGTCGAGTTTAATCATCTATCTCTCCAGATAAACAATTAGCAATTAACAGCACCGGCAGATCTCAAACTGAGCTTTGAATTGGCTGAGGAAACAGCGATGAGGCGCCGCTGCCAGTTGCCCAGGGCTCGGTGTCTGGGCTGACTGAAGATTCACTGGTCTTGTGTTTGTGCAGAGGAAATGTTGCTTTTCCTGCGCACTTGTTAAACAGACAGTCCTGGTTGAAACCTCCCGGGGATGGCACTCAACAACCAGTATCCATATCTCCGCAATGCAGAGCTGTCCGACACGAATTACTTCTGACTGGTGTGTGTGTGTGTGTGTGTGTGTGTGTGTGTGTGTGTGTGTGTGTGTGTGTGTGTGTGTGTGTGTGTGTGTGTGTGTGTGTGTGTGTGTGTGTGTGTTTACTCCTCTGGGAATGAGTGAGTGGTAGAGATAGAATGGGTGAAAGAGAGGGAAGGAGGGAGGGAAAGAGCGAGGGGCTAAAGTGGAGGAAGTACAGAAAGGGATTCAAGAGGTGAGGGAGATGAGGAGAGATTGACGGCAGAGTGAGAGGAGGGAAGGGGAAGAGAGAGAAATGAGAGATTGGAGAGAGCGCAGGATAGAGAAATGGTGAGGTAGGGAGGGAGATAGGGAGATGAGGAGAGAGAGGGAGAGAGAAACAGACAGAGGGAGAGAGATTAGGAAGAGGGAGAGGGTAAGAGAGATAGGGGAGAAAAAGAGAGGACGATGGGGGAGAGAGAGAGTTGAAGAGGGAGACTGAGCGAGAGAGTGTGATAGAGGAGGAGAGAGGAGCTGATGTACACCTCCGCCACTGGGTCGCTAAGCCCATACAGTGACCAAGCAGTCCAAAGCCCTAAACCAGAAAGACTATCCTCCACCCTCTTCTGAGGTAAACATTGGAAAGGTTTAGGGAATACAATGAGAAATACAGTTCCAGAACTCCCCCCCACCCCCCCAGCCCTTGTTCTAGCCTTTGGAAACTGGGAAATGCCAGATGATTTTCCAACTTTGGGTAGCCCTCGCTGCCTGTGCTCACTCTCTCTTGCCGATCCTTATGTCCTTCCATCCTTCTCTTGTCCATGCCCACTTCCCGCAGTCTATCCCTTTATCACAACTGATTCCATCCATCTGTCACCCTGCCAAATGGCCACCAGGGGGAGACAGAGGTGACAAGACCAACCCCTCCCTGCTCAGCTACTTATTAGGTTAATTATTACTTCATTGTTATAACCTTTATCTTGTTTGTAGCCCTATAGAAGTTCCTCGTCTCTTGTTTCTTTTCTCAGCCTTTTGTAAATGAAGTCTTGCTTTCATTTGTAAGAATGTATATTTTCTGAAATGCTAGTGTAAAACCCTGGTTTAAGACCATGCTTTATTTTATTAATTACAGTTATGCTGTTAGGCATTTTATGTTCTGCAGATCTCAAAATGCAGAGCGATGTAAAAAGTATTCCTTTAATCACATTATATAATTGAGTATTTCAATTTTGCTGCTTAATATAAAAGTTCTGTTGATTCATAATTTAGGCTTGTTGAATTACCCAATAGGATTTGTCTTGGGAACATTCTCGAGAGAATGTGGTAAAAGAATGGGCAGCCATTGTCTAGAGAGAGCGTGGGATTGGAGAAGGAGAAAGAAGAAAAATGGAAACTGACAATGAACATAGCCCAACGACACGGTGAAACGCTCACAGAACCCACTCGGAAGGATAGATACCGCTGCTGGAAAATCCTCATGCAATGTTCTCACAGAGAACGTGCAGACAACTTTGAGTTAGTTGGAGCAAGTTTGACGCCTTTCACTTGCACTTTGCGTGAATATTTGTCTCCTGGGTTGGGTTCTTCAGCACAAAAGCGTTACAGGACCATGAATAGACAGTGAAGCAAACTGGATTGATAATACAACAATGAGCTCCAACGATTACGTGTATGATATGGGCTAATTATATAGGGCCCTTTTCTTTATTTTGTAATATATAGTATTATTGTGTTTGTTCTAATTTTGAACTATTGCAAGTTCAATTTAAGTTTATACTGGTGTGAGTTAAATTACTGATCCCTAGCGAACAGTGGATTTGCATGGATGTGTCAGTATTCATACCAGTAACAAGATTTTTTTCTCTTAAAGGAACATTCAAACGTTTATGTTTGTGTTTACCCAAATCATATTTACACTAGACCTGTTTATTTACTGGAAATGGGATTTTCATTGTTATTCCCATGCATTGTAGAGTTATGTTGCTGTTCGGTTAGAGTCACAGTGATAGCTGACTCATTACAAGCCTATGCTGAGAGGGTTACACCAGTTGACGTCTTTTTGGATTTTGACTTTTTGACCTTCTGCCTGTACCTTGTCTGCCAAGGTCTGAGTAAAGCCTTGTTGGATTTTTTCCCACTAATTCTCTGTGACTTTTTCTCTGCAAATGGGCTCAACACTATTCTGTGAGAGGGAAGTTAAAACTGAAGAAGTTACCTAGTCAACTTGCCCACTCTGTCTCCTCACCTCCCCTTTCTGTTCCCATCATCCTGCCATCAACACGGAAACGTGTGATGCGATACACTTTGGTGGATCCAACTTGAAAGTGGAGTATGAGGTTAATGGCAAGATTCTTGGCAATGTGGAGGAGCAGAGGGATCTCGGGATCCATGTCCATCGATCCCTCAAAGTTGCCGTGAGTGATAAGGTGGCTCAGAAGGTTTTGATGACCTTCATTAATCAGGGGATTGAGTTCAAGAGCTGTGAGATAACGTTGCAGCTCTATAAAACTCTGTTTAGACCACCCTTGGAATATTGTGTTCAGTTCTTGTAACATCATTATAGGAAGGATGTGGAAGCTTTAGAGAGGGCACGAAGGAGATTTACCGGGGTGGTACCTGGACTACAGAACATGTCTTTTGAGGAATGACTGACAGAACTTGGGCTTTTCTTTTTGGACTGAAGTAGGATGAGAGGAGACTTGACAGAGCTTCACAAGATGTTAAAAGGCATAGGTAGAGGGGACAGCCCGAGACTTTTCCAAAGGGTGGAAATAGCTAATACAAAGGGGCATCATTTTAAGGTGAGTAGAGAAAAGTTTGTGGGTGTTGGGGTGGAGATACCTCTCTACCAAAGGAGGTGAAAGGTGCTTTTTCCCTCCACTAGCCTGCAGGTCACCCATGGGCAAGGTGTAGCACCTGCCTAGTGTGATAAACTATGTGTATACCTGTCTGGACACGCCCCCCCCCCCCCCCCGCTGACTGCTCCTGTGGCTCCTCCCACAGACCCCTGTATAAAGGCAATTGGAGGCACTGCTCCCCCCCCACCCCCAGTCTCTGAGATGCTGTGCTCCGTTATGCTGCTAATAAAAGCCTATCGTTCGCCTCCCGTCTCCGAGAGTTATTGATGGTGCATCACCTAGCCCCCTCCCCACCCCCCCCCCCTCCAGTCAGGGTCTCATGTCAGCAGGCGGTGGATGGTCACCGGTGCTTATCGCAAATCCTAGTTATGACAATCTCTGAAGAGTATTGATAATGTCTGGAGGTCACCCTTCTTGTAAGGCATACAATGAGGCAGATCGAGGGACCCACAGTTCATCCTTCAATGAGGCCTCTTCAAGAGTCTGATGACAGTGGGGTAGAAGCTGCCCTTAAACCTGGTTGTACAAACTCCCAGACTTCTGTATCTCCTGCTTGAGCAGAGTGGGTGGGGGAGAAGAGAAAGTGTCCAGGGTGGGGGGGGGGGGGGTGTGTATTTGAGAATGCTAGCTGCTTTCGCTGGCTCTGCGGAGGGGAGGTTGGGTTCTGTGATGTGCAGAGCTACAGTGTGTCCACAACCCTCTGTGGTTTCTTGCGGTCTCGGCAGCACAGTTGCCAAGTCGCGATGCTTCCTGTCAGGGTGAGAACGGGATGGGAGGGGAGCGGAGGAGAAGAGAGGGGATTGAGGGTGGGTGGGGGTCTAGTCCTAGTTTGTACTCAGGAGGTTCAAAGCCCAGCACACTTGGGAAAGCCTGGGGGGCTGGTGGAGGCAGAGAGGCTCTCACATTTAAGAGTACCTGGACAAGCATTTGATCTGCCACAGGTCAAGGTCTGGGAAATGCAACAATTGGTCAGCGAGGACTCAGTGGGCCTGTGGAAGTTGTGACAAGGCAAGCAGAGATTTCAGACAGTCCAGGCAAGAAAAGCATGGCTTCCCTCTGCACGCCAGGGCTCGAGAGACGAGATAAGCAATCCAAGGCAGACACACCATATAACCATATAACAATTACAGCACGGAAACAGGCCATCTCGGCCCTCCTAGTCCGTGCTGAATGCTTACTCTCACCTAGTCCCACCAACCTGCACTCAGCCCATAACCCTCCATTCCTTTCCTGTCCATATACCTATCCAATTTTTTTTGAAATGACAAAATCGAACCTGTCTCTACCACTTCTACTGGAAACTCGTTCCACACAGCTACCACTCTCTGAGTAAAGAAGTTCCCTCTCGTGTTACCCCTAAACTTTTGCCCCTTAACTCTCAACTCATGTCCTCTTGTTTGAATTTCCCCTACTCTCAATGAGTACAAGTCAAATAAAGTGTGGTTGTGTTTATGTTCCGGGACCAGTTAGTCTATTTTGTATTATTATAAGACCATCAGACCATAAGACATAGGAACAGAATTAGGCCATTCATCCCATCGAGTCTTCTCCACCATTCCATCATGGCTGATCCCAGATCTCACTCAACCCCATACACCTGCTTTCTTGCCATATCCTTTGATGCCCTGACCGATCAGGAAACAATTAACTTCCTCCTTAAATATACCCACGGACTTGGCCTCCATCACAGTCTGTGGCAGAACATTCCACTGATTCACTACTCTCTGACTAAAAAAATTCCTCCGCACCTCTGTTCTAAAAGATCACCCTTCAGTTCTGAGGCTGTGCCCTCTGGTACTGGACTCCCCCACCATTGGAAATGTCCTCTCCATATCCACCCCATCTAGTCCTTTAAACATTCGGTAGGTTATAATGAGACCCTGCACATTCTTCTAAATTCCAGTGAATACAGGCCCAAAGCTGCCAAATGTTCCTCGTACGTTAACCCCTTCATTCCCAGAATCATTCTTGTGAACCTCCTCTGGACTCTCTCCAAACTGTTGACAATACTCTAAGTGCAGCCTGACCGGTGTCAGCATTATCTCTTTGCTTGTATATTCTATCCCCCTTGAAATAAATGCCAACATTGCATTTACCACAGACTCAACCTGTAAATTAACCTTCTGGGTGTCTTGCACGAGGACTCCTAAGTCCCTCTGAGCCTCTGATGTTTGAACCTTCTCCCCATTTAGATAATAGTCCGCACTATTGTTCCTTGTACCAAAATGCATTTCCATACATTTCCCAACACTGTATTCCATCTGACACCCTTTTGCCAGTTCCTCCAATTTGTCTAAGTCCTGCTGCAATCACATTGCTTCCTCAGCACGACCTACCCTTCCACCTATCCTCGTATCATCCACAAACTCTGCCACAAAGCCATCAATTCCATTATCCAAATCACTGAAAAACAACGTGAAAAGTAACGGTCCCGATACTGACCCCTGAGGAACACCACTAATCGCTGGCAGACAACCAGGAAAGGCCCCCTTTATTCCCAGTCACTGCCTCCTGCCTGTCAGCCATTCCTCTATCCATGCCATTATCTTTCCTGTAACACCACAAGATTTTACCTTGTTAAGCAGCCTCAGCCTCCTTTGTAAACGCCTTCTGAAAATCCAAGTAAATGACATCCACTGCCTCTCCTTTATGCACACTGCTTGCTACTTCCTTGAAGAACTCTAACAGATTTGTCAGGCAAGATTTCCCTTCACAGTAACCATGCTGACTTTCACTTACTTTATCATTAGTCTCCAAATACCCCAAAACCTCATCCTTAACAACAGACTCCAATTTTCACAACCACTGGCCTATAATTTCCTCTCTTTTGTCTTCCTCCCTTCATAAAGAGTGGAGTGGCATTTGTAATCTTCCAGTCCTTCGGGACCATGCCAGAATCAAGTGATTCTTGAAAGATCATGACCAATGCATCCGTTATCTCTTCAGCAACCTCTTTCGGAATTCTGGGATGTAATTCATCTGGTCCAGAAGATTTATCCACCTTAAGACCTTTGAGTTTACCTTTCACTTTTTCCTTGATAACAGCAATGACACTCACCCTTGCTCCCTGACACTCACGGACCTCTGGCACACTGCTAGTGTCTTCCACAGTGAAGACAGGTGTAAAGTGCCTATTAAGTTCATCTGTCATTTCTTTGTCCCCCATTACCACCTCACTAGCATCATTTTCCAGTGGTCCCATATCAACTCTCACCTCCCTTTTACTCATTATATAACTGAAAAAACTTTTGGTATACTGCTTTATATTATTGGCTAGTTTTCCCTCATATTTCATCTTTCCCTTTCTTATAGCCTTTTTAGTTGCCTTTAGTTGGATTTTAAAAGCTTCCCAGTCATCCAACTTCCCACTCACTCTTTCTACCTACCGGTATATGCCCTTTCCTTGGCTTTTATGCTGTCCTTAACTTCTTTTGTCAGCCATGGTTGCCTACCCCTGCCATTTGAGAACAACTTCTTCTGTGGGACCTATCTATTCTGTGCCTTGTGACCTATTCCCAGAGACGTCAGCCATCTCTGCTCTGCCGATAGCTCCGGCAGTATCCCCCTCCAATCCACCTGGGCAAGCTCCTCTCTCATGCCTCTGTAATTCCCTTTATTCCATTGCGATACTGATACATGTGATTTATGCTTCCCCCTCTCAAATTGCAGTATGAATTCAAACATATTATGATCACTGCCTCCTAAAGGTTCCTTTACATTAGTCTCCCTAATAAGATCTGGGTTATCACACAACTCCCAATCTAAGATAGCCTTTCTCTGAGTAAGCTCAAGCACAAGCTTCTCTAAAAAGCCAACTCGTAGGCATTCACCCAATTCCCTCTCTTGCGATCCACCACCGACCTGATTTTCCCAATCCCCTTGCATGTTGAAGTCCCCCATTACCCTTATTACATGCATTATTGGTGACAACATGCCAAATGGCCATGGAGCACAGCTCAATGATTTCTTAATTTCACTGCATCACCTGTGACCTAAAGCTATGTGCAAAAATGACCATAAGATATAGGAGCAGAATTAGGCCATTTCGCCCATCAAGTCTACTCCACCATTTCAACATAGTTGATCTATTTTCCTCTCAGCCCCATCTCCTGCCTTCTCCCCGTATCCCCTCATGCCCTGATCAATCAAGAATCTATCAAGCTCTGCCTTAGATATACATAATGACTTGGCCTCCACAGCTGCCTGCGGTAAAGAATTCCACAGATTCACCACTCTCTGGCTAAAGAAATTCCTCCTCGTCTACATTCTAAATGGATGTCCCTCTATTCTGAGACTGTGCTCTCTGGTCTAAGACTCCTCCCGCCACAGGAAACATCTTCTCCACATCCACTGCATTGAGACCTTTCACCATTCAACAGGTTTCAATGAAGTTCCCTCTCATTCTCCTGAACTGCAGTGAGCACAGGCCCTGCCATCGAACGCTCAAAATAAAAGCCGAGATTAAACGTTACATGACATGACTGTGTGTTTAGTCCCTTGCTCTACTCACTTCGTACTTACCATTATGTGGTTAAGTACAGCCTCAATGCCATTTTTAAAGTTTGTTCATGATACCACTGTCACTGTCACTGTCAAGTCTATTGTCATTTAACTAGATACATGTACACTGTCAAATGAGACAATGTTCCTCCAGTCCAGGGTGTAAAGCACAGTAGTACACATAACACACAATATCTTAGGATAGTAAGAATTAAATCTACAAGTGATTCATGCACAGATAAACAGAGTAAAGAGCATAAATTAAATATCGCAGGGTACAGTACAAATTATCTGGTGACACTTCGAATGCGATGCGGCAGAGAATTCAGTAGCCGAATGGCCTGAGGGAAGAAGCTAATCCCCATCCTGACCGTTCTTGTCGTTACGTATCGGAGCCTCCTGCCTGATGGTAGAAAGTCAGAAGATGCTGGATGGATGGGTAGGATCCTTGATAATATTAAGGGCCCTGTGTATGTAGAACTGCTGATAAGTGTCCCCGATGGATGGTAAGGAGACCCCTATGATCCTCTCATCTGTTCTCACAGTCCTTTGTAGGGACATCCAGTCTGATGCTTGGCTGCTCCCATAATACATGGAAATGCAGCTTGTCAGGACAATCTCAATGGTGCTCCTGTAAAATTCATTTAAGATCAATATGGGGAGCCTCGCTTGCCTCAGTCCTCTTAGGAAGTGGTGACTAATTGACTTACGGGAGGGAGATTAAAAATCTGATTGGATGGTAGCACAACACCCTCTCACTAAATGTCAGAAGGCACAGGATACATACACCCCAAAGAGGACGAGGTATTCTAAAGGATAGATGACACAACCATGGCTAACAAGAGAAGTCAAAGCCAACATAAAAGCTAAAGAGAGGGTGTACAATAGAGCAAAAATTAGTGGGAAGGTAGAGGATTGGGAAGCTTTTAATAACCAACAGAAGGCAACTAATGAAGTCACTAAGAAGGTAAAGATGGAATAGGAAAGTAATCTAGCCAATAATATTAAAGAGGATGCCTAAAGTTTTGTCAGATACATAAAGTGTAAATGAGAGACAAGAGTGGGTACTGGACCACTGGAAAACAATGCTGGAGAGGTAGTAATGGAGGACAAAGAAACGGTGGACTAACTGAATAAGTATTTTGTGTCAGTCTACACTGTGGAAGACACCAGCAGTGTGGTGGAAGTTCCAGGTGTCAGGGGTCATAAAGTGTGTCAAGTTACCATAACTAGGTCAAGTCAAGTCACTTTTTATTGTCATTTCGACCATAACTGCTGGTACAGTACACAGTAAAAATGAGACAACATTTTTCAGGACCATGGTGCTACATGAAACAATACAAAAACTACACTGAACTATGTAAAACAACACAAAAACTACACTAGACTACAGACCTACCCAGGACTGCATAAAGTACACAGAACAGTGCAGGCATTACAATAAATAATAAACAAGACAATAGGCACAGTAGAGGGCAGTAAGTTGGTGTCAGTCCAGACTCTGGGTATTAAGAAGTCTGATGGCTTGGGGGAAGAAACTGTTACATAGTCTGGTTGTGAGAGCCCGAATGCTCCGGTGCCTTTTCCCAGACAGCAGAAGGGAGAAGAGTTTGTATGAGGGGTGCGTGGGGTCCTTCATAATGCTGTTTCCTTTGCGGATGCAGCATGTAGTGTAAATGTCTGTAATGGTGGGAAGAGAAACCCCAATGATCTTTTCAGCTGACCTCACTATCCGCTGCAGGGTCTTGCAATTTGAGATGGTGCAATTTCCGAACCAGGCAGTGATGCAGCTGCTCAGGATGCTCTCAATACAACCCCTGTAGAATGTGATGAGGATGGGGGAGGGAGGTGGACTTTCCTCAGCCTTCACAGAAAGTAGAGACGCTACTGGGTTTTCTTTGCTATGGAGCTGGTGTTGAGGGACCAGGTGAGATTCTCCGCCAGGTGAACACCAAGAAATTTGGTGCTCTTGACAATTTCTGCCAAGGAGCCGTCGATGTTCAGCGGGGAGTGTTCAGGGAGAAGGTTACTAGGAAACAGAAAGTTCTGCAGGTAGATAAGTCACCTGGACCAGATGGTGTACACCCCAGAATTCAGAAAGAGGTGGCTGAAATGAATGTGGAGGCATCAATAATGATCTTTCAAGAATCACTTGATTCTGGAATGGTACTGCAAGACTGGAAAACTGCAAATGTCACTTCGCTCAACGAGAAGGGAGAGAGGCAGAAGAAAGGAAATAATAGGCCAGTTAGCCTGACCTCAGTGGTTGGGCAGTTGTTGCAGTCGATTGTTAAAGATGTGGTTTTGGGGTACGTGGAGGCACATGATAAAATAGGCCATAGGCATGGTTTCCTCAAGGGAAAATCTTGCCTGATAAATCTGTTGGAATTCTTTGAAGAAATAACAAGCAGGATAGACAAAGGAGAATCGGTTCATGTTGTGTACATGGATTTTTGACCAGGTGGCACACAAGCTACAAGCCCATTTGTATTACAGGGAAGATACTAGCATGGATAAAACAGTGGCTGACTGGCAGAGGCAAGGAGTAAGAACAAAGGGAGATTTTTCTGGTTGGCTGCGGTAACTAGTGGTGTTCCACAGGGGCTGTGTTGGAAAACTGTTTTTATGTTTTATGTTAATGATTTGGATGATGGAATTGATGGCTTTGTTGCAAAGTTTGAAGACAATATTAAGGTAGGTGGAGGAGCAGGTAGTTTTGAGGAAGTAGAGAGGCTACAGAAGGACTTAGACAGATTAGGAGAATGGGCAAAGAAGTGGCCGATGGAATACAGTGTCAGGAAGTGTACGGTCATGCACTTTGGTAGAAAAAATGAAAGAGTTGACTGTATTCTAAATGGAGAGAAAATACAAAAAAAACCTGAGGCACAAAGGGATTTGGGAGTCCTCATGAAGGATTCACTAAAGATTAATTTGCAGGTTGAGTCTGTGGTGAAGAAGGCAAATGAAATGTTAGCATTCATTTCAAGAGGACTGGACCATAAAAGCAAAGATGTAATGTTGAGACTTTATAAAGCACTGGTGAGGCCTCACTTGGAGTATTGTGAGCAGTTTTGGGCTCCTTATCTTAGAAAAGACATTCTGAAACTGGAGAGGGTTCAAAGGAGGTTCATGAAAATGATTCCAAGTTTGAATGGCTTGTCATATGAAGAGCGTTTAGTGGCCCTGGGCCTGTACTCACTGGAATTCAGAAGAATGAGAGGTGACCTCATTGAAAACTATCAAATGGTGAAAGGCCTTGATAGAGTGGATGTGGAGAGGATATTTCCTTACATAGCCTCAGAATACAGAAATGTCCTTTTGCAATGGAGATGAGGAGGAATTTCTTTAACCAGAGAGTGGTGAATCTGTGGAATTTGTTGCCACTATGAAGGTCAGGTCTGTATGTATATTTAAGGCAGAGGTTGATAGATTCTTAATTTGTCAGGGCATGAAGGGATACGGGAAGAAGGCAGGAGATTGGGGCTGAGAGGAAAATTGGATCAGCCATGATGAAATGGCAGAGCAGACTTGATGGGACAAATGGCCTAATCCTGCTCCTATATCTTATGGGCTTATAACTCAGATATTCCAGTCCCAGCACCATCTTTTCTCGGTACTCTTTCAACTTTGTTTACATCCTTCCTGTAGGTAGGTGACCAAAACTGCATGCAATACTCCAAATTAGGCCTCTCCAATGTCATATACAACTTCAACATAACGTCCCATCTCCTGCACTCAATACTTTGATTTAGGAAGGCTTAATATTATTTTTATTTGCAGTTTGTCACCTTTGGTTATTTGCCAGTCTTTGTATGTTCATATATCTTTTTTTTTGTAAATTCTGTTGTATTCTTTTTTTCCTTGTAAATTCCTGCAAGAAAATGAATCTCAAGGCAATATATAGCTACTTCGGTAATAAATTTCCTTTCAATTTTGGTTAAAGGTACATGCCTGGTTTGACAATTGCAGAAGTGCCTGGCTGGATTTCCAAGGGAAGCTGCCATTGGTTCATGCTCAGTAGGTTTTGACCAGTAGGAAAGCAACAGTAAGCCTCATTGGTTGATTTGGCCTGCAGCTTGCATTTGCAGACAGGATAATGCCTCTGGGTCCTAGTGCTCCTCATGTTATAGGCATTATTTTCCTGATTTCCCAGAACAAGGTCTGACTGGCTGAGTTCCTGACTACAGGTGGGAGTGCTGCTGGTTCTTAACAACCAAGTCCTCTCCAGGCTAAGAACACCTGATTGCATACAGCCCATACGCTTAACCGAGCATTTAAGAAGACCGGAAGGTTAGCTATTCTGGCTAGTAGGCACAAGAGATTCTGCAGATGCTGGAAATCTTGAGCAACACACACACACAGACACACACACTCACACACACAGAGACACACTCACACACACACACTCATACACACACACACACACTCACACACACAGAGACACACACACACACACACAGACACACACACACACACACACACTCACACACACACTCACACACACAGAGACACACTCACACACACACACACAGACACACACACAGACACACACACACACTCACACACACACATACACACACACACACACACACACTCACACACACACACACACACACACACACACACACACACACACACACACACACACACACACACAAAATGCTGGAGGAACTTAGCAGGTCCGGCAGCATCTCTGGAGGAAATGAATAGCCGTAGGTTTCAAGCCAAGACCCTTCATCAGGACTGGATAAGAATGGGGCAGATGCCAGAATAAGACATGTCAGCCCATAGCCTCCTCTAGTGTCAAAATAAGGCCACCTTCAGGGTGGAGAGCAACACCTTGCATTCCTCCTGGGTAGCCTCCAACCTGATGGCATGAACAGCAGTTTCTCCTTCCGGTAAAATATTTTCCCTCTCCTCTTCTTCTATTCCCCAGTCTGGCTTCTCTCCTCTTCTCACCTGCCTATCACCTCCCCCTGGTGCCCCTCTTCCTTCCTTTTCCACTCTCCTCTCCTATCAGATTCCCTCCTCTCCAGCCCTGTACCTTTCCCACCCACCTCGATTCACCTATCACCTTCCAGCTACCCTCCTTCCCCTCCCTCCACCTTCTTATTCTGGTATTTTCCCCCATTCCTTCTCAGTCCTGAAGAAGAGTCTTGGCCCAAAACACCAACAGTTTATTCATTTCCATGGATGCTGCCTGACCTGCTGAGTTCCTCCAGCGTTCTGTGTGTGTTGCCAGAACAAGAAGGTGGGGGGGGGGGGGAACAAGCTGGAAGGTTGATAGGTGAAGCCAGGTGAGGGGTTTGTAGGTGGGTGGGAGAGGGAGGGATGAAGAAAGAAGCTGAGTGTGATAGGTGGAAAAGGAAATCTGACAGGAGAGGAGGGTGAACCGTGGAGAAAGGGAAGTAGCAGGGGCATCAGGGGAGGCGACAGGCTGGTGAGGAGAAGAGGTAAGAGCCCAGAGTGGGGAAAATCTACCACGAGTTAGAGAAAGCGATGCTCATGCCATCAGGTTGGAGGCTACCCAGGTGGAATACGAGGTGTTGCTCCTCCAATCTGAGAGTGGCCACATCGTGGCGAAGGAGGAGGCCGCGACTGACATGTCAGAGTGGGAATGGGGAGATGGATTAAAATGGTTGGCCACTGGGAAATCTCTCTTTTTTGCAGATGGAGTGGAGGAAGAGTGGATTAGAAGGTGGAAAGAGGGAAGAAGTAGAAGATGGCAGGTGAGAGGTGAGACTGGGTGAGGGAGAAGGTGGGGGTGAGATAGGGGGGGCTATATGAGGAGGTGAGAGGTGAGACTGGGTGAGGGGGAAGGTGGGGGGTGAGATAGAGGGGGGCTATATGAGGAGGTGAGAGGTGAGACTGGGTGAGGGAGAAGGTGGGGGTGAGATAGAGGGGGGCTATATGAGGAGGTGAGAGGTGAGACTGGGTGAGGGGGAAGTTGAGTGGGTGGGACGGGGGGCTATATGAGGAGGTGAGAGGTGAGACTGGGTGAGGGGGAAGTTGAGTGGGTGGGATGGGGGGCTATATGAGGAGATGAGAGGTGAGACGGTGAGGGGGAAGTTGAGTGGGTGGGATGGGGGGCTATATGAGGAGATGAGAGGTGAGACGGTGAGGGGGAAGTTGAGTGGGTGGGATGGGGGGCTATATGAGGAGATGAGAGGTGAGACTGGGTGAGGGGGAAGTTGAGTGGGTAGGACGGGGGGCTATATGAGGAGATGAGAGGTGAGACTGGGTGAGGGGGAAGGTGGGGGGTGAGATAGAGGGGGGCTATATGAGGAGGTGAGAGGTGAGACTGGGTGAAGGGGAAGGTGGGGGGTGAGATAGAGGGGGGCTATATGAGGAGGTGAGAGGTGAGACTGGGTGAGGGGGAAGTTGAGTGGGTGGGACGGGGGGGCTATATGAGGAGATGAGGGGTGATATGTGGAAGAGATGGATTTGCAGACTGATGCGGGTCAGTCGGGATCTTCTGCTGGCGATTTCTGGATGGTTGAGTTAAGTGGTCTTTGTTTTAACCACAGGCTGGCCAGTTTTATATTCAAATAGTCTGCTGAATGGTCAAGTCTCCACCCTATGGGCTGATTGGGTCATGGGTGGCTCTCAGGACAGGATCCTGATATAAGGTGCATAGGAGATGAGCACAGAAAATTATGGAAACACTCAACAGGCCAGTCAGCGGCTGTGGAGGGAGAAGCAAGTTGACAATTCAAGGGAAAAGTACCTTGTCAGAACTGGGACAGGGAGGGAAGAGACATCGCAGCAGTGGGGTGCTGATTCTTACTGGGACTGGGTCTGCATTCTGATGAGGTTTACATTCAGAGAGCAGGGGTCGATTCCTGCTCCAGGGGAACCGAGGGCTTTGGCAAGCCCCCATCACATTGCTGGTTGTTACACTAGGGGTAATGATCAGGGCAGGGCCAGCTGCAAAAGCATCAGGCCCAGGGCGGCTTCAGATTGGCCGTGATTGGGTGGCTTGTGATTGTCTATGATTGGATAGATTGTGGCTGACTGTGATTGGGTGGATTGTGGTTGTCTATGACTGGACAGATTGTGATTGACTGTGATTGGGTGGATTGTGATTGACAGTGGCTGGGAAACTTCTGATGTCCATTATTGGACGGATTGTGATTGACTATGACTGGGCATCTAGTGTTTGGCTGTGGCTGGGCAGCTTAAGATTGTCCTGATGAAGGGACTCGGCCCAAAATGTCAACTGTTTATTCCTTTCCAGAGATGCTGCCTGACCTACTAAGTTCCTCCAGCATTTTGTGTGTTTTACTCTGAATTCCCAGCATCTACAAAATCTCTTGCATGCAGATGGACAGCTTTAGGTTGGACTGCCACTCAGCTGGCTGTGATTGGACAACATCAGACAGCCTGTCGCTGTGAGACTCTGCATTGGATGTGCTCGTGGTGAGCTCCAAACTGACCAAAGTCAAGACTTCTTCTCTGTCACCATGGTCGGGGCATCTCTGATTGGCCATGGTGGTGGCGAGTTCAGCTTGTCCTGGATAGATTGGCTTCTGATTGGTCGTGGTTAGTGGCTGAGTAATGGATTGGCCACAATCAGTTTGTGATGTCCAATGACATAACCGTTTGCATAAGGGCGTCACCAGTTTCAGAGACATTTTAAATGTGAAATCTGTCTCCACTGTCCTGGTGGCCAAACACTGTAATTCCAATTCCCATTCCAATTCCGAGATGTCGGTCCATGGGCTCCTCTTGTGCCAAGATGAGGCCACCCTCAGATTGAAGCAGCAACATCTTATAGTCCATCTGGGTACCTTCCAACCTGATGGCATGAATATTGAGTTCTCTTTCCGGTGAACAAATTCAAACCCCCGCCCATCCCTTCCTGTATTTCCCACTCTGACATTTCACTTGTTCTCACCCACCTATTAGTTCCCCCTGAGTGTCCCGTCTGCCTATCTTCTCCTATCAGATTATTTCTTCTCCAGCCCTTTACCTTTCTCATCCGCCTGGCTTCACCTTAAACCATCGCTTTCCAGCTAGCCTCTTTCCCTTGTCCCACCTTTTTATTCTGACATCTTCCCACTTCCTTCTCAGTCCTGAAGAAGGGTCTCAGTCTGAAAAGTCGACAGTTTATTCATTTCCAATGACGCTGGCTGGCCTGCTGAGTTCCTCCAGTTTGGTGTGAGTTGCTTTGGATCTTGCATCTGCAGACTTCCTCACATCTGTCTCCATCTGCCACCTTAGATACCGATGGCACCAAACGGCTCGGCACTGCGCCTGTGCCAACAGGCAAGCACCCATTTACATCAACTCTACCCCCAATGCCATCTTGTTCTTCTACCTTCCACATCAACACTCTCTTCCACTTGTAGATACAGGCACTTTCAATCCCTTGCTCAATAGTTGAGAAACAACCCAACTATTCCCTTCCTTTCCGCTGCAGTGGTCAAGAGTGGGGATAGGCCCTTCAGCCCATCGAGTCTGTGCCAACCCTCAACCACTCATTTACACCAATCTGATTTCTTTTCATATTCCCATCCACTTCCCCCACCACAGAGTCTACCCCTCACCTATGCACCGAGGGCAAATTACAGTGATTGATTATCCCAACAACTTCACACATCATTGGGGTGTGGGAGGGATCCCCCCCACCCCTACACACACACACACACACACCCCCCCCCCCCCCCGTTAGATGGTGTCTGCCGCAGCTCTACCCACTGTGTCACTCTGGCACCCAATTGGCGTTCAAAGACAACCAAGGACCTACGAAGACAAACCCTTTCAACCCAACCGTGCCGCGGAACCATGTCTCTGTTTATCTTCCGGCGGGCGCCTGCTCGTATTCTAGCTGCCATTGCTTTCCGGGGAGGCCTGACAAAGTTGGACAAAGGTCTTTGCCTAGGATGGTGGCGATTATTGGCAACTCGGGTTGATGTTGAGCTTGGCAATTAGTTTGCAAAGGCCTTTTCTTCTCATTACAGCAAGCACAGTGGGTGGGAGCGGTCTCTAATTGTGTTGACTGGTCACGTGAGTCAGTGTGAAGTGTCGACCAGGTTTATGAGTTGGACTGTGTTGTGTCCAAAACTCCCAATTTCCTGCAGTCTTTCAAAGTTCAAAGTAAATTCAGTATCAAGGTATGTGTACGTCACCCTGAGATTTGTTGTTTTGTAGCCATTCACAGCAGAACAAAGAAATGCAATAAGTCAATGAAAAACTGCACAGGAGGACTAATGAGAAAAAGACAAACTGTGCACTATAAAACAAACAATATTGAGAACATGAGTTGCGGAGTCCTTGAAAGAGAGCCTATAGGTTGTGGAATCAGATCAGTGTTGGGGTGAGTCAGGTTGTCCACTGCCCACCACTCAAAAACAGTAACTTTCCTCAAGCCGTAAGGCTGATCGACACCTCCATCCACAAATCCACCCACCATGTACCCAACCACCACTACTTTATCATTTCCTGTAAAGGTCCTTGTTTCACCTTGTCTGTCCATCTCTCACCCCGGCTGCTAACCTCTCCGTCCATCTCTCCCGCACAGAACCACGCCTTTGCCCTCGGTCCCTCTCCTCCTCATCCACTGGGCTTAGCCAACCTTCCACACACACACCTCCTACCCCAGCCCACGTCAGCATTCTCCCGAGCTGTCCTCCCACACAAGACACTGTACGGTATGTTGACAAGCCTGACACTGGGCATATGCGACCAAGCCTGACACTGGGCATATGCGACCAACCCTTGCCTAATGTGTCCATTCTCCCTCTCCCTCTGACTCTGCATGGCCAAAATCTCCCAATAAATCCTGGGGACATTTCACTACCTGGCAGATGCTAGATAAACTTCTTTTTCTCTCTCTCTATTATTATGTATTGCATCGTACTGCTGCTGCAAAGACAACAAATTTCATGATGTACGCTGGTGATGTTAAACCTGATTTTGATTCTGAACGAGGGAACGGCAAACGTTAAAGAGTTTATTTGCACATTTAGTGATACGGTATGGAGTAGGCCCTTCTGGGCCTTTAAGCTGCACGACCCTGCATCCCCCCAACAACTTCGATTTAACTCTGACCTAATCACAGGACAATTTACAATGACCAATTAACCATCTTTGGACTCTGGGAGGAAACCAGGGCACCCGGAGGAAACCCTCGCATTCCACAGGGAGGACATACAGAAGACGCCAGAATTAAATTCTCAATTCCGGTAATAGCATCGTGTTAACTGTGGAGATAGAAAGGGGTGGGGGAGTGAGATAAGATGGGGGAGAGGGTGGAAGGAGAGAAAGTGGGAGCGGGTTGAGAGAACAAAACAAAGCACGGGAGACAGAGGAGAAGAAGAAGAGCAAGAAAAGAGAGTGAGAGGGAGAGGCTTGAGGCAGAGGGTGGAGGAAGGGAGAGAGAAAAACAAACAAGGTGGAGAGGTAGGTTGGAGGACAGGGTGGGGTAGAGAATGAAACAGAAAGAGAGAATATGGGAGTGTGTGAGCAAAAGAGAGGGGGTGAGGACAAAATGAACAAAGAGATGAAAACAAGAAGAGAGGGAGAAATCAGAAAACAGAACGACACCAACACGGAAAGGAAGAGGGAGAGAGAAAGATAAGGAGAGAGAGAGAGGCAGAGAGAGAGACAGAGAGAGAGAGAGAGAGAGAGAGAGAGAGAGAGAGAGAGAGAGAGAGAGAGAGAGGGAGAGAGAGGCAGAGAGAGAGAGCGAGAGAGGGAGGGAGGGAGAGAGAGGGGAGGGAGGGAGAGAGAGGGGAGGGAGGGAGAGAGACGGAGAGAGAGGGAGAGGGAGAGAGACAGAGAGAGAGAGGCAGACAGAGAGAGGCAGGGAGAGAGAGAGGCAGAGAGAGAGAGAGGGAGGGAGAGAGAGAAAGAGGCAGAGAGAGAGAGAGGTAAAGATAAGGACAGAGGTAAAGATAAAGACAGAAAGGAAGGATGAAAGATAAAGAGAGAGGGGTAGAGAGATATATAAAGATAAAGACAGAGAGAGAAGCAGAAGGATGTATAATCAGAGTCATGGACAGAGGCAGACACAAGCACAGGCAGTTATTGATTCCCTCAGCTGGCACAGTATCAAATGACAGCGAGTCCACCAAACACTGCGGCTATTGGGAGCACGAAGATCGATGCAGTGACTGCGGTAAAAACACAGCCACAGTTTGCGACCCAAACAGACACTCCAATTACCAGGAGATTCTCAACAGTCAACACAACACAAAACATCATCAGACAGGTAGCAAAAGGGCGGCCCTGAGAAAGGACGACGACTGTCGGCAGGCGGGGGTTGGGGTGACAGGAATAGAGCACAGATCGGACAGACCGGGGAGAGAATCTGTCACTGCAGCTTCTGAGAGTGACACCCCTCACTGTAATACTGTCACACCCCACACCCCTCACTGTGACACTGACACACCCCACACCCCTCACTGTGACACCGTCACACCCACACCCCTCACTGTAACACTGTCACACCCCACACCCCTCACTGTGACACTGACACACCCCACACCCCTCACTGTGACACCGTCACACCCCACACTCCTCCCTGTAATACTGTCACACCCCATACCCCTCACTGTGACACTGACACACCCCACACCCCTTCACTGTCACACTGACACACCCCACACCCCTCACTGTAACACCGTCACACCCCACACCCCTCACTGTGACACCATCACACCCCACACCCTTCACTGTGACACTGACACACCCCACACCCCTCACTGTGACACTGACACACCCCACACCCCTTCACTGTCACACCGACACACCCCACACCTCTCACTGTGACACCGACACACATCCCACACCCCTCACTGTAACACCGTCACACCCCACACCCCTTCACTGTGACACTGACACACCCCACACCCCTCACTGTGACACTGACACACCCCACACCCTTTACTGTGACACTGACACACCCCACACCCCTCACTGTGACACTGACACACCCCACACCCTTCACTGTGACACCGTCACACCCCACACCCCTCACTGTAACACCGTCACAACCCACACCCCTCACTGTAACACCGTCACACCCCACACCCCTCACTGTGACACTGACACACCTCACACCCCTTCACTGTGACACTGACACACCCCACACCCCACACCCCTCACTGTAACACTGACACACCCCACACTCCTCACTGTCACACTGACACACCCCACACCCCTTCACTGTAACACCGTCACACCCCACACCCCTTCACTGTAACACCGACACACCCCACACCCCTTCACTGTGACACCGTCACACCCCACACCCCTTCACTGTAACACCGACACACCCCACACCCTTTACTGTGACACTGACACACCCCACACCCCTCACTGTGACACTGACACACCCCACACCCTTCACTGTGACACCGTCACACCCCACACCCCTCACTGTAACACTGACACACCCCACACCCCTTCACTGTGACACCGACACAACCCACACCCCTCACTGTAACACCGTCACACCCCACACCCCTCACTGTGACACTGACACACCTCACACCCCTTCACTGTGACACTGACACACCCCACACCCCACACCCCTCACTGTAACACTGACACACCCCACACTCCTCACTGTCACACTGACACACCCCACACCCCTTCACTGTAACACCGACACACCCCACACCCCTTCACTGTGACAGTGACTCACCCCACACCCCTTCACTGTAACACCATCACACCCCACACCCCTTCACTGTGACACTGACACACACCCACACCCCTTCACTGTGACACTGACACACCCCACACCCCTCACTATAATACTGTCACACTCCACACCCCTTCACTATAAAACTGACACATCCCACACCCCTCACTGTAACCCTGATAAACCCCACACCCCTCACTGTAACACTGACACACCCCACGCGCAACATAAGAGATAAAAAGGATGATCTTGAAATTCAGCTACAGATTGGCAAGTATGATATTGTAGCCATCTCTGAAACTTGGCCAAAGGATGGCTGCCATTGGGAGCTGAACATCCAACGATATACGGTGCATCGGAAAGATAGGTTAGTAGGCAGAGGGCTGGTGTGGCCTTGTGTATGAGAAATAATATTAAATCATTAGAAAGGGATGACTTCGGATCGGAAGGTGTTGAGTCTCTATGGATTGAGTTGAGAAATGGCAAGGGTAAAAGGACCCTAATGGCAGTTGTATACAGGCCTCCAAACAGCAGCCGGGATGTGGATTACAAATTACAGCAGGAGATAGAAAAGGCGTGTCAGAAAGGCAATGTCTTGATAATTGTTGGGGATTTTAACATGAATGTGGATTGGGAAAACCAGGCCAGTACTGGACCTCAAGAGATCATTTGTAGAATGTCTAAGGGATGGCTTTTTAGAACAGCTTGTTGTTGAGCCCACTAGGGGATCGGCTGTGCTGGACTGGGTGTTGTGCAATGACCCAGAGGTGATAAGAGAGCTTAAGGTTAAGGAACCCTTAGGGAACAGTGATCACAATATGATCGTGTTTACTTTGAAATTTGAGAAGGAGAAACTAAATCCCAATATGTCAGCATTTCAGTGGAATAAAGGAAACTACAATAGCGTGAGAGGGAACTGGCCAAGGTTGACTGGAAAGGGACACTAGCAGGAAGGACAGCAGAGCAGCAATGGCTGGAGTTCCTGTGAAAAATGAGGGAAGTGCAAGACAGATATATTCCAAATAAGAAGAAATTGTTGAATGGAAGAAGGACACTACCGTGGCTGACAAATGAAGTCAGAGCCAAAGTAAAAGCAAAGGAGAGGGCATACAAGAAAGCCAAAGCTAGTGGGAAGATAGAGGATTGGGAAGTTTTTAAAAATTTGCAGAAGGAAACTAAGAAGGTCATTTGGAAGGAAAAAATGAATTATGAAAGGAAGCTGGTGACTAATATCAAAGAAGATACTAGAAGCTTTTTTTAAGTATATAAAGGGTAAAGAGAGTCGAGGGCAGATATAGGACCAATAGAAAATGACGCTGGAGATATAGTAATGAGAGACACAGAGATGGCAGAAGAACTGAAAGTGTATTTTGCATCAGTCTTCACCTTGGAAGACGTTTACAGTATACCAGACATTCAAGAGTGTCAGGGAAGTGAAGTTTTTGCAGTGAAAATTACGACTGAGAAGATGCTCAGGAAGCTTAATGGTCTGAGGGTGAATAAATATCCTGGACCTGATTGAATGCACCCTCAGGTTCTGAAGGAAGTAGCTGGAGAGATTGTGGAGCCATTAACGATGATCTTTCAAGAATCGATAGATTCTGGCATTGTACCAGATGACTGGAAAATTACAAATGTTACTCCGCTATTTAAGAAAGGTGGCAGGCAGCAGAAAGGAAACTATAGACCTGTTAGTCTGACATCAGTGGTTGGGAAGTTGTTGGAATCAATTGTTAGGGATAAGATTATGGACTACCTGGAGGCACATGACAAGATAGGCCAAAGCCAGCATGTTTTCCTGAAAGGAAAATCCTGACTGACAAACCTACTGCAATTCTTTGAGGAAATTACAAGCAGGGTAGACAAAGGAGATGTAGTAGATATGGTGTACTTGGATTTTCGGAAGGCCTTTGACAAGGTGCTGCACATGAGGCTGCTTAGCAAGATAAGAGCCTGTGGAATTACAGGGGAGTTACTAGCATGGGTGGAGCAATGGCTGGTCAGCAGAAAACAGAGAGTGGGAATAAAGGGATCCTATTCTGGCTGTCTGCTGGTTACCAGTGGAATTCCACAGGGGTCAGTGTTGGGACCGCTGCTTTTTATGATGTATGTCAATGATTTGGACAATGAGATTAATGGATTTGTGGCTAAATTTGCCGATGATACAAAGATAGGTGGAGGAGCACGTAGTGTTAAGGAAACAGTGGGTCTGCAGAGAGACTTAGATAGTTTGGGGGAATGGGCAAATATGTGGCAAATGAAATACAATGTTGGAAAGTGCAAGGTCATGTACTTTGGTGGAATAAATAAACAGGCTGACTATTATTTAGATGGGAAGAGAATTCAAAATACAGGAATGCAAAGGGTCTTGGGAGTCCTCGTGTAGGATACCCTAAAGGTTAACCTCCAGGCTGAGTCAGTAGTGAAGGAGGCAAATGCAATGTTGGCATTCATTTCTAGAGGTATAGAATATAAAGGCAGGGATGTGATGTTGAGGCTCAAAAGGGCAATTGTGAGACCCCACTAGGAGTATTGTGTACAGTTTTGGGCTCCTTATTTTAGAAAGGATATACTGACATTGGAGAGGGTTCAGAGAAGATTCATGAGAATGATTCCAGGAATGAAAGGGTTACCGTATGAGGAACGTCTGGCAGCTCTTGGGCTGTATTCCCTGGAGTTCAGGAGAATGAGGGTGGAACTCATAGAAACATTCTGAACGTTAAAAGGTCTGAACAGATTAGATACGGCAAAGTTATTTCTCATGATAGGGGAGTCTAGGGCAAGAGGGCACGACTTCAGGATTAAAGGGTGTCCATTAAGAAAAGAGATGTGGAGAAATTACTTTAGTGAGAGCGTGGTAAATCTGTGGAATTTGCTGCCATGAGCGGATGTGGAGGCAGAGATAGATAGGTTCTTGAATAGCCAGGGAATCAAACAGACACTGACACACCCCACTCCCCTCACTGTGACACTGACACACCCCACAACCCACACTGTGACACTGACACACCCCACTCCCCTCACTGTGACACTGACACACCCCACACCCCTCACTGTGACACTGACACACCCCACTCCCCTCACTGCAACACTGACACACCCCACACCCCTTCACTGTGACACTGACACACCCCACACCCCTCACTGTGACACCGACCCACCCCACACACCTCAGTGTGACACCAACACACCCCACAACCCACACTGTGACACCAACACACCCCACTCCCCTCACTGTGACACTGACACACCCCACAACCCACACTGTGATACTGACACACCCCACTCCCCTCACTGTGACACCAACACACCCCACACCCCTCACTGTGACACCAACACACCCCACTCCCCTCACTGTGACACCGACCCACCCCACACCCCTCACTGTGACACCAACACACCCCACTCCCCTCACTGTGACACCGACACACCCCACAACCCACACTGTGACACTGACACACCCCACTCCCCTCACTGTGACACCGTCACACCCCACACCCCTCACTGTGACACCAACACACCCCACTCCCCTCACTGTGACACTGACACACCCCACACCCCTTCACTGTGACACTGACACACCCCACACCCCTCACTGTGACACCAACACACCCCACTCCCCTCACTGTGACACTGACACACCCCACTCCCCTCACTGCAACACTGACACACCCCACACCCCACACTGTAACACCGTCACACCCCACACCCCTCACTGTGACACTGACACACCCCACTCCCCTCACTGTGACACCAACACACCCCACACCCCTCACTGTGACACCAACACACCCCACAACCCTTCACTGTAACACCGACACACCCCACACCCCTCACTGTAACACCGTCACACCCCACACCCCTCACTGTGACACTGACACACCCCACACCCCTCACTGTGACACCAACACACCCCACACCCTTCACTGTGACACCGACACACCCCACACCCCTCACTGTGACACCAACATACCCCACTCCCCTCACTGTGACACCGACACACCCCACTCCCCTCACTGTGACAACGACACACCCCACACCCCTCACTGTGACACCGTCACACCCCACACCCCTCACTGTAACACCGTCACACCCCACACCCCTCAATGTGACACCGTCACACCCCACACCCCACACTGTAACACTGACACACCCCACTCCCCTCACTGCAACACTGACACACCCCACACCCCTCAATGTGACACCAACACACCCCACACCCCTCACTGTGACAACAACACACCCCACTCCCCTCACTGTGACACCAACACACCCCACACCCCTCACTGTGACACTGACACACCCCACACCCCTTCACTGTGACACTGACACACCCCACTCCCCTCACTGCAACACTGACACACCCCACACCCCTCACTGTGACAACAACACACCCCACACCCCTTCACTGTAACACTGACACATCCCACACCCCTCACTGTGACACCAACACACCCCACAACCCTCAATGTGACACCAACACACCCCACACCCCTTCACTGTAACACTGACACACCCCACACCCCTCACTGTAACACCGTCACACCCCCACACCCCTCAATGTGACACCGTCACACCCCACACCCCACACTGTGACACTGACACACCCCACTCCCCTCACTGCAACACTGACACACCCCACACCCCTCACTGTGACACCAACACACCCCACACCCCTCACTGTGACACTGACACACCCCACTCCCCTCACTGCAACACTGACACACCCCACACCCCTCACTGTGACAACAACACACCCCACACCCCTTCACTGTAACACTGACACATCCCACACCCCTCACTGTGACACCAACACACCCCACAACCCTCACTGTGACACTGACACTCCCCACTCCCCTCACTGTAACACCAACACTCCCCACACCCCTCACTGTGACACCAACACACCCCACACCCCTCACTGTGACACCAACACACCCCACAACCCTCACTGTCACAGTGACACACCCCACACCCCTCACTGTAACACTGACACACCCTACACCCCTCACTGTGACACCAACACACCCCACAACCCTCAATGTGACACCAACACACCCCACACCCCTTCACTGTAACACTGACACACCCCACACCCCTCACTGTAACACTGACACATCCCAAACCCCTCACTGTGACACCAACACACCCCACAACCCTCACTGTCACAGTGACACACCCCACACCCCTCACTGTAACACTGACACACCCTACACCCCTCACTGTGACACCAACACACCCCACAACCCTCAATGTGACACCAACACACCCCACACCCCTTCACTGTAACACTGACACACCCCACACCCCTCACTGTAACACTGACACATCCCACACCCCTCACTGTGACACCAACACACCCCACAACCCTCACTGTGACACTGACACACCCCACTCCCCTCACTGTCACAGTGACACACCCCACACCCCTCACTGTAACACTGACACACCCTACACCCCTCACTGTGACACCAACACACCCCACAACCCTCACTGTAACATTGACACACCCCACACCACTCACTGTGACACCAACACACCCCACACCCCTCACTGTGACACCAACACACCCCACAACCCTCACTGCAACACTGACACACCCCACACCCCTCACTGTGACACTGACACACCCCACCCTTTACTGTTTGCTGCTTTCTCAATTGGACCCCAGTGTCCCTTTCCCTCGCTGTTGATGTCATGTCTCTGCAGAATGACTCCGAGACACTACAAGTCCGTGTCTGGTTAACTGAATGTCATGTCTCACCAGTTGCTATATCGGGAAGAGGAGCTGATACATCAAATGGATGTCTCTCTCGGCTAACGACACTGCCTATTCATCGAATGTCACGTTTCACACCTCCTCGCAGTGAAATGTCAGATCGAGTGCGGGCGAAGTGCTCTCTCAGCAATGGCTTCATGTGACTGCCGGCCTGTGTGAGTGTAGCAGAACTGCGGAGGGGGCTTGCTACCCTTCGAGGGGCTGAGTCAGAGTCAGCCCCGTTATCACTGGCATATGTCTCAAAATGTCCTGTTTTGTCGCAGCAGTACAGCGCAATGCATTTAAAAAATTACTCTATATTACAATGAGAAATTTAATTTAAATTTAAAGCATTTCAAGAACGAGCTGCCGGTGCAAGTGGTGAATGCGAGCTCGATTTCAATGTTTAAGAGAAGCTTGGATGGGTACATGGATGATAAGGGAATGGAGGGCCATGGGCCAGTGCAGGTCGATAGCAGTGGGGAACTTGAATAGTCTGCTGGCATAGACTGAGTGGGCTGAATGGCCTCTTTCAGTGCTGTGCTTTTCTATGACTGCCTAATTAATTAATGTAGAGACACAGTGTGGAACAGACCCTTCTGGCCTTTTGAGCTGCGGCCCCCGCCACCCACCTACTTAACCCCAGCCTAATCATCGGTCAGTCCACAATGACCACTTCACTGGTATGTGCTTGGACCGTGCGAGGAAACAGGAGCCCCTGGAGGAAACCCATGCGGTCATGGGAAAGAACGGTTGTTGCTGGAGTTGAACTCTGAACTCTGACCCCCCCAAATATTATTGCACCACACTGACTGCTTCACTGCTGTGACCCCAACATATGGTGTGTGTGTCTCTCTCTATGAATGTGTGTGTGTGTATGTATACATATATATATGTGTGCGTGTCTCTGTGTCTGTAAACACACACACACACACACACAACTGTGCAGAAGTCATAAGCAGATATACATAGGTAAGGTGCCTAAGATTTTTGCACAGTACTGTATTTGTCAACATGGGGTGGAGAGCGGGTTTATTAATCTAGAATGGCAATGGGCGCAGCTATGAACTTGGATTTAAGATCCCTCTGCTCACAACATCTTGCACTGAACAGTGTACAATCTCTTTGCATTTGCCCTTCCAAGGTGCAACACCTCACATTTATCTGAGTTACTGCACAGAAACAGAAGCGTGGCTCTGTTGCTGTGAGAGCTAGGATGGCCTGAACAGGTCAAACAATCTCTGAATAGGTGTAAAATATAAAATCTTCCCTTGTTCCAAGTAGCCCGGTTAAGTCATGTGCAAATCGAGACCCAAGAGCAGACGCTTGCTCTTCGCAGACCAAGCTCCCTCTGCCCATATGCTGAGGGAAATAAGAAATCTCTCTTGGTGAGAACAAGGGCCGACCCATGTGGCTTGTCAGCGAGCCCGTTTCCATGCCGACCAAACTAAAATGGATTATCGGCCCTCCAAGTCTCTTTCACTAAATCCCCCCATTGGCAGCTGACAGCAGCTCGATAAAATTTTTGTTTTCGATGAAAGAGCAAAGAAACCATGAAAAGGAACCCAGGCTTCATTCTGGGCCTAATGTAGGTCTGATCCACAGTTCGATTTGCATTACTGTGTTTCTCTGTTCTACAGTACAACATAGGAACAGGCCCTTCAGCCCTTCAACATGATGTCAGTCTAGTTAATCCCATCTGCCTGTAAATGATCAATATTCCTGCATTTCCTGCATATTCACCCTAAAAGCCTCTTGAATGCCTCCATTGTTTCTGTCTCCACTACCACCCCAGCAGACGATTGCAGTCACTACCTACCACGCACATAGAACATAGAACAGTACAGCTCAAGATGAGGCCCTTTGGCCTACAGTTTTAATTAAATGAGTAATAAACACCTAATTAACTTAAGCTACATCCACACTACGCCAGATAAATCCATAACCGAAGCTTTTTCTCTTCGTTTTTACGCTCCGTCCACACTAAAACGGCGTTTTCGTCCCCCGAAACCGGAGCTTTTCAGAAACGCTTTCCAGGCTGGATATTTTTGAAAACGCTGTTCGGGCAGATCAGTGTGGACAGGGTAACCGGAAACTTTTGAAAACGCTATCAGGTAGCAGCGTGCTATTTCATTGTTTTCTTGAACGCAACCTAACAATTTCAGAACAGACGGCAATGAAACTGAAGCCAGAAGAGTTAGAAATGTTCTCACCAAATACTTTGACCCATAATTTACTGAATAAATAAGTATACTCACTTTGCCCTGTTTTCTGTCCTTGCTCGTATGAAGGTGGTTTACCTATTTGTACAAGTACTTCTCTGACAATAGATGTGTAACAGCCTAATGTAACATTGTATGGAAATACAAGATAACACTGATGCAGACATGTTTTATACATTTAACAAGGTGCTTTATTGATGCAACAGAGTTTGTCAGTTTTTCAATGTTCATCGTCAGCCGGGTCAATCTGTCCATGAACTCCCTGTCGGTTGCCACCGTACGCTCCAGTATTTGTTTCTTTTAACTTTTAAGTTCTCCTGCGCGAGAGCCAACAGCTGTCCATCATTTTAAGTTTTTCTAGTCTGTAACTACACAAACGCGCACTTTTACGGCGAGATTCGACACCAAACATGTTGCTTGTTTTCGGTAGATGTGTCCTGCACATGCGCAGGAGGAGGAGATTCGCCGAGATCTCCGTTTCAGTGTGGACGCCTATAGTTTTTATGTGAAACCGACGTTTTCAAAATTATCCGGTTTAGTGTGGATGTAGCCTTAGTCCCTTCAGTTTACATGAGGTCCACATCTCTCCGTTCCTTGCATTTTCATGTATCTGTCTGACAGCCTCTTAAACTGTGAATGCAGGTGTTAGCATTCATTTCGAGAGTTCAAGAATATAAAAAGCAAGGATGTAATGTTGAGACTTTATAAGGCTCTGGTGAGGCCTCATTTGGAGCATTGTGAGCCGTTCTGGGCCCCTTATCTTAGAAAGGATGTGCTGATATTGGAGGCTCATGACACTGATTCCAGGATTGAAAGGGTTATATGAGAAGCGATTGTAGGCTCTGGGCATGTACTCACTGGAATTCAGAAGAATGAGGGGGGAATCTCATTGAAACCTATTGAATGTTGAAGTGGATGTGAAGAGGATGTTTCCTATGGTAGGACCAGAGAGCGCAGCCTCAGAACAGAGGGAGGTCTACTTAGAACGGAGATGAGGAGGAATTTGTTCAACCAGAAAGTGATGTATCAGTGGAATTTGTTGCCACTGGCGGCTGTGGTGGCCAGTCATTGGGTATATTTAAGGCAGAGGTTGATAGGTTCTCGATTAGTCAGGGCGTGAAGGGTTACAGGGAGAGGCAGGAAATGGGGCTGAGAGGGAAATGGATCAGCCATGATGAAACAGCAGAGCAGGCTCGATGGACCGAATGGCCTAATTTTGCTCCTATGTCTTATAGTCTAAATTTTATATCAAAGAACGTATTTGTCTCTGTATACGACTTTGAGATTCATTTTCGTGCAAGCATTTACGAGAAAATAAAGAAATCCAATATAAGTACCACCAGTGGTGTTAAACATCACTATCATATCTGCCTCTACCTCCACTCCTGGAACCCAATTCAGACTCTCCACATGAAAAACTTTGCCCCACACATCTCCTTTAAACCCTTCCCCTCTCATCATAAAGCTGTGCCTCCCATCTCTGCCTCTTATAACTTTGGCCCCCTGTAACTGACGCAGGAGCCCCCACGTGCACAGACAGGTTGGCTGTGATCTCATCGAATGGAGGAGCACGCTTGAGTCATGCGGAGATCTCTTCCCGCTCCTCAGTGGTACGTCTCCGTGGACTCCTTCCCTGTCAGCCGTGCTGGGTTGGGCAACTCCAAGTGGTGTTGGGAACCATTTCTGTTTACTTTATGTGTCAGTGACTTGGATGAGGAGCAGGTAGTTTTGAGGAAGTAGAGAGGCTACAGAAGACTCAGACAGATTCGGAGAAAGGACAAAGAAGTGGCCGACGGAATACGGTATCGCAAAGTCATGCACTTTGATAAATGAAATGAAAGTATAGATTATTTTCTAAATGGAGAGAAAATTCAAACATCTGAGGTGCAAAGGAACTTGGGAGTCCTCGCGCAGGATCCCCTAAAGGGTGAGTCGGTGGTGAGGAAGGCAAATGCAATGTTAGCATTCATTTCAAGAGGACTTGAATACAAAATCAAGGATGTAATTTTAAGCCTTTATAAAGTGCTGTTGAGGTCTCACTTGGAGTATTGTGAGTAGTTTTTGGTCCCTTATCTAAGTAGGGATGTGCTGACATTGCAGAGGGTTCAAAGGAGGTTCACGAAAATGATTTCAGGATTGAATGGCTTGTCATATGAAGAGCGTTTGATGGCTCTGGGCCTGTATTCACTTGAATTCAGAAGAATGAGGGGTGACCTCATTGAAACCTATCGAACGTTGGAAGACCTCGATAGAGTGGATGTGGAGAGGATGTCTCCTATGGTGGGAGAGTCTAAACCAGAGGACACAGCCTCAGAACAGAGGGCTGTCCCTTTAGAACGGAGGTGAGGAGGAATTTCTTTAGCCAGAGGGTGGTGAATCCATGGAATTCATTGCCACAGGCAGTAATTCATTATAGAGGCTGAGTCACTAGGTATATTTAAGGCGGAGATTCTTGATTTGTCGGGGCAGACAGGGATATGGGGGAGGGCAGGAGACTGGGCTGAAAGGGAAACAGATCAGTCGTGCGGAGCAGACTTGATGAGCCAAACGGCTGAATTTGATTTCTGTATTACAGAACAGTAGAGCACAAGAACAGGCCCTTCGGCCAGAATGTCAATGCTGACCGCCACACCAAATTAAACTTAATCTCTTCTGCTTGCCCATGATCCATGTCCCTCATTTCCCTGCATTTTAGTAACACCCTCTTAAACTCCTCTTGGAGTCGTACCACTAACTGAGGGGTCTGTGGGCCCCAGGTTAGAAGCCCTTGCTTTAAATTCTCCTTATAGCTAGTAATCCACCACTTTTGCACCTCCTCTGAGGCCTCCACGTCCTTTCTGTGATGGGGCAACCAGAAATGCTCACAGTTCTCCAAGTGTAGCCTAATCGAAGTTTTATAAGCTGCAACGTGATTCATGACTCTCATACTCGATGCCCAGACCGATGAAGGTAAGTATGTCGTATACGAAACTTTCCTCCCTACGTCAGACATGCTTGTTCTAGCTCTTGACAGCGCTCTCTCTCCCACTTCCCATGGCCCTGCTCAGTCAGCACAGCTGAGCATATATTACTTTATTTTATTGTCGCCAAACAATTGATACTAGAGCGTACAATCATCACAGTGATATTTGATTCTGCGCCTCGCGCTCCCTGGTGTACAAATCAAAGTAAATATAATAAAAAATTAAATTATAAAACATAATTAGAAAATAGAAAAGGGAAAGTACGGTAGTGCAAGTCAGGTCCAGATATTTGGAAGGTACGGCCCAGATCCGGGTCAGGATCTGTTCAGCAGTCTTACCACAGTTGGAAAGAAGCTGTTCCCAAATCTGGCTGTACGAATCTTCAAGCTCCTGAACCTTCTCCCTGAGAGAAGAGGGACAAAAAGTGTGTTGGCTGGGTGGGTCGTGTCCTTGATTATCCTGGCAGCACTGCTCCGACAGCGTGCGGTGTAAAGTGAGTCCAAGGACGGAAGATTGGTTTGTGTGATGTGCTGGGCTGTGCTCACGATCTTCTGCAGCTTCTTCCGGTCTTGGACAGGACAACTTCCATACCAGGTTGTGATGCACCCTAGAAGAATGCAGTTGCGTTTCCCTTCCAAAAGTTCCATACGGCCCAGTACGTCACAGGTAAAACTCTCCCAACCACTGAGCACGTCTCCATGAAACTCTGTCGCAGTCACATTGGTATGGAACAGAAAGTCCTACAAAAAGTAGTGGATGCAGCCCAGTCAATCTAAGGCAAAGCCCTCCCCACCACTGAGTACATCTACACGAAACGCTGCCGCAGGAAAGCAGCGTCCATCATCAGGGATCCACCACCCAGAACATGTTCTTTTCTCACTGCTGCCATCAGGAAGAAGCTGCAGGAGCCTCAGGACTCACACCACCAGGTTCAGGAACAGTTATCACCCCTCAACCATCAGGCTCTTGAACCAAAGGGGATAACTTCACTCAACTTCACTTGCCCCATAATTGAAATGTTGCCACAACTAATGGACTCACTTTCAAGGACTCTTCATCTCATGTTCTCAATATTTACTGTTTGTTTGTTTGTTTATTTATTTATTACTTATTATTTCCTTCTTTACATATTTGCACAGTTGGGGGTCTTTCATTGATTATGTCATGGTTATTATTCTATGGACTTTTGAGTATACTTGCAAGAAAATGAATCTCAAGGTTGTACATGATATGTAGTTTGATAATAAATACACTTTGAACTTTGACTGCCTGAACTCTGCACGTTCTCTGTAACTATAATACTCTGTAAGGCGTTTGTGTGTTCTCTCCGAGGAATGTGTGGCTTTCCTCTGAGTACTCCGGTTTCCCACCGTCCAAAGACGTGCTGGTCGATAGGTTAATAGGTCATTGTGATCAGGCACAGGTTAAATCGGGGGATTGCTAGCAGTACGGCTCAAAGGGTCGTCGGGGTTTGTTGTGCACCGTGTTTCTAAATAAACAAGTAAACAAACTATACTTTGCATTCTGTTTTCCTCATTACGTTTGTCTGGATGAGCATGCAAACAAAAGCTGTTCCCTGTATCTGGGAACATGTGACAAGAATAAACCCACGCCATCTCTAGGAATGGAGGTCGGTTTGGGCTATCACGTCACTCCTCCTGAGGGGCTTTGAGTGTCCGGAGTTTCTTCTTCTGCATCAACTCCCCACTTGAGTGAACAGCTGGCCCCACCAAGCCTCAGTTAGGCAGTGAGGAGCCCATCCCTGGTGTCAGCTTCTGCGAAAGCGCTAAGTTGCTGTCGTGTGAATCGTCAGGTTCTGCCTCTACACTTGTGCTTGATGAGGCTGTCACCGTACATGGGGCTGGAAACACTCAGGTTAATTTGCAGGCATGTCGTGTCAAGATCAGGTATCAGTATACGGGAATCGGTGTAGTCTGCTTCAGTCAAAGCTTAAAGAGAGAGAGAAGGGGAGGAACAAGAGAGTGTGTGAGAGAGACAGGAGAGGCAGAGAGACGGGAGAAGAGAGACAGACAGGGATAGATACAAGAGGGGGAGAGAGAGGGAGAGAGGTGAGGGAGAGGACGGGAGAAGAGAGACAGACAGGGATAGATACAAGAGGGGGAGAGAGAGGGAGAGAGGTGAGGGAGAGGACGGGAGAAGAGAGACAGACAGGGATAGATACAAGAGGGGGAGAGAGAGGGACAGAGGTGAGGGAGAGGACGGGAGGGGTTGCCAGGGGGATGGGGGGGGAGGGAGAGAGAGAGACAAAAGAGGGGAAGTGAGGGAGGAGGAGAAAAGAGAGAAGGATAAACAGAGGGGTGAGAGATTGAAAGAGATGGAGGGAAAGAGAAGGGTGAGAGTGGGGAAGAGGGGGGAGAGAAGCCGATAGAGGGAGAAGCAGTGAGAAAGATGAGAGAGAGACACAGAGAGAGGGAGAGACAGAGACAGAATATAAATAAAGAATAGTGAATAAAAAGGAATGAACAAGGGAGTTTGGAGAAAGGAGAGGGGAAGAAAACTGAAAAAGCTAATTGAGAGGGCTAGAGAATAGAGAGAAGATGTAGAGAATGGCAAAGAAAGAGTAGAAAGGGAAAAGAGAAAGAAGAAATAGAAAGAGAGAGAATGAAAAACAGAGAAACAAAGGGGAAAGAACAAAGGAAGAGACAATGAAGGAAACGGACAAAAATCATGAAAGGGAAAGAGAAATACCTGAACCTACCCTAGGGCATGCCCTCTTCTCACTGTTACCATCAGGAAGGAGGTACAGAAGTCTGAAGGCACACACTCAGCGATTCAGGAACAGCTTCTTCCCCTCTATTATCAGATTTCTGAATGGACATTGAACCATTGAACCCATGAACACTATCTCATTATTCATTTTTTACACTGTTTAATTTTTATTGTAACTAAAAGTAATTTAAAAAAATATGTCTTGCACTGTACTGCTGCCACAGAACAGCAAATTTCACAACACATGCCAGTGATAATAAACTTGTTTCTGATTCCAAGAGAGGACACGGAGACAAGGAAAGAGAGAGAATAGTCCACAGAAAGGTGATGACATATCTTAACTGCATTTTCCAGGGGCGCCACTGACAGCGTCCTGACAAGTTGCATCTCCATTGGGTACAGGAGTAGCCGAGCATCGGACCAGAAGTCCCTACAAAGAACTGCGAGATTGGTCGAGAGGATCATAGGGGCCTCCCTACCATCATCGGGGACATTTATCAGGAGCGCTGCGTACACAGGGCCCTTAGTATTATTAAGGATCCCACCCATCCATCCGTCCAGCTTCCTCTTTGACTTTCAACCATCAGGCAGCAGACGACAATGCATAAAGAGAAGAATGGTCAGAATGGAAAACTTTCTTCCCTCAGGCCATTAGGCTTCTGAGCTCCCTGCCGCATCACATTTGAAGTGTCACTGGATAATTTGTAATGTACCCGACAGTACTTAATTGACGCATTTTATTTAACTATGGGTAAGTCATTTGTAGATTTAATTCTTATTTTCCTAAGTTATTGTTTTAAATGTGCGTTATGTGCTACTACTGAGCTTTACATCCTGGTTCAGAGAAACGTTGTCTCGTTTGACGGTACACATGCATGTAGTTAAATGGCAATAAACTTGACTTGACTTGAAATGAACCGACAGAGGGAGAGAGAGAAATACATGGTGTTGAAAGAGACTGAGTTAAAAGAAAGAGGCACAGTAGAGTAGCGGTTATCATGACGCTATTACAGCTCGGGACACTGGAGTTTAGAGTTCAATCCCAGTGTCCTCTGTAAGGAGTTTATACATCCTTCCCATGAAATGTGTGTGTTCCCTCCAGGTGCTCCAGTTTCCTCCCACAGTCCAAAGACGTACCAGTTAGTAGGCTAATTAGTCATTGTAAATTGCCCCGTGATTAGACTAGGGTTAAATCAGGGTTTTTTGAGTGGCGTGGCTTGAAGTGCCTATTCTGCACTCAATCTCTAAATTAAAAGCAATAATAAAGCGATGGGGGCTGAGGTATGAGACTGAGGAGAGTTTGGGAGAGCTTTATCACGGATTGCAACAATTAGCGTGTGTCATCTGATGCTGCTTGGGCTCAGGAAGCAAGCCTGTGTCCACAGGCCTGAATCTGCACGGCTACCCAGCAGAAACCAAGCTATCACAGGCCAGCTTTAGAAATCACTTCTATTTTTGGCTCAGACACCTCAATGAATAGGTTAGGGTCAAGAGTTCAAATCTCATCACAGCCACTTCAATCCCACTACCTAGTCTGAAATAAAAACCTCAATTACACCATGCTTTAACTTTGAGACGATTGCACTGTACACATTTCTAGTTCCTAAGCACCTTTTACAACCTTCCTCACTCAGTGGAAAAATTCCAGACCCCACGGCAATCCTGCAAGTCCCATTTCCACACATTTTTTTTGGAAGCCTGTTCTTTCACATATTCCAATCCTCTCCTTCCTGTATCCTATAGATCGGCTGACTGAGTGGTGTCACAGCAACAACCTTGTACTCAATGCCAGTAAGACCGAAGAACTGATTGTGGACATCAGAATGGCTGCAACGAGGGAACACAAACCAGTCCTCATAGAGCGATCAGAAGTGGAAAAGGTGAGCAATTTCAAGTTCCTGGGTGTCAAGATTTCTGAGGATCTAGCCTGGGCCCAACATACCAATGCACTTACAAAGAAGGCACGACAGTGATGATATTTCATTAGGAGTCTCATTAAGAGATTCGGTATGTCACCAAAGACACTCACAAATTTCTACGGATGTACTGTGGAGAGCATTCTGACTGGCTGCATCACTGTCTGGTGTGGGGGTGGGGGTGAGGGGGCTACTGCACAGGATCGACATCAGCTGCAGAGAGTTGTAAACTCAGTCAGCTCCATCATGGGCACGAGCCTCCGTCGTATCCAGGACATTCTAAAGGAGCGATGCCTCAAAAAGGCGGCGTCCATCATTAAGGACCCCCATCATCCAGAACATGCCCTCTTTTCATTGTCACCATCAGGGAGGAGGTACAGGAGCCTGAAGGCACACACTCAAAGATTCAGGAACAGCTTCTTCCCCCCAACCATCTGATTTCTGAATGAACATTGAACCCATGAACAGTACCTCACTACATTTTGTATTTCTATTTTGCACTACTTATTTAATTTAACATTTTTAACATATATTACATATATTACTGTAATTCACAATTTTTTCTATTATTATGTATTGTACTACTGCCACAAAGACAACAAATTTCACGACATATGCCGATGATATTAAACCTGATTCTGACTGCTGAATTTGCCACCTCTGTACACAGTACATCACAGAAACCAGCCTCCCCTCTATAGACTATGTCTATGCTATGTCGCACAAACCAATCTTCCATCCTTGGACTCACTTTACACCGCACGCTGTCGGAGCAGTGCTGCCAGGATAATCAAGGACAAGACCCACCCAGCCAACACACTTTTTGTCCCTCTTCCCTCCAGGAGAAGGTTCAGGAACATGAAGATTCATACGGCCAGATTTGGGAACAGCTTCTTTCCAACTGTGATAAGACTGCTGAACGGATCCTGACCCGGATCTGGGCCGTACCTTCCAAATATCTGGACCTGACTTGCACTACCTTACTTTCCCTTTTCTATTTTCTAATTATGATTTATAATTTGAATTTTTATTATATTTACTTCGATTTGTACTTCAGGGAGCGCGAAGTGCAGAATCAAATATTGCTGTGATGATTGTACGCTCTAGTATCAATTGTTTGGTGACAATAAAGTATAATGGTAATGGTAATGGTAATGGTACTCCTTGCTGCCTCATTAAAGCAGCCAGCATAATCAAAGATAAACATGAGAAGTGCTGGAAATCCAGAGGAACACACAAAATACTGGAGGAACTCAGCAGGTCAGGCAGCATCTATGGAAATGAATAAACAGTCAACGTCTTGGGCCGAGACCCTTCATGAGGACTGGAAAGGAAGGAGGATGACACCAGAATAAAGATAGGTCTTGGTTAACTTGCAGATTGACTGGGTGGTGAGGAAGGCAAATGCAGTGTTAGCATTCATTTCGAGAAGACCAGAATACAGAAGCAACGATGTAATGTTGAGGCTGTACAAAACACTGGTGAGGCCTCAGAGTATTCTAAGCAGTTTTGGGCCCATTATCTAAGAAAGGTTGTGCTGACATCAGAAAGGGTTCAAAGGAGGTTCATGAAAATGATCCCAGAATTGAAAGGCCTGTCATATGAGGAGTGTTTGATGGCTCTGGGACTCTATTCGCTAGAATTCAGAAGAATGAGGAGTAACTTTATTGAAACCTATCGACTGGTGAAAGGGCTTGATAGAGTGGATGTGGAGAGGATCTTTCTTACGGAGGAAGAGTCTAAGACCAGAGGACACAGCTTCAGAATAGAGGGGAGTTCATTTAGAATGAAGTTCAGGAGGGATTTCTTCAGCCAGAGAGCAGTGAATCTGTGGAATTCAATGTCACAGGCGGCTGTGGAGGCCAAGTCATTGTGTGTATTTAAAGCAGTGTTTGATAGATTCTTGATTAGTCAGGGCATGAAGGGTTATGGGGAGAATGTGGGAGGGTAGGGTTGAGAGGAGAAATGGATCAGCTAGATTGAAATGGTGGAGCAGTATCAATGGGCCAAATGGCCTAATTCTGCTCCTATAAACAAAACAGTGTTCAAGACAAGCTTTTCACTGTATGCCAGTACATGTGACAAGAATAAGCCTCTCCTCTCACAACTCCTCTGATTATTGACCCCACCCCCGGCACTCCATCAAGCCCCGGCCCCAAACTGATGTGATCCAAGGTCAAGTTCAAGTTTAAAAGGTCATTCAACCACAGAAGAATATGCACGAACGCAGCCAAACTAAACGGCGTTTCTCCGGGGCCAAGATGTGCAACACAGTCCCACCAGTCACACACAGCACAAGGCATACATAGGGTAGCAAGCATATATAAGCTATCAATAAAGTATGTTCACACAAAACAAAATATAGTCCACGAATGTTGCAGAATTCTGCTGTCAAACACAATACAGTTTGTCACCTGCAAAGCGAGCACTAGGGGGCAGCACTGACTCCAGCTTGGATGCCGCACCAAAACACCTCCGATAGAGCGCGCACCGGCTACACTGCCTGTCTCCTCGGCGGCTGTAAACAGGTGACACCACAGCTTGCACGCGGACCATAGCCCTCCCTTCCACGTGCCTATCCAGGGCTCTCTTAAAAATTGAAGCTCACATGCACCACTTGCGCTGGCAGCTCGTTCTGCACTCTCACCATCCTCTGAGTGAAGAAGTTCCCCTCATGTTCCCCTTAAACTTTTCACCTTTCACCCTAAATCCATGACCTCTAGATGTTGACCTACCCAACCTCAGTGGAAAAAGCCTGCTTGCATTTATCCTATCTATAACCCTCATAATTTTGTATACCTCTAACAAGTCTTCTATGTTCTAGGGAATAGAGTCCTAGCCTAATTAATCCTTCTTTATAACTCATGTCGTCCAGTCCCAGCAACATCCTTGTAAGTTTTCTCTGTACTCATTCAGCCTTATTTCCATCTTTCCTGTAGGGAGGTGACCAAAACTGCACCAAATTCGGCCACACCAGTGTCTACTACAACTTCAACATATCATCCCACCCTCTGTACTCGATACTTTGACTTATGAAGGCCAATGTGCCAAAGGTTTCCTTATCCACCTGTCTACCTGTGCCACCACTTTCAACGTATTACGGACCTTTATTCCCAGATCCCTCTGCTCTACTGCTATGGAATGAGCTGCCAGAGGAAATGGTTGAGGCAGGTCCAATAACCATTTGAAGGACTGTAATAGCCTGTCTTGGTCCAAACATACAGACATCACAGCAAGAAAATTCACCAGTGCTCTACTTAGGAGAGGAAAGAAATTTGGCATGTCCCCGTCAGCTCTCACCAACCTTCACTCAGTGCTTCAGAAATTCAGAACTAGCAATGGACAGTCTATGGACTCACTTTCAAGGATTCATGTTCTCAGTATCATCTAAGTATTTGTGCATTATTTTGCATTTTACCTTTTATTAAAAGCATCCTATCTGAATGCATAGCAGCCTGGTAGAGCACATGCTCTGCACATGATCACAAAACAACTGCAAATTGCTACAGAAGTGCCGTGGAGCGCATTCTAACTGGCTGCATCACCGTCTGGTAATGGGATGCTACTGCACAGGACTGAAATAACTCAAAGAGAATTGCAAGCTTAGTCATCTCCATCATGGGCACTAGCCTCTGTAGTATCCAGGACATCTTAAAGAAGTGATGCCCCAAAAAGGTGTCATTAATCATTAAAGATCCCCATCACACAGGTCATGCCCTGTACTCATTGTTACCATCAGGGAGGAGGTACAGAAGCCTGAAGGCACACACTCAATGATTCAGGAACAGCTTCTTCCCCACTGCCGTCTGATTTCTGAATGGACATTGAACCCATGGACACTACCTCACCACTTTATTCATTTCTAATTTTGCACTACTTATTTAATTTAACTATTGACTATATATATGCTTACTGTAATTCAGTTTTTCTCTCTGTTATTATGCGTTGCATTGTGCTGCTGCCACAAAGACAACAAATTTCGTGACACATGCCAATGACGTTAAATCTGATTCTGATTCTGATTCTGATTCTGGACGGAAGAGCCTGTTTCCACTCTGTATGTCTCTGTGAGCTCCTCTCCCACTAAAAACCAACTTGAATCATTCCTCTCCCTCTCTCTCTCTCTCTCTCCCAGTTCTGATGAGACAGTGACCGTATTGCTCTCTGCAGATGCTGCCTGACCTGAAGACTGTTTCCAGATTTTCTATTGTATTTCGGAGTTCCAGCGTCTGCAAGTTTTTTTTACAGACTTTCAGGTAAACGGGCAAAGCATCGAAGGATATGAAATCTGAATAAGCATCAGATTTATTATCATCGACATATGTCAAGAAATTTGTTTTGCAGCAGCAGTACATTGCAATACATAAAATATACTATAAATTAAAATAAGAAATATATTAAAACTGTCAAGTGTTTGGAATCGGCATTGGAATTGGTTTATTATTGCCATAAGTACTGAGATACAGTGAAGTAGAGGCATAGTCATTTAAAAGTACAGAACAGAAACAGGCTCTTCAGCCATCTAGTCCATGACGAGCCTACACCGGACCATAGCCCTCCACACTCCCAGCATCCATCTATCTATCCAAACTCCTCTTCCACGTTGAAGTTCAACTCACATGCACCACTTGCCCTGGCAGCACCTTCCAGACACTCGTTGCCCTCTGAGTGAAGAAGTTTCCCCTCATGTTCCCCTTAAACTTTTCACCTTTCACACTTAACCCATGAACCCTAGCTGCGGTCCCACCCGACCTCAGTGGAAAAAGCCTGCTTGCATTTACCCTATCTATACCCCTCATAATTTTGTATACCCCAATCAAATCTCCCCTCAACCTTCTATGTTCCAAGGAATAACTTCCTAACCTATTCAATCTTTTCTCATAACTTACTTTCTCCAGTCCTGGCAACAACCTTGTAAATTTTCTCTGTACTCTTTCAACTTTATTTACAATTTTTTCTGTAAGTCGGTGACCAAAACTGGACACAATACTCCAAATTAGGCCTCACCAATGTCTTATCCAACTTCAACATAACATCCCGTCTCCTGTACTCAATACATTGATTTATGAAGGCCAATGTGCCAAAAGCTTTCTTAATGACCCAATCTACTTGCAATGCCACTTTCAGTGAATGATGTCCCTGTATTCCCAGATCCCTTTGTTCTACCACACACTTCATTACCCCTCCGTTCACTGTGTAAGACCTGGATGCAACACCTTGCATTTGCCTGCATTATGTTCCAACTGTTATTTTTTTTAGCCCATTTTTCCAGCTGGTCCAGATCCCGCTAGAAGCTCTGGTAGTCATCCTCGCTGTCTTCGAGGCTGTGGTGGCCAGTGCTATCATGTTTTGCTGTTGTGTGCTGGGGCAGCAGGCTGAGGGTAGCAGACACCAACAGAATCAACAAACTCACTCGTAAGGCCAGTGATGTTGTGGGGGTGGAACTGGACTCTCTGACGGTGATGTCTGAAAAGAGGATGCTGTCCAAGTTGCATGCCATCTTGGACAATGACTCCCATCCACTCCATAATGTACTGGTTAGGCACAGGAGCACATTCAGCAAGAGACTCATTCCACCGAGATGTAACACTGAGTGTCATAGGAAGTCATTCCTACTTGTGGCCATCAAACTTTACAACTCCTCCCTCAGAGTGTCAGACACCCTGAGCCAATAGGCTGGTCCTGGACTTATTTCCATTTGGAGTAATTTACTTATTATTATTTAATTATTTATGGTTTTATATTGCTATATTTCTACACTATCCTTGATTGGTGCGACTGTAACGAAACCCAATTTCCCTCGGGATCAATAAAGTATGTCTGTTTGTCTGTCTGTCTGTCCACTACACCCCCAATCTTGTTGTCATCTGCAAATCTGCTGATCCAGTTAATCACATCATTGGTATAGATGACAAACAACAATAGACCCTGGACCGATAACAGAATTCCACTATAAAGTATTATAGCTATGGAGGAAGTGTAGCACGGACAACAATAAGGTGCAAGAACATAACCAGGTAGACTGTGAGGTCAAGAATCCATCTTATCGTGCTAGGTTGGGCTCTTGACCTCACAGTCTACCTCGTTACAGGGTTGCACCTATCGTTTACCTGCGCTGTACTTTCTCTGAATTGAATGAATGAATTGACTTTATTTCTTACATTCTACACATGCATGAGGAGTAAAAAATCTTCACGTTACGTCTCCATCTAAACGTGCAATGTGCAATCATAGTAATTTGTACTAATTAGAACAGTCAATGTAACATAGAAATACGCTCAAATCAGCCTGAGCTCATCAGTCTGATGGCCTGGTGGAAGAAGCTGTCCGGGAGCCTGTTGGTCCTGGCTTTTATGTTGCGGTACCGCTTCCCGGATGGTAGCAGCTGGAATAGATTGTGGTTGGGGTGACTCGGGTCCCCAATGATCCTACGGGCCCTTTTTACACACCTGTGTTTGTAAGTGTCCTGAAACATGGGAAGTTCACAACTACAGATGCGCTGTTACACTGATTAGTTAAGGGGGGGGGGCAAAGGGTCAGAATGGGTTTGATGGGCCGAATGCATCATGCAACTCAGTAGCACATTCAGTGGACAGGACGTCCTGCAACACAGACCGAGGTGGAATGGGGTTCTTACCAAGTACGCCGAGTCGGTAGTTGATAGTGACCACTATAACATTGCCGTAGCTTGCCAAGACGCTTCCCTCGAACATGTTCCCTGTTCCCTCCATGTACGATCCTCCATGCACAAACATCATCACCGGCTTGGGACCACTGTCTCTGATATCTGAAAGAGAGAGGAACACGCAAGGGCTTAGGCATTGCTCAGTTTAACGCTGGCTGCCTCACCCATAGGACAGGAGCTCCCGACCTTTTTTATGCGATTGACCCCTACCGTTAACCGAGGGGCACTTGGACCCCAGGATGGGAACACCCCCCCCCCCAACCATAGGAAATCGAGCAGAAATAAGTCATACAACCCTCAGGCATTGAGAAGACTTGTGATCTCCCTCAGACCCAAACCCTGGCACTGCCCACCCGCGTATCTATAAAAGTCTGCCTTGAACCTCAGGTTGAAACTCTCTAATCTGGCACCTTTGGAACCTGACCAACTCCAGCTTCACCTCTGGACATCTTCCTCTGGACTGGAGAACTCTTCTTTCCAGTCTCATGTTATCGGAGCAGACTCCCCAAAGACAAAGTCTGGTCACCCTTTTACTTGGTATCATGAGCAGTCAGAGATGTTCACTCCATGGAAATTCTCTGGTCTGGTACCCTTGGGTCTGACTGGTACCAGGCCACAAAATAATTCCGTATCACAGTAATTTCCTCCCTCCCTTATCATCCACCTCTGAGTAGGGGAACCTTCAGATGCTGCCCAGTCCATCACCCGAAGTTCCCCTAAGACAGAAACACTCGGCTGAGATTTTAAAAGTTACCCTGGTAAGTTAATTCACTGTGCTTTAGTGTAGAACTTTGTTAAGATTAGATCTCAGGTAGATCTTAGATAGAAGTAATTATCTATTACAGATCTGTACAAGAGATTCAGAATATACTGGACCACAAGGGTCACCAGACCCACCAGACAGTTTCAACTGGTATAGCAGAATGGTAGAGTTTGTACAGCCTCAGCTGTCCAGCAGATCCTGACTGTGTGTGTGTGTGTGTGTGTGTGTGTGTGTGTGTGTGTGTGTGTGTGTGTGTGTGTGTGTGTGTGTGTGTGTGTGTGTGTGTGTGTGTGTGTGTGTGTGTGTGTGTGTGTGTGTGTGTGTGTGCGTGCGTAAGGCACGTGGGCTTCTACCAGGTGTTCCAGTTCCTTCCCACATTCCAAAGCTGGTAAAAGATCTGAATTGAATACAATATTGTTCCTTCCTGTGGACCCATTTAAGGAGCTGACTTATGAGAGTAGCTCAGATGGAAATCTTCAAGTATTCCCATTTAACTTTTAACTATTAAAATATATAAGATCTTAAGACCACAAGACATAGGAGCATAATTAGGCCAATTGTCCCATTGAGTCTTCTCCGTTATTTCATCTTGCTGATCCATTTTCCCTCTCAGCCCCAATCTCCTGCCTTCTCTCCGTATCCCTTCATGCCCTGAGTAATCAGGAATCTATCAACCTCTGCCTTAAATGTACCCAATGACCTGGCCTCCACAGTCGTCTGTGACAACAAATTCCACAGATTCACCACTTTCTAGCTGAAGAATTTCATCCTCATCGCTGTTCTAAAAGGACGCCCTCTATTTTGAGGCTATGTCCTCTGGTCTTAAGACTCCCCCACCACAGGAAACATCCTCTCCACATCCACTCTATCAAGGAGGGCCTTTATAACATTCACTAGGTTTCAATGAGATCCCCCCCCTAATTCTTCTGAATTCTAGTGAGCACGGGCCCAGAGCCATCAAACACTCTTCATATGACGAGCCCTTCAATCCTGGAATCATTTTCATGAACCTCCTTTGAACCCTCTCCACTTTTAGCGCATTCTTTCCTGGTAAGGGGCACATGCCTGCTCACAATACTCTGAGTGAGGCCTCACCAGTGCCTTATAAGGTTTCAACATTACATCTTTGCTTTTTATATTCTATATACACTTCTTACTGAAATCCACAGTTTTATTATGCACTGCAGTGCGCTGCTGTCAGTCAACAAATTTCACGACATGTGCCAGTGACATTGAACCTGATTCTAATTCTGATCCTGGACATCCCTATAATTACCTGCCAGTGCTGAAATGCACTCGTTTGAGAGTTAGAGTCCTACAGCCCGGAAGCAGGCACTTCGGTCCAACTCGTCAATCCCGGCCAAGATGCCCAACCAGCTTTTAATCTATCAGTAAGATTCAGCTGCAACCCTCTCAAAATTAACACAGATCTCTTGTATTCATCAAGAAAGTCTGAGGCAGGTGCATTTCTTATTTGTACAGCATAAAAAAAATGTTCTAATTGGCCACCTTATCTACGCATCTGAATACTCTGTGAACTTCTAACAGGTCACCCCTCAGCTTCCGACGCAAAACAACCCAGCTTTGTCCAACCCTCTCCTTTTAGCTCATACCCTTGAACCCTGAGAAACCTCTTCTTGACAACTTTCCTGAGCCTCCACCTCCTTTCAATAATGGAACGGCCAGAATTGTAGGCAATACTCTAAATGTGGCCTGACCAGTTAAATTTCTTTGGCCACTGGTGATAGGACAACCCTTTCATGCTTGGAATTAGCCTGGTGAAACTCTTCTGGTCTTCTCCAACACTGACAGAACGCTTTTGAAATGTGGACAAACACTACATCCAGACATGTAGGAGATTGGTTGAGCTAGAGAGGGTGATTGGGGGGAGTGCTTAAGGAAGAGTGCCATGGTTAACTCAGAATTCAATGCCACAGTAAGGCGTTTGTACGTTCTCCCCATGACCGCGTGGGTTTTCTCTGGGTGCACAGTCCAAAGTAGGTTAATTGGTCATTGTAAATTGTCCCGTGATTAGGCTAGGTTTAAATCAAGGATTGCTAGATCATAGACCTGCTTAATATTCCTCTTACCACCACCATGACCATTCCCTTTCTCTCGTCTACCTTCTGAGAGAAGATACAGGAGTTTGAGAGCCCTGACAACCAGACTTAAGAACAGCTTCTTCCCCACTGCTGTCAGTCTCCCGAACCAGTCTCCTCTCTCACATCCTTTTCCCAGTGGGGCTGCCACTTTATTCATAAAGTCATAGAAAATTACAGCACAGAAACAGGCCCTTCAACCCATCTAGTCCATGCTGAACCATTTAAACTGCCTACTCTCATCAATCATAGCCCTCTGTACCCCTACTATCCATGTACCTATCCAAACTTCTCTCAAACCGACCTCTCGTGCACCACTTGTACTGGCAGCTCATTGCACACTCTCACAACCCTGAGTTAAGAAGTTTTCCCTCATGTCCCCTTAAACTTCTCACCTTTCACCCTTAACCCATGACCTCTGGTTGTAATCCCACCCAACCTCAGTGGAAAAAGCCTGTTTGTATTTACCCTATCTACACCCCTCATAATTCTGTTTACCTCTATCAAATCTCCTCTCAATCTTCTACATTGCAAAGAATAAAGTCCTAACCTATTCAACCTTTCCTTATAACTCAGCTCCACCTGTCCCAGTGACATCTTGTAAATTGTCCTGTGATTAGGCTAGGGTTAAATTAGTGGGTTGCTGGGCAGCAAAGGGCAGGATGAACCGGATGGGCCCGTTGGGCATTGTATCTCCAAATAAATAAACAGACGTTCTGCCCACACTGCAGATTAATAATGTGAGCAGCAAGTAACTGAGGGCCCCGTGTGTGTGGGCGAGCGGGGATGAGGTGGGAATGTGGGAGGGGTTCGGTTATGGGGAATAATGCGCGGAAATGGGAACTGATGAGATTCCTCTGCAAGCCGATGGAAACTCAATGGACCGAATGGCCTCCATTTGTATCAGTTCATTATTATTGTCACATACTAAATAGTTCATCCATTACGTACGTCAAGGTAGCTCAGAGAGAAGGAGGCTGCAGAATACAGAGAGAGGCAAGGTGCAAGGGTCACGGCAAGGTAGACTGGGAAATCAAGAGTTCATCTTTAGCAAACTGCAGGGCCGAAGCTGTTCTTGAGCCTGGTGGTAGTTGTTCCCGGGTTTTTGTATCATGGGGTGCGGGTGGATGAGAGATACTGGTTTGACTGAGTTGATCCTCAATCCTGGCAAATGTTCCGTCACCAAGCGAAGAGTCACTGTCAGTGAGTTGTTGATTATGGTGTCTCCTCTGAACGTTTGGCCTTTATGTACTTTTTGATCAGCCGATTGGTCACCATTTCAGAAACTCAATGTGATGTGGGGAGGAGATCTCGTCACCGGTTGGTTGTGTCGTGAACTTCGTGCGTTGTGGTCTGGTGTTTTGCACAGAGATGTCTCCTCGCGTGATGACAGGACATTTGCAAATAAATTGCCAAGATCAGAGATCAACTCAACCCAACCACCAACCACTCAATCCATACATTTTCCAAATTAGTTCCAGGAGAGAGACTGGTTGGGCTGGGAGTGGTCCTTAACCATGTTGACTGCTTTCTCGAAGTGTAGACAGAGTCAATGGAGAGGGGTGGGTTCTAGTTTCTGTGATGTTCTGAGCTGCATTCACAACTCTCCACAGTTTCTTGTGGTCCCAGGCAGAGCAGTTGCCATCTCAAGTCATGATACTTGTGTAAAGATTGGCAAGGGTCATCAGGGAGAGGCCAAATGTCCTCACTCTTCTGAAGAAGTAGAGGTGTCGCTGTCCTTTCTTAGAATTGAATAGAATTTAGATAGGTGGAACAGCTCGATCTGACGATTGGTCCTCTGTCTCTGGCTGGCCCTCACTGGTGAGGGTGGCATTCTTTGCCTGATGCCCCCCGAGTGGGGCTCTTTCCTACAACCCTGCCCGTTGTGAGGCACTTTCCAGATACAAGTGGAGGGACATCCCAGCAGGGGCAGCTGTCTTTGTCAGCAAGCACCATTGCTCTCAATGCCTCATCCCCTATCTAGCCCATGTGTCCCTGAACCAAACCCTACCCCCCTCCAACTCACGGCGCCCTACAAAAGCTCTGGTTAAACTGCGCATCTTATTCCCTCCCCTCAGTGCAAAGTCACTACAGTGAGAGGCAGCTCGCCCGTCGGTTAACAAAATAAACAGAGAGAGACTTTGGAACCAAACAGCGTACTTGGTTGGTTGTGGAGTGGCTGACTAGATGAGCTGGAGTCAAAGCTGCGAGCTGGTTGGCTCCAACCAGGACTCTTTCTGTGCAGCAGAGGAAGAGGGTCTGAAAAGGGAAGAGAGGGAGAAAACTGAAAAGAGTGAAAAATAAAGAAGGCAGCACTCTTCCCCCTCCCTCCCCACTCCCTCCCACACTTCACGCTAACAAACTCTCTGGCAAACTCCTGTTGCAAGTCCTGACTGGTTACATCATAGTTTGGTACGGTATTCGAACGTGCAGGGATGTAAGAAGCTGTAGAAGGTAGTGGACTCTGATCAGTGCCTCATGGGCACATCCCTCCACTGGTAGTATCTACAGAAGGTGCTCCCTCAAGAAGGCAATGTCCATCATCAAAGATTGGGGCTATGCTTTCTTCTAGCAGCTGCCAATGGGTAGAAAGTACAGAGACAGAAAAACGAGGTGAGTTTTGCCACAAATACCCTTGGTCCATATTATTAGCTCAACCAACCTCATCCTGCAAGTTATCCGTTACTGCTGGAGCACTCTCTGTGGGAGCTACCTTACAAAAGGTACTGGATCCGGTCCAGTACATCACAGGTAAGCCTCTCCCAACCACTGAGCACATCTACATGAAATGCTGTCGTACGAAAGTAGCATCCATCATCAGAGATCCCCACCACCCGGGACATGCTCTCTTCTCACTGCTGCCGTCAGGTAGAAGGAACAAGAGCCTCAGGACTCACACCACCAGGTTCAAAAATAGTTACTACCCCTCAACCATCAGGTCCTTGAATAAAAACTACACACACTTGCCCCATTATTTAAATGTTCCCACAAACAATTATCTCACTTTAAGGACTTGTTATCTCATCATCTCATGTTCTCATTATTTATTGCTATTTATTTATATTTACATTTGCACAGTTTATTGTCTTCTGCACTCTGGTTGATCTTTCATTGATCCTGTTTATAGTTACTATTCTACAAATGTGCTAAGTATGCCCACAGCAAAATGAATCTCAGGGATGTATATGGTGACATATATGTACTTTGATAATAAAATTTACTTTGAACTTGAACGTTGAAATAGATTGCACACCAGCGGCTGTACTTCATGAGGAGTTGAGGAGATTCGATGCACCACCGAAGGATTTAGCAAATTTCTGCAGATGCACAGTGGAGAGCATTGTGACTGGGCACATCACAGCCTGGTCCAGAGGCTCCCATACACACGGCTGTGGACTGAGCCAGCTCCATCATGGGCACTACCCTCCCAACGGTAGAGGATATTTTCAAAAGGTGATGCCTCAAGAAGGTGGCACTCGTCATTAAGGGCGCTCACCAACTGAGGCATGCCCTCTTCTTGCTGGGACCACTGAGGAGCCTGAAGATTCATACTCAGCAGTTTCTTCCACTCTGCCACCAGATTTCTGAATGGTCTATGAAACCATAAACACTATCTCACTCTTCACCAATTTTAAATTTTATTTTTTATTGTAACTTGTGGCAATTTTTTAATATCTTGCACTCTACTTCGATCACAAAACAACAAATTTCACAGCATATTTCAGTGACAAATACACCTGATTCTTAACAGAATGAGACAATGTCCTTCTAACCCAGGTGCTCCCAACCAATTTTATGCCATGGACCCCTACCAATAACCGAGCAGTCCGTGGGCGCAGGTTGGGAGCTCGTCCTCTAACCAAAGGGGATGTGTGCATGATACCTAAATCCTTGTGGATCTGTATAATCCAAGAAGCCTGTTCCAAAGGATATGAACAGGAGGGCTATGGTCTGACTGCAGGCCAATGGGACGAGGCAGAATAATACAGTAGTTCGGAGTGGACTATATGGGCCAAAGGGCCTGTTTCTGTGCTGCAGTTTTATCTGATTCTATGACTCTCTCACTCTCTACAGCCTCCTGTGCTACTAAACTTGCTCAAAGAACAGTGTCTCATTTTCCAGCCTTCCTAACTCAAGACAGAGTTCTCCAACTTCACTCATTTACACAGAAACCCAGTGGACGAGTAGACCCTTCTGGCCCTTCCAGTTATGCCGCCCAGCATCTCACAGATTTAACCCTAGACCAATCACTGGACAGTTCACAATGAATCAGAATCAGGTGTGACCCTAGACCAATCACTGGACAGTTCACAATGAATCAGAATCAGGTGTGACCCTAGACCAATCACTGGACAGTTCACAATGAATCAGAATCAAGTGTAATATCACCAGCATATGTCGTGAAATTTGTTGACTTTGCGACAGCAATACAATCCAATACATAATTTTAAAAAACTGTGAATTACAGTAAACATTTAAAATACTTAAGTAAGTATTGCAAGAATAGAGATATAAATGTAGTGAGATAGTGCTCATGGATTCAATATCCATTCAGAAATTGGCTGGCAGAGGGGAGGAAGCTGTTCCTGAATCGTTGAGTGTGTGCCTTCAGGCTCCTGTACCTCCTTCCTGATGATAGCAATGAGAACCTGGGTGATGGGGGTCCTTAATAATGGATGCCGTCTTTTTGAGGCATCGATTTTTGAAGATATCCTGGATACTATGGTGGCTCATGCCCATGATGGAAGTGACTGAGTTTACAACTCTCCGCAGCTTATTCCAATCCAGTGAAGTGCCCCCCCACCCACCCCTATACCAGATGGTGATGCAGCCAGTTAGAATGCTCCTCACAGTACATCCGTAGAAATTTGGTGACAGATCTCCTCTAACTCCTAGTGAAATATAGCTGCTGTCAAGCCTTCTCTGTAGCTACGTCGATATGTTGGGTCCAGGATAGATCTTCGGAGATATTGACACCCAGGAAATTGAAATTGCTCACTCTTCTACTTCTGATCCTTCTAGAGAACTGGTGTGTGTTCTCGCATCTTACCCGTCTTGAAGTCCAATTAACCTACCCAGAACAAATTTAGACTGTGGGGGGGAGTGGACGAAAGCGAGGAAACCCACACGTTCACCAAGAGTAAATACAAACTCCTTGAGAGATGGATGGCATTGGACTTGAACTCTGAACTCTGACCCCCCCCCCCCCCAAATGTAATAGCAGGCACTAACCGCCACGCCATCATGGCACCAATTTAGATAGTTTAGTTTCTGTCTGTCTGTATCGGAATTAGCCAATATTCCCTGTTATTATGTTGACACAGTGTTTTATTGTCCCTTTTCTCTATCAGCTGATCTATGGACATGTTCTACATTGCCATTAGCAACACGTTACACAGACAAAGGAACTTAATTTGTCCTTAACACGGGACACATTTACACAGATCCCTCTAGAGTTATAGAGTCAGAAAACTACAGCACAGAAACGGGTCCTTTGCCTATCTAGTTTGTCCTTAACCACTTAAACTGCCTACTCCCATCAACCTGCGTCCAGGCCATAACCTTCCATACCCCTACCTACCATCCATCTACCTATCCAAACTTCTCTTAAATGTTGAAATCAAAATCACATCCGCCACTTGTGCTGGCAGCTCATTCCACACTCTCACCACCCTCTGAGTGAAGAAGTTTCTCCTCATGTTCCCCTTAAACTTTTCACCTTTCACCCCTAACCCATGACCTCTGGTTGTATCCCACCCAACTTCAGTGGGAAAGCCTGCTTGCATTTCCCCTATCTATACTACTCATGGTTTTGTATATCTCAATCAAATCTCCCCTCAACCTTCTATGTTCCGAGGAATCAAGTCCTAACCTATTCAATCTCTACTTATAACTCAGGTCCTCCTTGTAAATTTTCTCTGTCAACCTTATTTATATCTTTCCTGTAGGTAGGTGACCAAAACCGCGCAAAATACTTCAAATTAGGCCTCACCAACATCTTATACAACCTCAACATAACATCCCATCTCCTGTACTCAATACATTGATTTATGAAGGTGCCAAAAGCTTTCTTTACACCCCTATCCACCTGTGATGACACTTTCAATAAATTATGGACCTCCATTCCCAAATCCCTCTGTTCAGTGTCCTGCTGTTCACTGTGCAAACTCTACCCTGGCTGGTCCTTCTAAAGTGCAAAACCTCACACTTGTCCACCTGTGTCATCCCTCTGTTCCACCATTCCACCCATGTCTTCTCTGATACGTGAAATAACTTGTCTTCTCTTTTTCCCAGTTCCGTCAGGTCTCAGACATGGAACAGTCACTCTGTTACCTCCCCGCAGATGGTGTCTGACATGTCGAGTGTTTTCAGCATTTTTTAAAAAAAATTGGGCTTCTGTCATCTGTGGTTATTTTTATGATCACCGAATTTCACACCCATTTAGCAGAATGATAAATTCTTTTTCCTACAGCTGTCATGAACTGGGAATTATTTTTAGCACTCAAAGCAGAGACAGGTGGACAGCTGATATCATTTATCCAATGTAAAAGTATCTGATACACTTAGACAGGGGTTCCCAATGAGTTTTATGCCATGGAACCCTACATTAAACAAGGGGTCTGAGGACCCCAGGTTGGGAATCCCTGATTTAAGGTGAGAAGGGGAAGTTCAAAGGAGATAGACCATAGAGTCATATGAAAGTTCAGCACAGAAACAGGCTCTTTGGCCCATCTAATCCATGCTGAACCACTTGGACTGCCTACTCCCATCGAACTGTACTAGGATCATAGCCCTCTATACCCTTACCATCTATGTACCTATCCAAACTTCTCTTAAATGTTGAAATTGAGCTCACATGGACCACTTGTGCCAGCAGCTCATTCTATACGACTCTCTGAGTGAAGAAGTTTCCCCTCATGTTCCCCTTAAACATTTCATCTTTCACTCTTGACCTCTGGTTATAGTCCCACCCAACCTCGGTAGAAAAAGCCTGCTTGCATTTACCCTATCTCTAGCTCTATCAAATCCCTCCTCAATCTTCTACGTTCCAAGGAATTGAGTTCTAAACCTATTCAGTCTTTCCTGATAACTCAGGTCCTCCAGTCCCGACAACATCTTTGTAGATTTTCTCTGTACTCTTTCAACCTTATTTACATCTTTCCTGTAGGTTGGTGACAAAAATTGCACACAATAATCTAAATTAGACCTCACCAGTGTCTTATACAACTTCAACATGACATCCCATCTCTTGTGCTCAACACTTTGAGTTATGATGTGTGGGGCAGCTTGCTTTCTAGTTTGGACAGTGGCATATCTGGACTGGTACTGACAGCCAGGTGGTGGAGGTAGATACTTATATTTGGGCCCTTACAGCCGCACCACCCAGCAACCATCGATTTAACCCTAGCCCAGTCACAGGACGATCTACAATGACCAATTAACCTATGTGGCACATCTTCGGACTGTGGAGGAAACACACTAGGTCATGGTAGGAATGTACAAGCTCCTTACAGAAGTGTAAGGAATTAAAGTGTTGTGCTAACCACTATGCTACCACCCTATGATAGATGTGTTTAGGAAGTTCTCAGACATGCCCTGGCACGTGCAGAGAATGGCGGGCTTTGGAAACCACTGTTTTTTTAAAAATAATACTTCTTATAAGATTTGTACTTTTTAAGAAACTCATGGATTTTTCACACTGACTGGCAGAAAACGGTATAGCAGCTAAACTATAGTTTATCACCCTTCTCATTTTTCATTGGCTAAGTATTAGCACATTACCCACATGATGTAATTGTTTTAATTATGCATCCTTTTCACTAGTTTATTCCTACCTAAGGAAATTCTTATCTTGTCTATAAAAGTGATGGATTTTTCAGATGCGCCATCTTCCCGCTTTGCAGTTTTATCCCTTTGTCTTCACTGTTCATCTACTTTTCAGCATCGTTTCTTGGCTCTTTATTCAGTTTGCTTAGTATTTGTGTGTTTGTTTGTCTCTAAAATAAACTGAAATCTTGGAATTAAAAGTGCTCATCGTTCCTGACTCCTGGTAAAACCGTAAGGATCGGAAAATAAACAGGGATCCATAAAACTCTGGTTCGCCCACATTGGGAGTATTACATACAGCTCTGGCCGCCCCACTACAGGAAGAATGTTGAGGCTTTGGAGAGGGTGCAGAAGAGGTTTACCAGGATGCTGCCTGGTTTAGAGGGTGTGTGCTGTCATGAGAGGCTGGATAAACTTGGGTTGTTTTCTCTGGAGCGGCAGAGGCTGAGGTGAGATCTGATAGAGTTTTATTAGACTATGAGAGGCACAGATGGAGTAGACAGGGAGTATCTGTTTCCCAGGGTTGAAATGTCTGATAGCAGAGGGCATGCTTTGAAAGTGAGAGGGGGTAGGTTCAAAGGAGATGTGAGGGGTAAGTTTTTTACTCAGAGAGTGGTAGATGCCTGGAATTCACTGCCTGGTATGGTCGTAGAGGCAAATACATTAGAGGCTTTTAAGAGATGTTTGATTAGGCACATGGATGTGAGGAAGATGGAGGGATATGGACATGGTGTAGGTAGGAGGGATTAGTGTTTGGGTGTTTCTGATTTGCCTTTTAGCTGGTTCAGCACAACATCGTGGGCCAAATGGCCTGTTCCTGCTGTACTCGTCTATGGTCTATGTTCTAAGAAATGAATTGCTGTTAGCTCGACTAGTTCAGCACAATATTGTGGGCTGAAGGGCCTGTTACTGTGCTGGGTCTTTCAGTGTGGGATGGTGAATCTCTCCACTGTAAACATCTAAAACAAAGGTGATGTTTGACGTCTGGAAAGGACCTTAAAGGTGGGATTCAAAAGGAGTTCAATAACATTGACAGAATCCTGTCTGCACAGCAAGGAATGAATTCCCCAGGTAACTGAGACTGGATGTGCTTAGGAGCGATTTATCTCATATTGACTGAATGGCAATAGGTAGAGGTTAAGAGGATGAATTTTAAAACCCATTGGGAATCATTTCAGAGTGGAAACTCAGTCATTATACCATGAACTGAAAAGCTTTAAGAACTTGCAAGTCATACAGCACAATCAGAGGCCCTTTGGCCCATCGAGTGTGAACTGATCCTCAACCAATGTTTCCCTGGATCTAACATTAATCCTGACATTTCCATCCACTCCCCAGATTATCCCCCTCATCCGCACACCGCGGGGGGAGGGGAGGGGTATTTACAATTTACTGTGGCTTGTTAACTCAGCAACCCCACACATTGCTGGGGGGGTGCAATGAAACCGCAATACTTGTGAGAATGTGGTTGAGAGGGGTAATAAATCAGCCATGATTGAAGGGTGGACTAGACTCAATGGTATGAATGACCTGATTCTGTTCCTTTGATCAGTCACAGGGCGAATGTGTGCGTGTGCACACACTCACATGCACACACACACGCACACACACCCACACGTGCACACATGCGCTATAGGTGGGGATCGAGCCCCAGTCTCTGGGACTGAGAGACAGCCACTCTCCCCACTGCCAGGAGAGAACAAGAATCTTCAAAGAGATAGACACAGTCTATTGTTCTTTAGATGACTTTGGATCGAATGAACATTACTCTAAATCTAACTGCTGGCTGTACCATTCATTTTCAGAAGAGGCAACTTGAAGTGAGTTTCTCCAGCACAAAATTCTTTCGGGAAGACAGCTTCAACAGCAGATAACTTTTTAAATTTTCAGTGACGTTTAATTTTTTTCTAATGGGCTTAGATCCAAACTATCAATCAGTTCATCGCCACAGTGACACAGTGGGAAGTGCAGTCCCACAGACCCAGGCTAGATCCTGTCCTCTGACGCTGTGTGTGTGTCTGTGTGGAGTCTGTAAGTTCTCTCTGTCAACCACACGCATTCCCCCCATGTACCCTGAATTTCCCCCACATCCCAAAGACATACAGGGTCAGAGGGGTAATCAGACGCTGTAAATTGCCCTCCTAGTGTGTGGGTGAGGGATAGAATCTAAGACAATGCTGGGGGAATGAAATGGGATTGGTGTAAATATAAATATATATCAGTGTAAATGGGTGGTTGATGGTCAGTATGAGGTTCCCTAACATTGTTATAGGTTGTAATGGGGACAAGCTCCCACTAGCTATTAAATGCTCCCAATGGCATGCGCCTCAAATAGCCTCTGACAACCAAGTCCAGCTCCTGGCCTTCACGTGTGGTTTAGCTACTAAGTCTGGTGGAACCATTCCTACCGACAAGAGAAGGGGCAAAAGCAGGCTGCTGGCACCCTAACACCAGTCTCTTCGGGCAAATGGGGCTCATCAGACGTGGTTGGCAGCTCATCTGGAGGAAATCTCTGATCTCAAAACTCCGCTGCCTAGTGGCTATACCCACACATGGGGAAGGCTTTGGGAGTAAACCTTGAGAAAAAGTCCGGAACTGGAGTCCCTAAGGCAGGCATACATTGAGTTCAACACTGACTGGCAACTCCTACAACACCGCTGTGCCAGACTGTGGGTTCATCAGATGCGTAAAGAGAGTGAGTATGCTACATGGGCAGCAGCTTTCTCTCCACGTTATACTGTCCTAGCTTGCGTATCATGTAGACAGCTGGGACACAACATCGATGGCCAACCCTGACCGATGGAGAGCTCCACGTCAGTATGAAAACTCAGTGGGACAAAGGACCTGTTTCTGCGCTCTCCCTCTGCGTGACGTGAGAGTTTACGAGTGCGGACATCTGCGAGGGTGAGATTGGTTTTAGGAAGTAATCTGTACCAGCGACTGCACAATAATGGGAATTTTATTCCTGAATAACACACACAAAACGCTGGAGGAAATCAGCAGGTCAGGCAGCATCTGTGGAAGTCAACAAACTTTGGGCCTAGAACCTTCTTCATGACTGGAAAGGAAGGGGGAAGACACCAGAATAAAAAGGTGGGGAGAGGAAGAGGAGGAGGAGGATAGCTAGAGGTTGATAGGTGAAGCCAGGTGGGTGGGAAAAGTGAAGGTCTGGAGAGAAAGGAATCTCATAGGAGAGGGAAGATGGGACCTGTACAGAAGAGATGGTTTGCACCTGAACTGAAAGGAGACTAATATCCTAGCAGGAAGGTTTACTAGTGCTGAAGGGTGAGGAGTTTAATCTAGAGTTGCAGGAACAGAGAGTGGAGAGGTTGTGGAGACAGATGTTGTTAAGACAAAGTTGGAAATCAAAAAGTTAAGTATGGTGGGGCTAATGTTCTGAGTTGTGTATATTTCAATGCAAGAAATATCTGTAGGAAAGGCTGATATCTCAGACATCAACACCTGGAGTTATGACATTGTAACCATTAGTGAGACATGGTTGCAGGAGGGTTAGGACTGGCAGCTCAATGTTCCAAGGCTCCGGTGTTTTAGACGTGATAGAGTGAGAGGGATTAAAGGAGGAGGGGAGGCGTTATGAGTAAAGGAAAATGTCACAACAGTGCTCAGTCAGGACAGACTGGAGAACTCGTCTAGTGAGGCGTTATGGGTGGAACTGAGAAATCAGAAAGGTGTGACCACGTTAACGGGGTTTTCTACAGAGCACCCAACAGTCCGAGGGATGTAGAGGAACATATCTGTAAAGAGGTCACTGACTGTTGCAAGAAACATAAGGTTGTGCTAGTATGTGATTTTAACTTTCAACATAATGGGATTTCTGTACCGTAATTGTTCTTCCAGTAAGATGGTGACCCAGATACACGCAGCGGCCTCTCCGGGACCAACCAAAAATGCTTTTTCTCTTTGTTAAATGTGTTTTTATACACAGTAAGACTATTCTTGACTCCAATCACTACACGTACAACAGGTCTACTGCATCAGTGAGCTGCTCATTGTTCGGAGTAGCCGGCTGGGGCGTTGTAAGAGTCGGACAACGACTCAGAGAAGGTGAGTCAGCCCATCAGGCTGAGGGATTTGAGTCGGGCTGTCGGTCCGCAGGAGGAATTGGATTGTGTTTGGAAGAGCTGACCAGGGTGCTACCTGCTACACGTAGGCATGAGGGTTGGTGCCTTGGAGCTGGCACAAAGGTGGCACGTAGTGAAACCATGAGTAACTGTCTTGGACGTTTCTTTTGCAATCACGAGACCCTGTTGGACGCTGACTGCCGAAGGCCTGCTTCCGTTGTTTAGTGACGAGAGAGGCGGCGAGGCAGCAGTGTCGCCTCAGTTGAAGCGAGGACTAGGTCTCAAGCTGTGAGCTTACATCGTAGTGTGGCGCCTCCTGTCGCTGTTGCCCCCCAGTGTTGGTTTGGTGGAATTACAGGTTGGAGTGCTGGGAAACATCACTTTTTGAGACTTGTTGCTCAGGGTCTTGGACTAAGAACGTGTTTTTTTACATGACTATGTTCTGTTTTTTAAATTTTTTTCACTATTTTGAAAGCACGTGTATGTTTTTGCACCTTGGCCCCAGAGGAACACTGTCTCATTCGAGTATATCCATGTATGGTTTGAATGACAATTAAAATTGATATGACTTGTGATGGGATAGAGTTTTTCAAATGTATTCAGGGAAGTTTCTTTAATCAGTGCATAGAAGTCCCAACAGGAGCGTGTTCGATACTTGATTGGCTATTAGGGAAGGAGACAAGGCAGGTGATAAAGGTGTGTGTAGGGGAGTACTTTGCATCTAGTGATCATAGCACCATTAGTTTCAAGTAATTATGGAAGAAGATAGGTCTGGTCCATGGGTTGGGATTCTAAATTGGAGAAAGGCCATTTTTGATGCTGTCAGAAAGGAGCTGGATTAGGATAGACTATTTTCTGGCAAAGGTGTACTTGGTAAGTGGGAGGCCTTCAAAAGTGAAAATTTGAGAGTACAAAGCTTGTATATGCCTGTCAGAATAAAAGGTAAAGATAACAGGTGTAGGGAACTTTGATTTTCAAGAGATATTGAGGTCCTGGTTAAGAAAAAATGGAGGTTCATAGTAGATATAGGCAGGCAGGAACAAATGAGGTACTTGATTATAAGAAATGCAGGAGAACATTTAATAAGGAAATCAGGAGGGCTAAAAGAAAACATGAGGTTGCTCTAGCAGACAAGGTGAAGGAGAATCCTAAAGGCTTCCACAGATATGTTAAGAGCAAAAGGATAGGACGGAGCAAAATTGGTCCCCTGGTAGATCAAAATGGTAATCTATGTGTGGAGCTAGTAAAGATGGGGGAGATCTTAAATGGATTTTTTTTGCACCTTTATTTATTCGAGAGATGGTCACAGAGTCTATAGATACGAGACAATGAAGCAGCGAGGTCATGGACCCTGTACAGATTACAGAGGGGGAGGTGTCCAGAGGCAAATTAGGGTGGATTAATCCCCAGGGTATGACAAAGTGTTCCCTTGGACCCTGTGGGAGACGTGCAGGGACCCCAGCAGAGATATTTAACTAAGCGACAAGTAAGGTACCACAGGATTGGAGGATAGCTAATATTGTCCTGCTGTTTAAGAAAGGCTCTAAGAATAAACTTGGAAATTATAGGCCAGTGAACTTGACATCAGTAGTGGGAAATTTATTGGAAGGTATTGGAAGGTATTGTAAGGGACTGGACATATGAGTATTTAGATAGATAGGGTCTGATTAAGGGGACAGCCAGCATGGCTTTGTGTGTAGTAGGTCATATCCAAACAATCTTATAGACAAACAAACTCTTTTCAGTCTTCCTGCTTAATATGTCGATCTTTTGATGACAAACTGTGCCATTTTCTTCAGGGATGATGATTGGATGAGTACTAACCAGTCAGGAGGGATGGACTACAGGGATATAAATACCACCAGACTAGGCATGCCCAGGCATCATCCCTGAAGAAGATTGCAGAGTTTGTCGTTGAAACATCAGTTATAATCAATAAGAGTTTATTTGTCATATACGCCAGAGAAGCACTAGATCCTTTTTCAATGTTATAGTTTTTCAAGGAATTTACCAGGGAAGTTGATAAGGGATGACAGTAGCTTTTGTCTACATAGACTTCAGCAAGGCATTTGACAACATCCTGCATGGGAGTTTGGTCAAGAAGGTTCAGTTGCTCGGCATTCAAGATGAGGTAGTAAATTGGATTAGACATTGGCTTTGTGGGAGAAACCAGAGAGTGGTAGTAGTTGGTTGCCTCTTTGACTGGAGGTCTGTGACTAGTGGTGTGCCACAGGGATCAGCGCTGGGTCCGTTGCCGCTTGTCATCTATATCAACGACCTGGATGATAATGCGGTTAACTGGATCAGAAGATGTGCAGATGACTCTAAGATTGGGAATGTAGTAGACAGTGAGAAAGGCTATCATAGGTTACAGTGGGATCTGAACCAGTTGGAAATATCGGCTGAAAAATGGCAAATGGAACTTAATGCAGACAAATGTGATGTGTTGCACTTTCGGAAGACTGACCAGCGTAGGTCTTAAATAGCGGTAGGGTACTGTGGAGTGTGGTAGGACAAAGGGATCTGGGAATACAGGTCCACAATTTATTTAAAGTGGTATCACAGGTAGATAGGAACATTAAGAAAGCTTTGGCACATTGGCTTTCATAAATCAAAGTACTGAGTTCAGGAGATGGGAGGTTATGTTGAAGTTGTATAAGACATTGGTGAGGCCTAATTTTGGAGTATTGTGTGTAGTCTTGATCACCTACCTACAGCAAAGATGTAAACAAGATTGAAAGAGTGCAGAGAAAATTTACAAGGATGTTGCCAGAACTTGAGGGCTTGAGTTGTAAGTAAAAATTGAATAGGTTAAAACTTTATTCTCTAAAACACATTAGATTGAAGGGAGATTTGAAAGCAGTATAAAAAATTTTGAGGGGTATAGATAGGGTAATGTAAACACAAAAATAGTCTGCAGATTCCAGAAATCCAAAGCAACACACACAAAATGATGGAGGAACTCAACAGTCGTATAACATCTATGGAAATGAATGGATAGTTGATGTTTCAGGCCATGACCCTTCTTCAGGACTGAGCAAGGGTAAATACAACAGGCTTTTTCCACTGAGGTTGGGTGGGACTACAACCAGAGGTCATGGGTTAAGGGTGAAAGGTGAAAGTGTAAGGGGAACATGAGGGGAAACTCCTTCACTCAGAGGGTGGTGAGAGTGTGGAACGAGCTGCCAGTGAAAGTGGTGCATGTGAGCTCAATTTCAATGTTTAAGAGAACATTGGATAGGTACAGGGATGGTAGGGGTGTTGAGTACCATGGCCCCAGTGCAGGTAAATGGGTCTCAGCAGTTTAAGTGGTTTGGCATGGACTGGATGGGCCAAAGGGCCTGTTTCTGAAGCTGTAATTTCTAAGACACTACGACTGTATGATGGGCAATCAGGTGGGTAAGAAAGGTAAAGGGCTGACGAGGAAGGAATCTGATGAGAGGAGAAAGGGAAGGAGGGGACCTGGAAGAGGTGATAGGTAGGCAAGAAGAGATAAGAGGCCAGAGTGGGGAATAGAGGGAGAGGGAAGTGGGTGGGGGCAGGACATTTTTTTTAACAGAAGGAGAAATTGATATTCATATCATCACTTTGGAATCCATAGTGGAATGAAATTAAAGAAAGAAATGTAAAAGGAACAGGTTGAAAGTATTTGAGTAATTTCAGCCGGAATGACTGTGTAGATTGGAATATAAAAGTGTACGATAGTAGGGATTGGAAGCAGTTAGGAAAGATTTATACAGTATTGATTGAAACCCAATAGGCACACTCGTAGTGTCAATTAAAACCCATTAGCAAATATTTAACCATGGGAAGTGAAATCCACTAGGAACCATTTAACAGTGGGGGTCCAGACTAACATTCATGTCCCTTGTAAAAAGTGGATACAGAGCCATTTAAAACTAATTAGAAAACAAACTGCTGCTAAACTGAGAGAGACACGTGGAGGCAGGACGGATCTAACCAGGGATGGGACAGTTTTAGGGTGAGGACTGGTATCTCAAGGAGCGGCCTGGAAGACATGTGCCTTCGGAATTGCAGCTCTGTTGCTTGCCAGTGTCGCTGGAGATCGGAATATCAAGATAGCGGGTGCAGCTGTCTGAGGCCTCTGCGCTCGAGTGATCTCTTTTCCTGATAGTGAGAGAGAGTTTGCTGCTGGTTCTTGAGTTGGGGGAACTCGAAATAAAGCAACTCTGCAGACTGTAACATCGAAACAGTGAGCTGTTGGTCTCCCCTCTCGCTGTGGAGGGGTGATACCTCTCTCTCTCCCTTGTTAGTGAGAGAGAGAGCCTGTGGCATGTTGGATGAAGAATGTTTTTGATGGCCTCTAGATCGTGATCTCTTGGGGGCTTTCCTGTTGCTTGCATGGAAGGTGGTGGCGGGCTGATACTTCCTGCTGGAATAAGTAGGGCGAGGGGGAGGAGGGAGGGTTGATACTTTGCGGCTGCTTATTCATGGGAGGGGGTATTTGCAGTTCTGACATTTCTGTCATTCATTCTTTGGGGTTTTTCTTCTGTTTTGTGGATATCTGTGAAGAGTAAGAGTTTCAGGTTGTATACTGTATAATTCTCTGAATTAATTTGAACTATTGAACACTATCGGCACCGGTTTAAGAGTGGGGAACAATTGCTCATTACTAATTGAGTGGGAGTGTGGGGCTAGCGCATCACTTTACGGTACAGGTGACCCAGGTTTAATTCCCATCATTGCCTGTAAGATGTATGTACATTCTCCCTGTGACCGTGTGGGTTTCCTCCCACAGAATCAGAATCAGGTTTAATATCACCAGCATATGTTGTGACATTTGTTAACTATGCAGCAGCAGTACAATGCAATATAAAGTAACAGAAAAAATATGAATTACAGTAAGTATATATATATAATAGTTAAATTAAGTAAGTAGTGCAAAAATAGAAACAAAAAACTAGTGAGGTATTGTCTATGGGTTCAATGTCCATTCAGAAATCAGATGGCAGAGGGGAAGAAGCTGTTCCTAAATCATTGCATGTGTGCCTTCAGGCTCCTGCACCTCTTCTCTGAGTCCAAAGACACACCAGTTGGTAGGTTAATTGGTCATTGTATATTGTCCTGTGATTAGGCTAGGGTTAAATCAGGGGATTTATGGGTGGCGTGGCTCGAAGGGCTGGAAGGGCCCATATCAAAAAAATAAGATTTTAAAAAGATTATTCTATACCTAGTGGTATTGGCAGTAGAAGCCATTTTAAAATGGGGATTTAATTAATCCCAGTAGTTTCCAATTTATTGATGCCCAGTATAAAATCTTATATATTGGAGACTGAACCCCAATAGGAATGAGTTATGTGGCGATTGAACACTAATAGAGTATATTTTATATGGGAAATTAACCCTAATAGGAACAGATTTTATTGGAGACTGAATTTTGTATTAGGGATGGGATTGGCCAAGTACAGAGAACCACAATGGCCAATAACATAGGTCTGGATTGGCCAGGAATGGAAAGTTTCATTCGACAATAACAAAGATCCATATTGGTTAGGCACAGAGATCTAGATTGGTCAGGAAGAGAATGGTGATGAGGCAGAGAAGAGAGAACTGGATTTTCCAGGAACACAGATCCAGACTGGCCAGGAAGGAAGTATGGAGTGGGCAGGAACACAGAGCAGCGTCAACCAACAACAGAAAGCTGAAGCTGTTGCAACAGTCCAGAAAACTCCTGAAAGACAATTTGGTTGCCCAGGGTTTAAGATTTGAATTGACAAGGAATAAAGTAATTGATTGGACAATAGTGCAGATCTGGATTAGACAGGGAGTGGCTGGAAGGAAAAATACAAAATGACTGGGAACAGCCACTGGTCTGGATAACCATAGGAATCGGGATTGGCTAGGAACGTAGAGGATGAGTGGCAACCAAAGAAGATCTTAATTGATTGGTAATAGATTTTTGGATTGGCCAGTAACTGATATGTGAATTAAAGAGGAACAGAGATCTGGATTGGTCAAAATGAAGATATGGATTGGCTAAAACAAGATCAGGATTAGTGAAAATGGAGATCTGGATTGGCTTGAACAGAAAACTAGATTGCTCAAAATAGTGAACTGGATTTGCTAGAATAGAGATCTGGGTTGGCTTGAATAGAGAGCTAGATTGTGTGGTGATGATGATTTTGATTGGATAGGAACAGGGGACTGAACTTTACCAGAAATGGATATTTAAAGTGGCCAGAGATATGGATTGGCCATCAACTGGGATCTGGATTAGTCACAAAGACAGTTCTGGATTGGGCAGGAATTGGCAGTCGGAGTGTACAGAACTTGGACATAAACAGGGATTTGGAGTGGGAAGAGGGGACACTTTGGTATTGCTGGAATGAAGATTTGGTTTTCCTTAGGATAGGTATTGGCAAGGAATGGGGGAGGGGTTACAGTAGTTTGGTCAGGATTGGGATTGAGTGGCTTGGGATGAGTATCTAAATTGGCCTAGAATAAAGATCAGGACTGGTCAGGGTCAGAGTTAAGTACTTGCTCAGGATTGGTCACCATCTGCGTTCAGTTTTAGCCATGGATGCAATTCTGGATCGGCCAAGAGAGAAGAACTGGACTGGCCCAGAACAGCGGTCTAGAAGAATCACCATTGGCCAGTCATGGCCTGCTCAAATGGCCAGTACCAGGGCCCTGTACTGGCCAAAAGCACAGAATAGGCATGAATAGTCATTTAAACTGGCCAAGATTAGATGGCAAAAAAGACCAAGGACTGAGATCCAGAATAGCATGCATCAGAAGTCTGGATTGGTCAATGGTGTCGACCAGGATTTGTCAAGCACTGGTTGAAGGCAGATTATGGAGCCGGATTATACTGGAATAGGGATCTGAATTGAATATGGGCATCAATCTAGATTTGCCATGGACAGAGATTTTGTTTGGCCAGGAGAAGGTATTTGCAGTGACTAGAAGAAATGATCTAGATTGGGAGAAAGTGGAACAGCTTCCTGGATTGGCAAGAAAGTGGATGTTCATTGATAACCAAGGGAGATTGTAATTGATTGGTAATAGATTTCTGGATTGGTCGGTTACTGATATGTAAATCAGTGAGGAACAGAGATCTGGATTGGGCAGGGCCAGAGATTGGGATTGGCCAGGAATAGAGAGCTCAAGTAACCATGAAGAGAGAGCTAGTGAGTGAAAAAAGAAAACTAGATTAACCAGAATTGGACATTAGGAACAGGCAAGAACTTTGAATTGTTTGGCCACACATGGAGATCTGAGCATGGAAAGCAGAGGTCAGCAGTGGCCAGGAAGGGGGAGCTGGAGAAGTCAAGAATGGTGATCCAGAGAAAGCAAGAGGAGTAACCTGGACTGGTCAGGGACAGAGATCTGGATTGTCGAAGAAAATAAGCAATTTGGGCCAGAAGATGTGGATAAAATAGACACGATGCTCTAGATAGCTGGGAATAGACTAATTAACAGCTGGATCACCAGGAAAAGAGGGCTACTTTAGCCAAGGGTGGAAGTTCCTTATTAGCCTGGAGCTGGACAATTTTAACTAAAACAGTTATTGGAACTGGACAAGGGCTGGGCTTGATTCTTTGTGATCACAGATCAGGATTGACCACGAACAGATCTGCATGGCTAGCAACAGAAATCTGGATTGGCCTGGAACAAAGATATGGATTAACCAGGAATCAAAGATTGGATGGGTCAGTGAGAGAGAACTTGTATATGCAGGGATTAAGCAGAGAGGTATAGCCAATAATACAAAACTGTGTTCCTACCCAATTAAATGTGTATTCCTGTTCAATATGAACCCATGTTCCTGGCCAATCCCAACTTGAGTTCCCAGTCAATCCAAACCTATCTTTAATTCCTTGCCAATTCAGATCTAGTCTAATAATCTGGATAAAACAAAAGAAATAGGGTGGGCAGCAACATCTTCTGGATTAACACATTTTAGCAATCTGGAGGAGCCTTGCATAAAGAACTAAGACAACAGTGTGAATCCTGGATTGGCCATAAATGGAAATGTGCAGTGGCCGGGATAGAGATCAGGATAAACCAGGAATAACAAACACTGATCAGGATGTGTTGTCAGAAGCACAATTATGGATTAGCCAGATGGCCACATTGTGCAAGGACAGAAATCTGGAACATCCAGTAGAGAACCTGGATTGTCCAGAAGTTCCATTTGGATTCTCCAAGGAAAGATGTCTGGAATACTATGATTGACAAGGACAGAGATCTGGAATGGCCAGGAGTTGTGATCTGATTGGGCAGGGACTGTGATGTGGATTAGCCTAGAAACCAGGAATGGAATAGGAGCAGAGGCTCAAATGGGCAAGGAATTTGGCTATGGATTGAGCCAGATTGGAAATCCTGGAATGGCAAAGAAACTGATCAACTACAAATGGAAATGTAACTGGGTAAGAATACTGAACTGACCCAGAGACTGCCATGGTTAGGAAAGGAAATCTGACCTGGTCTGGATTGGTCAAGAATGGGGTTCTGGATCAGCCAGGGACAGGAAGTTGAGTAGCTGGAAATAAAGACTTGGATTGACCAGGAAACAGGATCTGGACTGGCTAGGAATGGGTACAGTATCTGAACTGGACATCTATAGGGATCTGGATTGCTCAGGATGGAGATTTCTGGATTGAATAGGAATGGGTATCCAGATTGGACAGGCACAGGAAGCTGGAGTGGCTGGAACAGACTTACTGATCTGGACTATGCAGAAATATGGATTTGAATTGGCCAGGTAATGGATATCTCGATGGATATACAGATTGGCCAAGAATAGAGACCTGGATTGGATAGGAATTGGGATTTGGATTGGCCAAGAATGGTGATCTGGATAGTGACTAGGCATTCTTATGTTGAGCTGAGCACTGACTGACAATTCCTACGATGCTGCCCATCCCAAACTGTATTGGTCTCTGCCGTTCCTTTGCATTCATTAGCTGCATGGAGAGGGGAAGCCTGCTACATGGACAACAGATTTCATTGCATATCGTACTGCCCTGGCTTGCATACGGTCTTGTATATCACGTAGACAGCTGTGATGCAACATCCGTGGTTGAGCAACCACTGGAGGGTCTCATTCGGTGATGCAGATTAATCAAGAATAGAGATCTGGATTGGCCAAAAATAGATAATTTATTTGGCCAGGATTAGGGATGTGGACTGGACAGAAATGGGAATCTGGACTGATCAGGAATTGGGATCTGAAATGGTCAGGATGGGAACTTGGATTGGCCAGGAAGAGGGTTCAGGATTTGTCAGGAATGGGGAGCTGGATTGGCTGCGAATAGATACATGGATTGGCCCATAACGAATATCTGAATGGGCTAAGGAAACAAGAATTTGCCAGAAATGCGGATAGTGTGTGGATGGAGTGGTCAGTGAGTGTGCCTGCAGATGGAGAACTGCTTTGTCCAGCAGTGGGTGCCTGCACTGGACAGGAATGGACACCTGGACTGGTCAATAACAGGGGTTTCAGTAGTCCAGGAACGGAAACATGAAACAGCCAGAATGAAGACTGGATTAGTCAGTGGAAGCAATCTGTGATGGTGCAACAGAGATCTCAGGTGGGGAGGAGGAGATAGCTGCCAAAGTAGTAGACAGAAGTCTGGATTAGATGTCCACAGTGGACAGGGACCTGGACTGCTGTGTCACAAAGATATGGACTGAAGGGTAGCAGAGACGTGGGATGGCCAGGAACAGTGGTTTGGATTGGCCTCAAATGAAGATCTGTCTCAGGCAGGGCAGAAATGGATAAGTGAGACCTCTACGTACAGAAATGGAAGGTGTGCAGATATGGATCAGTTGAGGACTGAAGTCTGGATTGCTTAATAATCGTGGTCTGCCTAAAGAGAACAGGAAGAGGTGAGATAACAAAGAGCTAAGGAACTGAACTAACTGGAAGAGGAGGTCTGGTTTGGACAGGAACAGAACTCTTCACTAGCTAGGAATGGAGGCCTAGGATAGAGGGCAGCATTAGTAAAGGTTAGGTATTCAAATATACCTGATCAGTTATGAAGGAGGACCTGAAATGAGAAGGAACAAAGCTACCTATTGGTCTGTCATGGGTAAGAACAGATTGACCAAGAATGGCCAGTAATCAAGATATAGATAGGCCAAAAACAGAGATCTAGAATTGGAAGGAATTATGCTCTGGACTGGATAGGAGCAAGGATCTGTAACTATCTAATACCAGAGAGCATGCATTGGATGTGAGAGGGGGTACATTCAAGGGGGATTCGTAGTGGATGCCTGGAATGTGCTGCCTACTATGATGGCAGAGGCAAATTCATCAGAGGCTTTTAAGAGATGTTCAGATAAGCACATGGATGTAAGGAAGATGGAGGGATATGGACTTGGTGTAGGTAGGAGAGATTAGTGTTTGGATGTTTTTGAGTTGCTTTTTAGATGATTCAGCACAACATTGTGGGCTGAATGGCCTGTTTCTGTGTTGTACTCTTCTATGCTCCATGATTCTTGTATTGATTTGGATTAGCTAAGATTAGAAATCTGGGTTGGATGCCACTAGGAATGGAGTTTTTCCTTGGCCAACCCTTGTTGTAGCTGCTAGAAATACTGACCTGATTGACTGGAGTGAACTCCTAGATAGACCATGAAGAGAGGGGTGGGAAGGAGCCCCAGAAAGAGAAAGAAGAGAGATTTGGTGAATAGTTGGAGACAGCAGTTTGGCTAATCCGGGAGTGTTCATTCAGACTGAAGAGAGTCCTGGATTCTACAAGAATGAGGCTCTGTAGAGCAGATATGTACAGTCCTAAAATAGTTATCAGGAATAGATGGGGACAGAAGTTTTCTCTGGACAAGGACAAATCTTTCCCAAATGAGAATCTGGATTTCTCAGGAACCGGGAGATGGATTGGTCGGGAATGTAGATCTGGACTGACCAGAAATGGATGATTGAGAGATCAGATGCTGCCCACAGAGGGTAGATTGGTTTGGACCAGGGAGGAGATACATGCATTCACCCGAGATGAAGTCTTAAATTACACAGGACTGCAGATCCATAATGGATTGGAATTTTGATTGGAATGGGCCAGTGCTACAGTTCTCATTCAGCCTGAAATATTATTTTCTATTTGACAGAAATGATCTGAATTGTCAAAATATTTGAATTGAATTGGTTGGGAACAGTGATTAGTATCACACTGATCAGGGGTTTTGATTGGCCAGGAATAGGATCTGGATTGGCCCATGCCATCATTTGGATTGACCAGTAATAGACATTTAAACTGGCCAAAACCAAAGATATCAAATGTTCTCCATTGGCCAGAAACAAAAATGCTAACAGTCAAGTAGCTGGAATGTGATGTTGCCGAGAACATTGGCCAGAACCAGAGAGTATACAAGTGCAAGCTAGATGGACCAAAAATCAATTACAGGGAGATAGGGTCGTAAAGAACACATCTGGCATGTTGCCCTTCATAATTCAATGTATTGAGTACAGGAGGTAGGATGTTATGTTGATATTGTATAAGACACTACTGAGGCCTAATTTGGCGTATTGTGTTCAGTTTTGGTCACCTACCTACAGGAAAGATGTAAATAAGGTAGAAAGAGTGCAGAGAAAATTTACAAGGATGTTGCCGGGTCTGGAGGACTTGAGTTATAAGGAAAGATTGAATATGTTAGGACTGTACTCTTTAGAATGTAGAAGATTGAGAGGAGATTTGATAGAGGTATACAAAATTATGAAGGGTATAGATATGATAAATGCAAGTAGGCTTTTTCCACTAAGGTTTGGTGGGACTGCAACTGGAGGTCATGGGTTAAGGGTGAAAGGTGAGAAATTTAAGGGGAACATGAGAGGAAACTTCTTCACTCAGAGGGGTGTGAAAGTGTGGAATGAGCTGCCAGCGCAAGTGATGTATGCGAGCTCAATTTCAATGTTTAAGAGAAGTTTGGATAGATATATAGACAGTAGTCCCTGTGCAGATTGATGGGAGCAGGCAGTTTAAGTGGTTTTGGCATGGACTAGATGGGCTGAAGGGCCTATTTCTGTGCTGTAATTTCATATGACTTTATGACTCTATGAGATATGGACGGCTGAGAAGAATGGTCTAGAATGGCCAAGAATGGAGTTTTCCATTAGCCAGCAACAGAGTTCTCCATTGGCAAGGAACAGATAACTGTATTGACTAATAGCAGACATTGTTTTGCTGAACTGTTCTTGTATCAATTATCCAGGAATACAGATGAGATTTGGCCAGGGATAATGATTGGGATTGGTTAGGATTGGGTATCTGAAGGAGCAAGTAATGCCAAATTAGATCGCTAGGATCTGTGATCTTGATTGACTGGGAAAAGGGATCTGGTTTGGCTTAGGATTCAAGCTGGGGTGATTGGTAAGCAAGATGGGATTAGTATGGACCAGAGATCTAGTGACCTGGGATGGAAATTCTAGGCTGGTCACAATTAAAGAATTATTTAGCCGGGAATGGAGCCTGGATTGGCCAGGAATGAAAATACAAAGTTGTGGAATGGCAAGTAATGTGGATCATGATTGGTTAGGAGTGAAAATTTGATTTGGTAAGGAAAGAAATGTGGATTCTGCAAGAATAGAGGTTGTGGATTACCCATGATTGGGCATCGGTCAGGATCAAGTGTCTGGTGAGGCCAGAAACAGAGGTTTGGTGTGGCCAAGAAATAAGATCTGAGTTGGCCAGAAGCAATAATCCATATTGACAAGGACTAGAGTTCTGTAACAACCAAGTTTAGGGCTTTTGATTTTGCCAGGAAAGGAGATTTTCACAAGTGTAGTCATCTACGTAGATTGTCCTAAGCTATCGATCTGGAATGCCCAGGAACAGAGGTAATGATTGGAAGAAGAGTATTGGACATGAAGAGACCTCTGAATTGTCTAGTAATGGGAGTTGGTGTGGTCAGAAGCAAAGATCTGTTCTCACTGGGAATGCAGAGCTGGATCTGATTGTGGTGGAGATCGGGATTGACCAAGGCAGAGTTCTAGATTGGACAGTGACAGGGATCTGGGATAGCCAAGGTAAGAAACCAGATACTACCAGGAGCAGATACTCAGGGTGTCCAGAGTACAAAGTGAGGTGTCTAGATCAGCTGGGAGTACACAACTGATTTAGAAAGTATCTGACTAGGGTCTTTGTCCAAACATTGAGATCAAGATCAGTCAACGATGAGATCTGGGGTTGCTTGCAATATATTTCTGAATTAGTCATGGACTATTCAGTTCTGGTCAAAGACAGCAGTGTGCATTGGGCAGGGAGAGTGGTCAAATGTGACCAGGAATAGACTGAGAAAGGTCAGAGTATGAGGTAGGCATGGTCAGAAATCAGAGTTCTCAGTTTATGAGAGGTGGGGTGCAGAATTGTCCCCTGACAGAGAGGGTTCATCTGGGAACAAGGGTGCCCGTTCCTGAAGAACAAAGATCTGAACAACAAAAGCCAAGAACAGAGAAATGGATTGGTAAGGAGTAGAGACTGGGTATGGACAAGAACTACAATCTGGAGCAGCAGGAAGGAACATCTAGATTGCCCAGGACTTGGAATCAGGATTGACCAAATATTTGGGTGGTGCAAGACAACAGCCCTGGAGAAGACAAGACTGGAGATTTCAAGCCCTCAGTGAGTTTGGGATGGTCGGGAACAGAGAAGGGAAGAGCCAGAATGGAGACCTGAGATGGTGATCTGAACTGGTCAAGGACAGAATTCTCAGGTGGCTGAGAAAAGGCATTGGTGGCCACCAACAGACACCTGTGGTGCCCAAGGTATGGAGGTCTGAACTACAGAAGACCGGAGAAGTGGAATGGGCAAAAACAGATGTAGATTGGTGTGAAGCAATCATTCAGCAGTGGCAAGAAGATATCCATCAGAATGGAATGGAGAATGGGTTTGGCCACAACCAGTGATTTCCATTGGCTGAGGTTGGAGCGCTATTCCAGCCAGCACAGAGATTTCATTTGGCTGGAGGTGGGAGCTAGACTGATCAAGACAAAAAAGAAATTCCATTGACTGAGACTGGGGCTGGGTAGACTGGCTAGTACAGAGATTTTCACTGGCTGGAATTGATGACTAGACTGACCAGGAACAGAGATTTCTCTTGGCTGGTATTGGAAGATGACAGGCCAAGATCAGAGATTTTCATTAACCAAGAGCATTCATTTGGATTAGTCAAAACGAGAAATCAAGCTTGACCAAGAATTTAGATAATATGTTTTCCAAGAGTGAAAATCTGAATGGAGCAGGAACAAAAGTTTATGTTGTCTAGGATACAAGTGGAATTTGGCTAGGAATGAGATTCTTGATTGGCTGAGAAAATAGTTATTATAGGCCAGGATGTGAGGAACTGGGATGGGCAGGAACTGAGATCTTGCTTAACCAGAAACAAAGACCTAGAGTGGTCAGTAATGAGATCTAAATTACCTAGGAACCTATGATGGCACCTGAAGCATGGCAGGGCTGTGTTGCTTGTTGACAAAAATGGCACATAAGTCTCGATGTTTCAACATACATATGACAAATAAAGCGAAGATCTGAAATGGCCAGGAATAAATGTTAGAGTCAGTCAAGAACGAAATTGGGTTGTAAAGGAGATCCGAACTGTCCTGGGACAAGGATTTGTAATGGACAGTAAAGGACAGGAACTGGACTAGCCAAGAATAGAGATTCAGATAGCCCTGAGATGGAAAGCTGGATTAGCCAGAACCAAGATCTTGTGTGGCCAAGAATGAAGATCAGGAGTTGTCAGAAACAGATGTCTGAGGGCAGAGATCACAGCTCCAGTATAGTCAGGAACAGAGATTAGTTTGACCATGAGCAGACAATCTGATTGACTGGGAACAGCAATCTGGATTTTCCAGAAATGTGGGATGGAGATTAGAAATAAGGTTCAGGAAGAATGGCAGAAACAGAGCTCGGGTGAGTCAGGAATGGATGCTTATCAAGATCAGAGATCAGCAGATTAGCTGGAACAAAGATTGCCATTGGCTGAATGCAGATATCTGGAATGACCCAGATTGGACATTTACAATGGTCACCAAAAGACCTCAAGATTGATAATGGCAAAAAAGAGGCTTCTTGGATCATCCTGGAATGGGCATCTAAATTGACCAGGATCAGAGATCTTGACTGATAAAGAACAGGGATTAAGAATGGCAGAATGGAGATCTGGATTGGTCAGAACCCAGAATCAGAGGTGTTCAGGGATAGAGATCTGGATTGGTCAGGATCAGAGATTGGAGTGTTCGGCAACACAGATATGGATTGTCCAGGAACAGCAGTGTTCAGGAACAGAGATCTAGATTGGACAGGACCAGGGATCAGAGGTGTTTAGAAACACAGATCTGGATTGGTTAGGACCAGAGGCCAGTGGTGATCAGGAACAGAGACCTGGATTGGCCAGATGTGTCAAAGGTGTACAGCAAGGGTTCGCGACTTTCTTTATGTCACGGGCCAATACCAGTAAACTGTAATCTGTGGGCCCCAGGTTGGGAACCCCTGGTGTGCAGGAACACGTATTTGGATTGACCAAGACCAGCTGTGTTCAGGAACTGAGATGTAGATTTGGCCAGGACCAGAAGTCAGAGGTGTTCAAGAATGAAGATATCAATTGGCCTAGAGTGGGGTGATTGCAATAGCAGCTGTAAATCTCCATTCCAGACCACCCCTAACCAGTGCCCATCCTTGTCCTAGCCAATCTCTATAATCTATCTCTAAATCTGGCTATGGCCAGTGTAAGTCTCCATTTTTGGCCAGTCCAGGCCTTTGTTCTTGCCATTACAGATCTTCATTTCTGGCCAATCAAAATCTCCCTTCCTTACTCATCCACATCCTTGATCCTGAGGAATGCAAATGCAGGAATGGATCTGGACTGATGGAGCAGGAGATCTGCCTTGTCCTGGAGGGAAAATCTGGATTAACCAAAGGGAGAGATGAAGCTTAGCCTGGAACATGAATCAAGATTGGACAGGAAGAGCATTCATCAGAAATGAGGAAAGAGCTTGGCCTACATCAGCAATCATGATTGGCTAACAAACTGGAACCAGGAACTGAGAACAGGATTAACGATGAAGGGATAGAACCAGAGATCCTGAAATCCTGAAAACTATGGCCTTCAGTCACAAAGAATTGAGGTCAGTTTATTGAGAAAAGGAGGATCTGGACTGACCAAGAATGGAGATTTAGTGTCAACAGAGAGAAATGGGTGTGAGCAGGACCTGAAGTGAAACTGAAACAGGAAAGGGTGTCAGGGTGAGGGAAGAGTGGAATGCAGCAGTGGTGGAAGTGAACAACAAGACTGTGGTAGAAGAGGGGTAGAGGGGCAGAGAGACAGGAGGGTGGTGGGCGGGGGGGTGGGGATGGGACAGTGGTGGGAAAGGGGGAGAGAGAAGGAATGGTGGTGCGAGAGGGGGAGAGAGATGAAAGGGTGGTGGGAGAGGGGGATGCGATAGTGGTGGGAGAGGGAGACATTGGGGGAGATGGGCAGAGAGATGGGATGGTGGTGACAGAGGAGGAGAAAAATAGGAGGATGGTAGGAGATGGGGAGGGGCACGGGACAGTGGGGGGAGAGGAGAGGAAGGGGAGACAGTGGTAGGAGAGGGAGGGGGACGGTAGTGGGAGAGAGATGGAACAGTGGTGGGAGAATGGGAGACGGGTACAGTTTGGGAATGGTGGAATTTGCAGGCAAGATCTGAATAGAAGGAGAGATGGAGTGAAGAAACGGGGCAGGAATGGCAAGAGGAAAAGTGGGGAAATAGGGTTGTAGAGGGGCTGCGACATAGTTGGGAATTTGAGGGAACAATGCTCTAGCTTTGCAGCAGACATGCAGAGAAAGTGTCCTGAGTTGGGGGGGCGGGGGGGAGGCAGGTGAGGCTAAAGTGTCGCAGTGTCACAGAGGGGGGAAGAGAGAAAGTATGGGGGTGAGAGAGAAACAGAGAGGGGAAGAGAGAAAGTACGGGGTGTGAGAGAGAAACAGAGAGGGGAAGAGAGGAAATATGGGGTCTGAGAGAGACACAGAGAGGGGAAGAGAGAAAGTATGGGGGTTGTGAGTGAGAACCAGCAAGAGTGGGGGTTGACAGAGAAAAAGAAGTGAGGAGAAGAGGGAAGAAATTTGGAGAGAGAGAGAGAGATGGAGAAACAGAGGGAGAAAGTATTGGAGAAGGGAGGGATTGAATACTACGGGACAAGGAGGTAGGATGAGGATGACTTTGAGGTAATGGTGTCCAGACTGGATAGGTACATGGATAGTAGGGGTATGGAGGGCTATGGTCCTCAGGGGAGGGCTGGTCAATAGCAGTAGGCAGTGTAAATGGTTTGGCATGGACTAGATGGGCCGAAGGGCCTGTTTCAGTGGCACACTTTTCTATGACTCCCTGACTGAGGGGAGGAAAGGGGTTGGAGCCAGGAGTGAGGTATGGTATGCACAGGCTGGCCAGAGGCAGAGAGCAGCGAGTTCTGCCATACCCAATAGGTGGAGTGGCAAGGTTGGGGAGCAGAGACGTTCAGGGATTCTGGGACTGACAGATGTCCAGGGTGAAGAGAAAGGTGATGGTGATACAGAAATTCAACATTAGAAAGGGAGAGCCTGGAGCTGTCAGATCTGGATTGTAAAGGAACGGTAATCTAGAGTGGGTTGGAATGGTGACCTGAAGTGGGTTCAACAGTAACCTGGAATGGAATAGAATCATGTCCTGGAGTGAAATGGAGTGGATTGAAATGGTGATTTGGTGTGGATTAACATGGTGACCTGTAAAGGGTTAGAACAGTGACCTGAAGTGGGTTACAGCGGTGACCTGGAATGGGTTAGAATGGTGACCTGGAGTGGATCGAAACGGTGAACTGGACTGGGTTGGAACAGTGAACTGGACTGGATTAGAAGGGTGACCTGGAGTGAGATACAGTGGCAACCAGGAGTGGAGATGGTGATCTTGATTGGATTGAAAGGGTGATGCAAATTGGGTTGGAATGGCATTTGAAGTGGAATGGAGGCAGAAGGTGGATTTGGATCAAGGGAATTCTGGAGTGGACTGGCATAAAAGATGTGGAGATACAGGAGGTCCTGTATCTGCAGTCAAGACAGGCACGAGCTACAGGAGAGGCGATACAGTGTTAGGAGAGTTGTTTGTTGTGGTCTGCACAGAGCTTTATTAAGGGGGAACATGGGCATGGAGTTGGAAGCTGGACCTTGGAGCAGAGATTTACACCAGTCTGTTGAACAGTTAACCAGGGAATCCAGGAGGTAGGAGGGGAGGACAAATGTGTGGAGTGGGGGGGGGGGGGTGACTTGGGCAGAGGGAGGGAAATGTACCATGAAAGAAAGGTGTAGATCAGAGATCTGGTGTGAAGAAAGGGTGTGGATCAGAGATCAAGTGTAGAGGATGAGAGTGGACCTAGAAAATTTGGAGCTTAGGAAGACTGATTCCAACATTTCGGGCAGTGTTCTAGACTGAGCTGAAGATATGGGTGGTGGAATAGCAGATTCAACAACTGAAATATAAAGAGACTGCATTTACCATCTTGAGGAGGAAAAATGGCCTAGTATCTGGCATTAGGAGAGTGGAGAATGGATCTGGCATAAGTGAACAAACGGCCTAATATTTGGATCATGTCAGAAATCTAGCAAGGTGGATCCAACATCTGGAGTGGGGAACAAGGATGAAAGTCAACATCTGGACCATATCAGAGACCTGGAGTTCATGACCATGCTCTCTTCTCGCTGCCACCATCAGACGGGTGGTATAGGAGCCTTAGATCCCACACCACCAAGTTCAGGAACAGTTATTACCCCTCAACATCAGGCATGGATAACGTCACCTCAACACTGAACTGATTCCACAACCTATGGACTCACTTTCAAGGACTCCGCAACTCATGTTCTCAGTATTATTCATTCACATATTTATTAATTATTACTGTTATTTGTTTTTTGCACAGTTTGTCTTCTTTTGTGCATTGATTTGTCAGCCTTTGTGTGTAGTTTGTCAATGAGTCTATTGTATTTCTTTGCCCTACTGTGAATGCCTGGAATAAAATAAATCTCCAGGTAGTATATGATGACATATACTAATGTACTTTGATAATAAATTTAATTTGAACTTTGTGCATGGGAGGGGGAGAGGTTTTCTAGGTTTCTAATATTTTTGGCCATTTGTTCTTCGGGGTTTTTTTCCTTCTGTTTTGAGGGTAGGAATTTCAGGTTGTATACTGTATACATTCCCCGATGTTAAATTAGCCTTTGCACATCTGGAGTGAAGGAAGAGAATGGGCCCCAACATCTGGACTATATGGACAACCTGGAGCAGAGGACGGGGAAATGGATCCAGCATCTGGAGGACGTGGTTTGGAGTGATCCTGAGCAAATATCCAGGATAAATCATTGTTCCATTGGGAATGGAGCATTGAAGCAGCCGAGTTCTGGGAGAGAATGGCTGAGAGGTGAGGTGGGGAACAAGATATCTTGTCGGTTCCCTTGGTCAGTGGAACCAGATATCTGGGCTACGTTGCCCTTGGGGTTTGCAGTGGCCAGGAACAAAGATTGGAGGAGGGGGGCATCTAGCTCTGTGGTGGTGGGGGTGGGGGGCTGAAATCTTAAGGAAGAAAGGAATCATGGGAGGAGGGGAATGTTGCTGGGAGGGTGGCCGCAATGTTTCCCTGGGATCCAGAGCAAGCTCATCAGGAACACCAGGAGTTGGTGGACCTGGAGGTTGCTGGGGCCTCGGCGAGGATGGAGGATCTCAGATCAGGGAGTGTGGAGAGAACTTTAACAGTGGAGCCCGAGGAGCAGGGACCGAGGATCCATCTGCCACAGGACAGAGAAGAACGTGAGGACTAACCACAACCAGGGGGCTATTTCCAGCTCGCCACCTGGATGGGGATCTGTGATAAGTCATATTTCTGGATTAGAGAGCATGTCTGATGAGGAAAGACTGAGTGAGCTAAGGCTTTTTGTCTTTGGAGCGATGGAGGATGAGAGGTGACTTCTGGAGATGATCAGAGGCACAGACAGTACCTTTTTCCCAGGGCAGCAATGGCTAATACCAGAGGACATCCATTAAGGTGGACGGAGGGAAGTTTAGGGAAAGTTTTTTTTACATGGAATGTGGTAGGTGCATGCGGTGATGACAGAGGCAGATACATGAGGGACATTTAAGGGACTCTTAGATAGGCACATGGATGATAGAAATATGGAGGGCTCTGTGGGAGGGAAGGGTTAGATTGATCGTGGAGTTGGTTAAAAGGTCGGCACAACATCGTGGGCCAAAGTTCTGGTACTGTGCTGTAATGTTCCACATTCTATGTGAGGCAGAAATTACCTAGTAAGGCTCTAGAGCAATCCAGGGCCAGCAAATAGGCAGAGGGATACCGGGGGACAAACTTAACCAGACAGGCTTCTGATCACTGCCATTGGAAGGTAGGGCACGGGAAGAGCCTAGGGCTAAGTCATCACCCCTCGGGACCCAGCGCCTCTCCCCCTCAGCCCCGAGGAAGAGAGAGTGGTACATGGTCCCACTTTTTGCGGCGACAGGCGAGGGAGCCTCAGCAAACCCCTGAAACTCTCGGGCAGTGCCCAGCAGTTGATGGCCAGTCTGTCATACTCTTGGCACGATGCTTACCAGGTGCCTGAACAACGCACCGTTCTCCACCCGCTTCACCCAGCACCTTCACTAGACAGACCGGGATCGGTGACGCTGGGACTCCTGCTGAAGAGACAGGCGGAAGGCGACGAAGCTCCTCGTCCTCGTCCGAGGAGAGCTTTCGGAGAACCTGTTTAAGAGGTCAACCGAGGTAGGAATCGGAGAAACACACGAGGGATTTTGGTCAGAGACGATCCAACGGTGATATTTCGGGATTTTACTGGACCAGGAGAGACCTGTCCGACTCTAACTTCTTGAAGCCTAATACTACAGTTTCTTTGAGATTAGAATGAATTGTGGTATTAAGGACAGAGAAACACACACACACACACACACACACACACACACACATACACAAAGTAACGTTTGCTCACGCACACACACTCATCAGTATACACACACTAGAAACAGCAAAAACATACGTAGTGAATAGATTGACATTCTATGTGTGTGTATGTGGTACTTACACTGCGCGCACACAAGCAGAAAATAACACACATACACACAACACGCGCACACAGAGATCAAAACAAAATACTGCATAACAATATCACTGCCATTGGAAATGCCTTGTGCCAAATTACTAGATTAAGACTACAGACTAGATCTCACTTAAACTCTCCTTTCAATTCTTTGGTCCCCCAAAAACCCCCTCCCCCCCCACCACCAGCCAACCCCCACCCTCTCCACGCCCAACACTCTTTTGGGTCATAAAATGGATAAAAAAAATAAAGAACATTTTAAATATTTTAAAAGCCAAACTCTTTGAAAGCTTACGGAACATGTAAACGACTGATTCGAAAACAGACTTGTGAAAAGAACAAAAAAAAAAGCACATTTATTGAAAGATAGTGCAAAAAAGTTTCGGAAGATGAATAAAAAAGAAGACAAGCTTTCGAAATAAAAGGAGATTTGAAAAAAAAAGGAAAAATCCAGAGGAGGGTGGAAGGGGGTGAGGTGGGAGGTGTTGTTAACATGCATTGGGGAAAAATACCTTCATCTTCAAGACCACCAAATGCGCCGTTATCGTCGGGTTTTTTTGTGAGCGGACCTAAGACCAGAAAAAACGGGAGGAGAGAAAAAGAGATTTCAAAAACCATCATTTCTTGTTTTTTTTCGTCAAATCATTTTTCTTTTCTTAAAAAAAAAGATACAATCAAGAATTGATTTCAAAAATCCTAAAAAGATTTGCTTCAGTTTGTGTTTTTTAAAAAAAGACAAGCAACAAGACACACAAGAAAAGACATTTTTTCTCCTTCTTCGTAATCTTTTTAAGGTCGATTCGGCAAGATCATTAGAGGAAAAAAAAAAGATTAAACACGTCAAAAAAAAGAATATTCCACCCCCCAACAAAAAAAAAGTTGGCAAGAAAGCCAAAGAATTTCAATTGACATCATTCTCAAGAATTCTTAAAGGCATCAAGAAGAAAGTTTACCTTCCACAAAGTATAGCTTGTTTCTTTCAATTAAAAAAAAGAATTGCAAAAGTAAGTAATTTTGGCTTTTAACTTTGTTCATCTGCTTCTGTCTTCCTGAAGCCTTGTTAATCTAGGTCCCAGCTATAAAATACTGCATGTTTCAAAGAAAAAGAAGTCTTTCTCAGTAAGAATTAAGACTTCATTATTGCTTCCCAGTGTTACCTGTCTTATAGATTCATTCTGATGTTTAATCTAGACTTTAATATCTTCTTTTTTTTGAGATCAATATGTTATTAAGTTGTCACATGGGAAGCATCAGAACAGATGCTGCTTTTCCTGCATCATTCATAAGGTAAACCCATTCAGGTTCCTACTAAAAGTAATCAGCACTGAATGGAATTAGGTATTGAGGTTGGCGTTTAGATGAGACCAGTGCACAGTTTGTCAGAGAAGGTCCAATATATTCCCTTACTAAAGGCAAAGAAGTGCCAGAGAAAAGAGTAACCAACGTCTTCCCCTCTCCTGTATCTGTAAAAACCTTTTGCTGATGCAAGCATCTCCTGAACTATTTTTCCATTCTCCAGAGCCACATGGACATTGCCAGAAGATTAAAGGAGCCTAACGTTGAGGTAAAAAAAGGAAAGTTCTCCATCTATTCAGGGAAACACAGCAGTGGCAATGCTTCATGGTTCCAGAGACCTGGGTGCGATCCCTGGCCCTCGGGCATTGTGTGTGTGTGTGTGTGTGTGTGTGTGTGTGTGTGTGTGTGTGTGTGTGTGTGTGTGTGTGTGTGTGTGTGTGTGTGTGTGTGTGTGTGTGTGTGTGTGTGTGTGTGTGTGTGTGTGTGTACGCCCATCCATCCTGCATCCTCTTTGATTTTCTACCATCAGGCATAAAGACAAGAACTGTCTTCCCTCATGCCAATAGGCCTCTGAACTCCCTGCCGCATTGCATTCGAACCCTACAATATTTCGTTTAGTTTGTTTATTTATGAGTGATTCATCTGTAGACTTTAGCCTTGTGTTATGTGTTACGTGTACTACTGTGCTTTACACCCTGGTTCAGAGAAAGGTCTCATTTCTATATACATTATATGGTTATATATGCTATATACATATATATAGTTAAATGACAATAAACTTGACCTGATATACTGTGCATGTGTACATGTATGTGAGAGTTTCTTTGCTCCGGATCCTCCCATTTCCTCTCATATCCCAGCAATGCATGGAGTTTACTGCCCCCATCCCACCAGTCTATGTGTGAGTGTGGGGATGGAGTCGGGGGGGGGGGGGGGAAGGGTAACTAGTTGAAAGGAAACGTGGAAAATCAATTATATCACAGTAAATTGATGGTTGATGGTCAGTACACACTCGATGGGCCGAAAGGCCCATTTCTCTGGTGTATGACTTAACAACACAATATTCCAGAAGTCTAGGGTCACCTCGACTAAAGGAAGGAGGTTTTAGTTCAATGTCTGAAACCTTCTGTGGGAGAAATATTACATCCATGTAAACAAGTTTGAAAGAGTACAGAGAAAATTTACAAGGCTCTGGGGGGGCCTGAGTAATGTGAAAAGACTGAATAGGTTAGGACTTTATTCCTTGGAATGTAGAAGATTGAGGGGAGATTTGATAGAGGTATACAAAATTATGAGCGGTATAGATAGGGTGAATGCAAACAGGCTTTTTCCACTGAGACTGGGTGGGACTGCAACCAGAGGTCATGGGTTAAGGGTGAAAGGTGAAAAATTTTAGGGGAACAAGAGGGGAAACTTCTCCACTCAGAGGGTGGTGAGAGTGTGGAATGAGCTGCCAGTGCAAGTGGTGGATGGAGGCTTGATTTCAGCATCTAAGAGACGTTTGGAAAGGTAAATGGACGGGAGGGGTTTGGAGGCCTATGGTCCTAGTGCAGGTCAATGGCAGCAGACAGTTTAAATGGCTCAGCACAGATTAGATGCGCTGAATGGCCTGTTTCTGTACTGTACTTTTCTAGGACTCCTTCCTTCTTGATTTTTGTGTAGAAACTGTGTGGGTGGAATTTGTATGTTTTCCCCGTGACTGCATGCGTCTCCCCCAGGTACTCTGCTTTCCCCCCTTCAGCCCAATGGTGTGCCGTAAACCCGCCATTGTAAATTGCTCACTGAGTGTGTGGGTGACAAGTGGAATCTGGGGGGGGGGGGGGTGTTGGGAATGGGGGAAGTCAATGGGAATTTGAGGTGAATAAATAGGTCAGAACTGAATCTTTTGGCCAAATAGACTGCTTGCACAATTTGCTCCCCCCCCCCCACCCCCAGCCCGCACACTGGGAGTTTTTCAGTGGGTTCTTTTGGGGTTTCGCTGTTCGGGGATGAATCTCAAGGTTGTTGTATCGTGTGCATAACCCTCCGTTAGTCTCGATAGACCATGGATTTGCACCTTGGAAAGTTTTATGGAAGACCAGCAGTTGCCCAAGCTGCAAGTCTCCCCTCTCCACGCCACCAATGTTGTCCAAGGGAAGGGCATTAGGACCCATACAGCTTGGCACCAGTGTCGTCGCAGAGCAATGTGTGGTTAAGTGCCTTGCTCAAGGACACACACGCAGCCTCAGCCAGGGCTCGAACTAGCGACCTTCAGATAACTAGACGAACGCCTTAACCACTTGGCCACTTTGTCACACACACTTTGATAATAAATGGACTTTGAGCTTTGAACGTTGAACCATTGTTATAGGGAAAGGTGGGGCAGGCTGGGCTTTATTCCTTGAAAGGATGACCTCATGGAGATGTTTAAAGTCATGAGAGGTGGATGGTCGCAGCCCAGGGTAGGGGACATAAATTTAGGCTGAGGGGGGAGAGATTTAAAAGTGACTTGAGGGGCACCTTCATGCAAACAGTAGTGAGTGTATGGAACAAGATGCCAGAGGAAGGGGTTGAGGCAAGCACTCTGGTATAATTTAAGAAGCACTTGGCTGGGTACATGGAAGTGAAGAGGGTTGGGGCCCAAATGCAGGAAATTGGGACTCGTTGGATGGGCGCTGTGGTTGTTGTAGACTGGTTGGGGCGAAGGGCCTGTATCTGTGCTGCATTCCTCTACAGGTGACAGGGTGGAGATACGTCTCCGCCAGAGGAGGTGTAAGGCATTGCTTCCCTCCGCTAGCCTGCAAGTCACCCTTGGGCAAGGTGTAGCCCAGAAGGCATTGGAAAACCACATGTGGAGAAAAATTTGCCAAGAACAATCATGGTCATGGAAAGACCCTGATCACCCACGACATACGACATGGCACATATTGACGATGATGATGATGATGATGATTTCTCTGAGACCCTGTCTGAGTTTGGATGAAGACTGTGGTTATCTGGGTCAGTGGTTACCTGGGCAGCTGCCCCTGAACTTATTTATTTATTATTATTATTTCTTTCTTTCTTTTCATACTTGCACAGTTTGTTGTCTTCTACAATCTGATTGCACACCAAAGTTGGGCGGTCTTTCATTGATTCAGTTATGGTTAATATTCTATGAATTTATTGACTATGTCCACAAGAAAATGAATCTCAGGATTGTATTTGGTGACATATATGTACTTTGATAATAAATTTACTTTGAACTTTTTCACACAGAGGGGAGTGGGCATGTGGGACAAAATGACAGAGGAGGTGATAGTAGTGGATTCAATTATGATGTTGGAAAGATATTCGGACAGTTCAAAGTTCAAAGTAAAGTTCCCAGAGCTGGACTCTAAGGTGTAAGAAAATTGAAGCTGGGGGCCATGAAAGGATAGGTGTCAGAATCAGAATCAGGTTTTATATTACCAGCATATGACGTTAAATTTGCTGTCTTTGCGGCAGCAGTACAATGCAATACATGATAAGAGAATAAAGATGTGAATTACAGTAAGTATATATATATATATATATAAAATAGTGGAATTAAATAAGTAGTGCAAAAAAGTAGTGAGATAGTGTTCATGGGTTCAATGTCCATCCAGAAATCGGATGGCAGGGGGAAGCAGCTGTTCCTGAATCGTTGAGTGTGTGCCTTCAGGCTCCTGTACCTCCTCCCTGATGGTAGTGATGAGGAAAGGGCATGTGCTGAGTGAAGGGGGTCCTTCGTAACGGACGCTGCCTTTCTGAAGCAACGCTCTTCGGATACGACGGAGGCTGGTGCCCATGATGGAGCTGACTGAGTTCACAACTCTGCAGCCAGGTGGCACCACCACTAGAAGTGCCAAAGACAGTGTAAGTGGGAACAATGACAGTACATAGAGGGAATGGTGCAGTACCGTTCAGTGTTGGAGTGGTGTTTAAGATGTTTTCCTTTGTTAGACAAGCCCCAGTCTCTATGGATGGGAAAATAACACAGAAACTGTGTATAAAATTGGCATACTGTTGGAATGTGCGGTACTGTGCAATATATATAGCTGGGGTACCTGAGATTTTTGCACAGTCCTGGATTTGTCAACATGGAGTGGAGAGCGAGTTTGTAAAGCTGGCAGGAGCAAAGGATATTGGGAAGGACGAGGATGGAGTGGCACAGGAGATGTGTGGGACAGCTGGCGGAGAAGGAGAGCCAGGGGTGGGGGTGGAGCAGGTGCAGGTACCCCCAAGCCTGAGACACCAGGCAAGGTTATTCGATTCCAAACAATTAGTTTATTGATCATTAAAGAATGTCTCTCTAGTGCTTCCCGCTCCCTCCCCTCTCCCTTCCCCTTTTCCCAACCATGATTCCCCTCTCCCTGCCCCCTTCCCACTTTCAGTCCAAAATAGAGATCCATATCAGAATCAGGTTTATCATCATTCATATATGTCATAAAATTTGTTTTTTATGTGGCAGCAGTACAGTGCAATATATAAAATTACTACAATACTGCGCAAAAGTCTTAGGCACATGTAAAAACATTCTGTATAGCAAAGATGCTTTCAAAATAATGAAAAAAAGTTTCTAAGGATCAAAAATTTTACTGTAAAGAGCAGAAAAGAGTGAAAAACTAAATCAAATCATTATTTGATGTGACCACCCTTTGCTTTTAAAAATGCCTGAACTCTCTTGGGTACATTGTCATGCAGAAAATCGGCTGGTAGGTGGTTACAAGCATCCTGAAGAACTTGCCGCAGTTCTTCTGCAGACTTTGGCTGTCTCGCTTGCTTCTGTCTCTCCAGGTAATCCCAGACAGCCTCGTTGATGTTGAGATCAGGGCTCTGTGGAGGCCGTATAAACGATATAGACATCAAAAATGCCCAAGATTTTTGCACAGCACTGTAGCTGTAATTTTCTGCTCACTCAAAAAGAGATGAGGTTGCACTTCAGGGGTCAGAAGAGGTTTAAAGTCAGAGATTCATAAAAAAGTACAGCACTGATACAAGCCCTTCAGCCCATCTAGTCCATGCTAAAACCATTTAAACTGCTTACTCCCTCTGACCTGCACTGGGACCACAGCCCTCCATACACCTCCCATCCACGTACCTATCCAAACTTCCCTTAAGCGCAGAAATCAAGCTTGCATGCGCCACCTGTGCTGGCAGCTTGTTCCACACTCACGTCCCGCCGAGTGAATAAATTTCCCCTCATGTTCCCCTTAAACCTCTCACCTTTCACCCTTAACCTATGACCTCTGGTTGTTGTTGTTCCTCTCCATGCCTCGTGGTGCATTGGGTGGCTAACTTGACATTTCTTTAGCATTTTCGTCTGTTCTTTACGAGGCTGAGTTGCTAGCTCAACGCTCAACCCAGCACAGATACTACCACTCATAATTCTGTATACCGCTATCAAATCTCCTCTTAATTTTCTATGTTCCAAGGAATAAAGTCTTAACCTATCCAGTCTTTCCTTGTCACTCACGTTCTCCAGTCCTGGCAACTTCCTTGTAAATTTTCTCTGTACATTTTCAACCTTATTTACATCTTTCCTGTAGGTAGGTGACCAGAATTGCACACCATACTCCAAATTAGGCCTCACCAACATCTTATACAACTTCAACATAACATCCCATCTCCTGTACTTAACACTTTGACTTAAGGAAGCAAGGTATTGTGCATGGCACAGTAGTGTAGCAGGTAGAGCCACTGGCTCACAACCCCAGAAACACTGTGTGTGTGTGTGTGTGTGTGTGTGTGTGTGTGTGTGTGTGTGTGTGTGTGTGTGTGTGTGTGTGTGTGTGTGTGTGTGTGTGTGTGTGTGTGTGTGGAGAGTTTGCACACCTCTCCCTTTGGCCATGTAGGTTTTCACCCAAGTGCTCCAGTTTCCTCCCGGTGGGTTAATCAGCTTCTGTTAATTGCCGCCCTAGTGTGTGGGTTGGGGTGGAATCTGCTGGGGACTGGATGGGAACATGGGGAGGTGGGGGAATGGGTTACAGGGAGAATTAGTGAGTGAATGAATCAGCAAAAACTCAGTGGACTGGTAGGCTCCCCTTTTTAAAATACGGAAAGATATGGACTATAATATAATATTATTATATGTTGTAATCAGTATAGCACATGCTTGCAATTCTTTAGATTAGTGGCACAATTCTCACTGTGTGAAATTGTCATACATGGGGAATATTTGACTGTTATCTCGAGGTCACAATGCTGACACGAGAAAACATCTTGATCACAACCACAGCTCAGACTGAATCGCAAGGCTTCTGCGGTGCGCAGGCCCCTGGTCTCTGTTCTTATGGGCGCCATGGTGTGAGCAATGCTATCACAGGTCAGTGCGTTCCAGAGTTCAGAGTTCAATTCCAGCGTCCTCTGTAAGACCATAAGATGCAGGAACTGAATTAGGCCATTTGGCCCATCAACCCTGCTCCGCCATTTCATCGTGGCTTATCGAATTTTCCTCTCAGCTCCAATCTTCTTCCCATAACTCCTCATGCCCTGACCAATCAAGAATTTATCGATCTCTGCTTTACATATGCATAAAGACTTGGCCTCCAGCTGCCTGTGGCAAAGAATTCCACAGATTCATCACTGTCTGGCTAAAGAAATTCCTCCTCATCTCTGTTTTAAAAGGATGCCACTCTATTCTGAGGCTGCGTCCTCTGGTCTTAGACACTCCCACCATAGGAAACATCCTCTCCACATCCACTCTATCAAGGCCTTTCACTAATCAATAGGTTTCAATTAGGTCACCCTTCATTCTTCTGAATTCCAGTGAATACAGGCCCAGAGGCATCAAATGCTCTTCATATGACAGGCCATTCAATCCTGGAATCATTTTCATGAACCTCCTTTGAACTCTCTCCAGTTTCAGCACATCCTTTCTAAGGGGCCCAAAGCTGCTCACAATACTCCAAGTGAGGCCTCACCAAAACTTTATATAAACACAACATTATCTCCTTAGATATATATTTTCATCCTTAGATATATATTGAAATGAATGCTAACTTTGCATTTGCCTTCCTCACCTCTGACTCTAACTGCAAATTAACCTTTCAGGAATCCTGCACAAGGACTCCCAAGTCACTTTGCACCTCAGTTTTTTTATATCTTCTCTCCATTTAGAAAATGGCCAACATAAGAACATAAGAACATAAGAGATAGGAGCAGGAGTAGGCCAATCGGCCCCTCAAGCCTGCTCCGCCATTCAACAAGATCATGGCTGATCCAATCTTAACTCTAGTTTTCACCGAATCCCACAAGGCAACAGTGCCAACCAACAGGGCACCATGCCGCCCATTTTATTTTATTATTCATCCCACCCAAACCCATGTGATCACCCGGGGGAAAAAAACCGAGTTGCCAATTGAGGAGAAAAAATCTGGAAAATTCCTCTCCGACCCATCCAGGCTATCGAAAACTGGTCCAGGAGATTACTTCTTTGCCCATTCTCCTAATCTGTCTAAGTCCTTCTGTAGCCTCTCTACTTCCTCAAAACAACCTGTCCCTGCACCTATCTTTATATCATTTTCAAACTTTGCAACAAAGCCATCAATTCCATTATCCAAATCATTGACATGTAACATAAAAAGAATCAGTCCCAACACAGACCCTGTGGAACACCACTAGTCACTGGCAGCCAATCAGAAAAGAGTCCCTTCATTCCCACTCTTTGCCTCCTGCCAATCAGCCACTGCTTTATCCATGCTAGAATCTTTCCTGTAATACCATGTTGTTAAGCAGCCTCATGCTTGCTATCTTGTCAAAGGCCTTCTGAAAATTCAAGTACACAACATCAACTGATTCTCCTTTGTCTATCCTGCTTGTTATTTCTTCAAAGAATTCCAACAGATTTGTCAGGCAAGATTTTCCCTTGAGTGAACCATGCTGAGTATGGCCTATTTTACCAAGTACCTCGAAACCACAATTTTTAAAATTGACTCCATCATGTTCCCAACCACTGAGGTCAGATTAACTGGCCTATAATTTCCTTTCTTCTGCCTCTCTCCCTTCTTAGAGTGACATTTGCAATTTTTCAGTCTTCCAAAACTATTCTAGAATCTAATGATTCTTGAAACATCATTACTAATGCCTCCACAATCTCTTCAGCCACCTTTATCAGAACCCTGGGGAGTACAGCATCCAGTCCAGGTGACTTATCCACCTTCAGATCTTTCATTTTCCCAAGAACCTTCTCTCTAGTTATGGTAACTTCATGACCCCTGACACCTGGAACTTCCACCATACTGCTAGTGTCTTCCACCATGAAGACTAATGCAAAATATTTATTGAGCTCATCCACCATTTCCTTGTCCCCCTTTACTATCTCTCCAGCATCATTTTTCAGTGGTCCAATATCCACTCTCACCTCTCTTTTACACTTTATGTATCTGAAGAAACTTTTGGTATCCTCTTTAATATTATTGTCTAGCTTACTTTCATATTCCATCTTTGCCTTCTTAATGACTTTTGTGTTGACTTCTGTTGGTTTTTAAAAGCTTCCCAATTCTCTACCTTCCCACTAATTTTTGCTCTATTATCTGCCCTCTCTTTGGCTTTTATGTTGGCTTTGACTTCTCTTCTTCCTTCCTTTTAGAATACTTCTTTCCTTTAGGATGTATATATAGTGCACCTTCTGAATTGCTTCCAGAAATTCCAGCCATTGCTGCTCTGCTGTCATCCCTGCCAGTGTTCTTTTCCAATCAATTCTGGCCAAATCCTCTCTCATGCCTCTGTAATTCCACTGTAATACTGACTCATCTGACTTTAGCTTCTCCTTCTCAAATTTCAGGGTGAATTCAATTATATTATGATCACGTGTCCCTAAGGGATCTTTTACTTTAAGCTCTCTAATCAATTCTGGTTCACTGCACAATTCTCCAGTGGGCTCAACCATGAGCTGCTCCTAAAAGCCGTCTCATAGGCACTCTAGAAATCCCGCTCCTGGAAATCAGCACCAACCTGATTATTCCAATATACCTGCATATTGAAATCCTCCATGACTATTGTAAAATCTCCCTTTTAGCATGCATTTTCTATCACCCCTGTAATTTGTAGACCACATCCTTACTACTGTTTGGGGGTCTGTATACAACTCCCATTAGGGTCTTTTTACCCTTGCAGTTTGTTAGCTCTATCCACAGTGACTCAACACCTTCCTGCTCTACGTCACCTCTTTCTAATGATTTGATTTCACTCTTTACCAACAGAGCCACACCACCCCCTCTGCCTTCTTGCCTGTCCTTTTGATACAATGTGCATCCTTGGACATTAAGCTCCCAGCTGTAATCTTCTTTCAGCCATGATTCAGTGATGCCTACAACATCATACTTGCCAAACTGCGACTGTGCTGAAGGTTCATCTACCTTATTCCATATACTGCGCACATTCAAGTCCTGTATTCACCCTTTTGAATTTTGTTTGCCTTTTACATTGCAACTCCTCCTGTTGACTGCAATTTTACCCTATCAGCGGCCTCTCCTCACTACACATTGCCTCTGTTTGTAAACCAGCTACCTCATTATTATCCACCTTTCCTATGACACTTGTTTCATTGAAATACAGACAGCTCAGGACACTGGTCACACTGTGCTCAACCTTTTGATTCCTGACTTTGTCTGAGGTCTTACCAACATTGGCCTCCACAACCTCTACACTAACTATTCTCGCACTCTGGTTCCCATCCCCCTGCACCTCCTGTTTAAACCCCACCATGCAGTATTAACCTTTCCGCTAGGATATTAGCCCCTCCCCTCCAGTTCAGGTGCACACTGACCCTTCTGTACAGGTCCCACTTTCCCCAGGAAGAGAGCCCAATATTCCAAGAATCTTATGTCCTCCCTCCTACACCAACTCCCTAGCCACAAATTAAACTGTAATGAGCCTGTTCCTCTTCCTCATGGAACACATGGGTATTTTTCCCAGGGTGCTCTGGTTTCCTCCCACAGTCCAAAGACGTACCATTATGTTAGCTGGTCACTGTGAATTGTCCAGTGATTAGGTTAGGGTTAATCAGGTTTCCCGGGGCCTGCTGGGGCAGCATGGCTTGAAGGGCCAGAAAGGCCTTCTCCGCACCCCATCACTAAGTAAATAAATAAATTACTGGTCAATCTACCAGATTGTACACGCTGGGGAAATCGTTTTCTTTTCTCCGTTTATAAGAGGTCAAACTTAACAGATGGCTGTAAGGTGATTTGCTGTTAATTTTCACCATCTGCTTCTGTTAATCAGCCACTGGGACCGTCATCAGGGACCCCCCAGCACCCAGAACATGCCCTCTCCTCACTGATATCGCCACTGGGCAGGAGGTACTTCAGGAACAGTCAACACCACCCTGCGACCCTCAGCCTCCTGAACCAGCATGGATAATTTCAATCCCCGTAACTAAGAACTGATTCCATCATCTACAGACTCAGTTTCAAAGTCTCATTTCTCAGATTTATTTGGTATTTGCACTGTTTTGTCTTCTTTTGCACTGGTTGTCAGTCCGTCTGTTTCTGTATAGCTTTTCGTAACATTTTATTTCCTTTTTCCTGTGAATGCCTGCAAGAAAATAAATCTCAGGGTTGTATATGGTAACAATAAGTTTTGACAATAAATTTACTTTGAACACTTGCCCTGCTTCCCTCCACAGGGGACTGCAGTCTGGCTGAACCCTCTCCTCATCTGCCCGAGCTCACCCCAAACTCTGGCTCTGTCATCTCCACTCCCCCCACATCAATCATCCACCAGCCCCAACGCTTCCATTCTGAAAGCAGACACACTCAGCAGGTCGGGCAGCTTCCACGGAGGGAGAAACTTTCAGGTTGAAGAACTGGGAGTGAAACAAGGACGTTCAACGAAAATTGTTCACTCTGGTTTTCCCTCGCAGATTTCTTGGGGTAGGACAGGGTGGGAAGAGCAGCATCTCACAGTCCCCAGAGACCCGGGATTGATCCTGACCTCAGGGTTGTGTGTTTTATATGATGTGTTTGAGAGAGGGAGAGAAAAAGAGAAGGGAGAGAGAGGGGGGAGAGAGGAGAAGAGAGAGAGAGAGAGAGATGAGACAGAGAGAAAGAGTGAGGGAGAGAGAGAAATATAGAAAGAAAGAGAGAGGGGGGAGATGGAGAGAGGGAGAGAGACAGAGGAATAGGACACACACACACACACACACACACCTGGGAGTTGACATGGACCTGATAGGTTGAATGACGACATTCTGCACTGTAACAATAAACAGGATATGTGTGAGCAGGACAAAGCTTTGAACAACAGAAAGTGGTACAGGAGGAAACCGGTTCATAACTCAGACCGGAAAGAAACTGCTTAACGTACAGTAGTGATGAAAGAGAACATTATGTGCTCATCATTCCCTCCTACAATTTAAAGTGGTACATAGGACTCATATGTCTAAAGACAAGCTCTCTCGTTTTTTTGCAGATATATCTCCTTATTGCGACAGATGTAATAATGGAGAGGTTTCATTAATTCATATGTTTTGGTCATGTTCGAGTCTTGAAAAATATTAGAAAGACGTATTCCAAACTTTTTCTGTACTTCTTAAAGTTAACTTTAAGCTTAATCCTTTGACTGCCTTATTTGGTATAGTTGAGGAAAGAGCTATAATTTTGGAGCCTTCTCATTTGCGGATACTGACTTTTATTTCTCTTATGGCTAGGAGGGCGATCTTGCTTAAATGCAAGGAGGTTGCCCCCCCCCCCCCACGCATGCTCAATGGTTATGCGATGTTATGTCATGTTTAAATGTAGAGAGGATTCGTTGTTCGATTTCTGATTCTAACCAAGATTTTCAAACGCTGTGGGGACCTTTTCTGAACTATTTTAAAAATCTTTGAATTGTTATTGTTATTAAAATATAGATCTAAGCTATTATTATAAAACACTATATGGTAAAGTACTCTTTTTTTCTCTTGTTATTTTTTTACCAACCAGCTTTGTCTTGGTAGTGGGCGTAGATTTTTTTTTATAATATAATTAACCATATTATTGTATTTCATAATTCAATTTATTTTATTTGATTGATCATGAATATGGGATATGTATCAGTGTGATTTATATATAGTGCATTTTGTGCTATCTTATTTTGATTTATAATAAGTATCCTTATGAATTCTATATTTGTGCATATGAAATTTAATAAAATATTGGAAAATGAAAGAAAGAAAGAAAGAAAGAAAGAAAGAAAGAAAGAAAGAAAGAAAGAAAGAGAGGGTGCTCTTAAAAGACAACTGGACTCTATCCATGGGGAAATCAGGTACCTTAGCTTGTCCACTAGTTTGTAGGTGAGAGGTAGAATTAGCAGTAGTCAACGGGGATTAAATAGGATCAGTGTAAATGGGTGGTTGACAGCATTAACTCAATGGGCTGAAGGGTCTATTTCTGCTAGTCCAAGATGTATTCTCCAGCAGACTGGTGGAAGCAGCAACTTCTCAGAGGTGAACTGGTATTTTCTGAATAAAAATGCCAGGGATGGGGGAAGAGGAAGGGGAGGGATAGCTGAAGGATCTTTCAAGATCACATTGGCTCTTCCAGTGAAGGTGTGTTTGTGTGAAGAGTCTCCATAAATTGGTAATTGTTTTAGAATTGTCACATGAACCGAGATACAGTGAGAAGCTTTTGTCTGCAGGTCATTCTGTCAATGCCATAAAAAGGAAAACACAACACAGAATAAAGTGTTACAGTTACAGAGGACGTGTGCAGTGCAGGCAGACAAATAGAGCACGAGGGTACAAAAAAGGTAGATTGCGAGGACACATGGTCGTCCTTTAATGTACGAGAGTTCCATTCAAAAGTCTGATAACAGCGGGACAGAAGCTACATTTGGGTCTGGTTGTTCGTACTCTCAGTCTTTAGTATCCCACGGTGGTACTGTAGTGTAGTGGTTAGCACAATGCTTTACAGTACAGGAGACCTGGGTTCAATTCCCACCGCTGCCTGTAAGGAGTCTGCATGTTCTCCCCGTGACCACGTGGGTTTCCTCCAGGTGCTCTAGTTTCCTCCCACAGTCCAAAGGATGGTAGGTTAATTGGCCATTGTAAATTGCCCCGTGATTAGGCTAGGATTAAATCAATGGTTGCTGGGAGGCAAAGGGCTGGACGGATCTATTCCATGCTGTGACTCATTCAATAAATAAACAGAAATCTTCTGCCCAATGGGAGGAGGGAGAAGAGGGAATGTCTGGAAGGAAGGGGTCCTATGTTGGCTGCTAATGCAGTGGGATGTGTAGACAGAGTCCACGGAGGGGAAGCTGGTTTCCGTGATGGACTGAGCTATGTTCACAACTCTGCAGTTCTTGGCAGTCTTGGGCAGAGCAGTTCCTGTCCCAAGCTATGCCTCTGTAAAACTTGGCAAAAATCATCAGGGACATGATGAATTTCCTTCACCTCCTGAGGGAGTAGAAGCTTTGGTGCATTTTCTTGCTTGCAGAGGAAGATCTGGGACTTACAAATGAGTAGGATTTTCCCAGTGGGCTTGGAAGACTGGGAATGGATCCTAATGCTTGAGGTCATTGGGGAGGAGAGTCTCAGATCGGGAAACTAGGAATAAATCATGGACCATTAGACCATAAGACATAGGAGCAGAATTAGGCCATTTGACCCATCGAGAATGCTCGGCCAATCGATTGTGCCTGATTTATTAACCCCCTCATCCCCATTCTCCTACCTTCTCATGGAACCTTTGGTGCCCTGTCAAATCAAGAACCCTTTGTTCTTAAATATACCCATTGACTTGGACTCCACAGCTGTCTGTTGCAGTGAACTCCACTCTCTGGCTAAAGAAATTCCTCCTCGACTCTGTTCTAAATGGATGTCCCTCTATTCTCAGACCGTGCTCTCTGGTCCTGGACTCCCTCACTACAGGAAACATCCTCTCTATGTCCACTCTATCAAGGCCTTTCAAAATGTGATAGGTTTCAGTGGGGTTTGACCATAATCAAGAGAATGTGAGATTATGGAAAGAAGATCTGACTTTGATAACAATCGTCAGTATATACAGTACCTCTGCAGCTCACAATCCTTCCGAAAATCCATTCACGACATGCATCTCCACCAGCAGCCCCATTCCTTCCCTATCCAACTATCGTGGCCTGCTGGACAACGGGCTGGTGCCCACACACTCCCCTCTGCCTTCAGACATTGCCAACACCAGCACTGAGCCACTCGAAGCAGGACCAAGGCAGAGGTTTCCCACACAGACAGCTTGGAACATGGCCACATTAACACACAAAGGAGGTCACCCTCTCGCTCCATAAATGAACTGCGTCGAGAAGAATATTCTCAGTATTTTGAGGGGGAGAAGTCTTAACCTCAACAACAAGGCCTCTCGGTCACCATCAAGAAGATAAATCTATCCACATGCAACAATGCAGGTAATTATCACAAACATTCAAAAAGTTCAGGAACAGTTAGTGCCGCTCAACCATCAGGCTCCAAACTGACGAGGATAACTTCACTCACCTCAACACAAGAACTGATTCCACAAACGATGGCCTCCCTTTCAAGAACTTTGCATCTCATGTTCTTAATAGCCATGCTCTCTTCTCACTGCTGCCATCAGTAAGGTACAGAAGCTTCAGGTCCCACACCACCAGGTTCAGGAACAGTTACTGTCCCTCAACCATCAGGCTCTTGAACCAGAGTGGATAATTTCACTCACCTCAACTCTGAACCGATTCCACAACCTATAGACTAATTTTTAAGTACACTAAAACTTAAGTTTTCAGTATTTTTTACTTATTTATTTATTATTGATACATTTTATTTTTTTGTACTTGTACAATTTGTTGTCTTTTGCACATTGGCTGTTTGTCCATCTTGTGTTCAGTGTTTCTTTGTACTTACCGTGAATGCCCGCAAGACAATGAACCTCGCGGCTGTCTATAGTGACATATATGTACTTTGATAATAAATTTACTTTGAGCTTTTACCAACAAAACATGGAGGAGCCTGCACAAACCCACATAGCCCCTGATGACCCTGTGATTTCAGTCTCTGAGGCCAACATGAGAGCCTCTTTCAGGAGGGCGAACCCACTGAAATCTTCTGGCCCAGACAGGGTACATGGCTGAGTACTGAAGACCCGTGCTGATCAACCAATATCTTTAACCTCTCACTTCCACAGTCTGAGGTACCCACCTGCTTCAAGCAGGCTTTAGTTAATCTTGTGCCTAAGAAGAACGTGGTAACCTGCCTCGGTGATTATCGTCCAGTAGCACTTACATCCACAGTGATCAAGTGCTTTTGAGCGGTTGGTGATGAAGCATATCAACTCCTTCTTGGGGAGCAATCTGGACCAGCTCCAATATGCAACAGGTGAACAGAAGATGCCATCTCATTGGCTCTTCACTCAATTCTGGGACATCTGTGAAGATGCATACACCAGGATGCTCTTCATTGACTACAACTCAGTACTATCATCCCCTCAAAACTAATCAACAAGCTTCAAGACCTTGGACTCAATATCTCTTGACATCCTTCAGACCCCAGTCATTTCGGATTGGCAACAATATCTCCACCACAATCTCTATCAGCACAGGTTCACCACGAGGCCCCCTGCTCTACTCGCTTTACACTAAGCACAGCTCCAATCCCATATTCAAGTCTGATGATGACACCACTGTAGTGGGCTGAATCAAAGGTGGTGATGAATCAGAATACAGGGGGGAGATTGAAAATCTGTCTGAGTGGTGCCATAACAACAACCTCTCACTCAATGTCAGCAAAACCAAAGAGCTTATCATTGACTATAGAAGGAGGAAACTGGAGGTTCATGAGGTAGTCCTCATCAGGGGATCAGGGGTAGAGAGGGTCAGCAACTTAAAATGCCTCAGTGTTATTATTTTGGAGGACCTGTCCTGGGTCCAGCATATAAGTGCCATTACAAAGAAAGCACAGCATCACCTCTACTTCCCTAGAGCTGGGGAAGATTTAGCATGCAATCTAAAGCTTTGACAAGCTTCTATAGCTTTGTCGTGCAGAGTATACTGACTGGTTGCATCATGGCCTGGTATGGAAACACCAATGCCCTTCAACATAAGAGCCTACAAAAAGTGATGGATATGACCCAGTCCATGACGGGTGGCGTCCACCCCACCATTAAGCACACCTGCACAGAGTGCTGTTGCAAGAAAGCAGCATCCATCATCACGGAACTTCACCACCCAGGTCAGACTTTCTTCTCACTGCTACCATCAGGGCAAAGGAACAGGAGCCTCAGGGCTCACATCACCACGTTCAGGAACAGTTATTACCCCTCAACCATCAGGATCTTGAACTAAAGGGGATAACTTTACTCAGTTTCACTTGCCCCATTACTGCACCGTTCCCACAACCTATGGACTCACTTTCAAGGGCTCTCTATCTATGTTCCTGATATTTATTATTATTATTATTTATTTTGTATTTGCACAGTTGGTTGTCTCCCTTGTTGAATGTGGCGTTTCATTAATTCTATGCCGTTTACTGTGAATGCCTGCAAGAAAATGAATCTCAGGCTCGTATATAGTGACATATATGAACTTTGATAATAAATTTACTTTGAACTTTGTTCTTTGAGGAGTGCATCGCACCAGATGAAGCAACATGATTCCTTTTCTCATCGTCCGTAGCATGTGCCCATTGCTGGTAAGTTCAGTTTGCTCCCCCGCCCTCCAAACCACACACCCTCTTCCTCCCCCCGTTCAGAAAGTGCAAACCTTCCTTGAAACAAGAAAATCAGTTTTAAGTGATCATGGCTAATCTGCTCTGTAATGCTTTCAATAAATGCAAATGCAAACACACACAGACACATACACACACACAGACACACACACACACACACACACGTGCGCACAGAGCCCCTCGCTAGAGACCCTCTAATATTTGCTAACCACTACTTCAGACTCAGTAACCACAGACTGCAACAACATGAGTTAAAATCTCATCAGATTATCTACAATAAATTGTCAACTCAAAGCCCGAGTCTTTGAAGGATTTTTTTTCCAAACAAACAACACATTTGACAGGTACATTCAATCATAAAACACTCCTTTGTAATCAACACAAGAGATTCTGCAGATGCTGGAAATCCAGAGTAACACACACACAAGATGCCAGAGGAACTCAGCAGGTCACGCAGCAACTATGGAGGATGAATAAAGAGTCGACGTTTTGGGCCAAGACCCTTTATTGAGTCTATCCACTTTTATCAGATTCCTTCTTCTTCGGCCCTTTACCTGTTCCACCAAAGCAAGGATATAATGTTGAGACTTTATAAAGCACTGGTGAGGCCTCACTTGGAGTATTGTGAGCAGTTTTGGGCCCCTTATCTTAGGAAGGCTGTGCCGAAACTGGTTCAAAGGAGGTTTGCAAAAATGATTCTGGGAATGAAAGAGTCATCATACGAGGAGCGTTTGATAGTTCTGGGCCTGTATTCACTGGAATTCAGAAGAAAAAGGGGTGACCTCAGTGAAACCTATCGAATGTGGAAAGGCCTTGATAGTATGGATGCAGAGGGGATGTTTCCTATGGTGGGGGAGTCTAAGACCAGAGGGTACTGCCTTAGAATAGAGGGATGTTCCTTCAGAACAGAGGTAAGTAGGAATTTCTTTAGCCAGAGAGTGGTGAATCTGTAGAAGTTGTTGCCACAGATGGCTATGGAGAACAAGTCATTGGGTGCATTTAAGGCAGAGGTTGATAGATTCCTGATTAGTCAGGGCATGAAGCGATACTGTGAGAAGGTAGGGGATATTTTTCCCTGAGAGGGAAATGGATCAGCCATGATGAAATGGCAGAGCAGACTCGATGGGCCAGATGGTCTAATTCTGCTCTGACATCTTATCGTCCTATTGCCTCCCAGTTTCCCCCTTCCCCATCCACCTGTCTTCCCCCTCATCTGGCTTCACCTATCACCTGCAATCTTGTCCTCCTTCCCCTCCCAACATCTCTTCATGCTGGCTTCTTCCCCTTTCCTTTCCAGTCCTGCTGAAGGGTCTTGGCCCAAAAGGTCGATTGTCTATTCCCCTCCTTAGATGCTGCCTGACCTGCCATGTTCCTCCAGTATTCTGCATGTGCGTCACACACTACTTTTGACTTCTTTTCCTTATCGATAGAATTATTTTGAGGATTGGAATCCTCAATTACCATAAAAACAAAGGCAGGCTGGTATTTTGAACAGTTTATTGAGAGGTAGTTATGCCCCGATGGCATGATTATTTTGACTGAACATAAGCAAAACAGGGAGGAACAGCAAACAAGTCACCACAGAACTTTAACACATTTTCAGTTCATCTAACAGGTGATTGTACATAAGATTAAATCTTCAGTTGTAACGTACATTCAGTGGCCATTTTGTTAGGTACACCTGTACACCTGCTCATTAATTCAAATATTAATTCAAACAGCCAATCATGCGGCGGGAACTCAATGCATAAAGGCATGCAGACATGGTCAACAGGTTTAGTTGTTGCTCAGACCAAACATCAGAATGGAGAAGCAATATGGTCTCAGTGACTATGACCATGGAATGATTTTTGATGCCAGATGGGGTGGTTTGGGTATCTCAGAAACTGCTGATTTCCTGGAATTTTCATGCACAACAGTGTCTAAAGCTGACAGAAAATGATGCAAAAAAAAACCCAGTGAGTGGCAGTTCTGTGGGCAAAAACGCCTTGTTGATGAGAGAGGTCAGAGGAGAATGGCCAGACTGGTTCAAGCTGACAGGAAGGCGACAGTAACTCAAATGACCACACGTTACAACAGTGGTGTGCAGAAGAGAATCTCCGAATGCTCAACACTTCAAACCTTGAAGCGGATGGGCTACAGCAGCAGAAGACCATGAACATACACTCAGTGGCCACTTATGTAGTACCTGATAAAGCAGCTACTGAGTGTAGATTTGCGAGCACCTCACCATAATGGGAAGATTATAGCCAGGAAGGGCAATGAGAAGATGGAATGTCTATGCTTGAAGAGATTAAAAGGGAAAGTACAAAGAATTAAATGAGAAAGTCGTCAGTCTGATGTTGTCCCACCAATGCACACTTGTCAGGAAATGTAGAGGAGGCTTGACCCAAAAGCAGGATAGCGAAGATGATTTAGTGGTGAAGGATAACAAGTGGCCTGGTATGGAAGCACCAATACTATTGAACAGAGAATTCTACAAAAAGTAGTGGATTTGGCTCAGTACATCACAGGGAAAATCCTCCCAACCACTGAGCATATCTACATGAAACGCTGTTGTAGAAAAGCAGTGTCCATCATCAGAGATCCCCACCACCCACTTCATGTTCTTTTCTCACTGCTACCATCAGGAAGAAGGTACAAGAGCTACAGGATTCGCACCACCAGGTTCAAGAACAGTTACTACCCCTCAACCATCAGGCTCTTGAACAAAGGGGATAACTTAACTCAGTGACTCCTGCAACTGAATCCTTGACTTCCTGCCCAACAAACCAGAAGGAGTAAGGATAGGCAGTGACACCTCCGCCATTATTGTTTTCAATGTCATGTCCGCAGCCACCTACTCTACTCCCAGTACACTGACGAATATGTGGCTAGATGTTTCTCTAACTCTTTCTGCAAGTTTACAGTTGACGCCACCGCAGAGGGCTGTATCCCCAATAACGACGAGATGGAGTTCAGGAAGGAGATAGAGAGCCTAGTGACGTGTTGTCATGACAACAACCTCTCCCTCAGTGTCAGAGAAACAAAAGATCTGATCATTGTGTCAAAACGGGGCCAGTGGTCTCAATGGTGCTGAGGTGCAGAGTGTTAAAAACTTCAAGTTGCTTGGAGTGAACTACATCAATAGCCTCTCCTGGTCCAACCATCACATCCAAGGAAGCTGACAAACGCCACTACTTTCTCAGGAAGTGAAATAAATTAGGCACGTCACCTCCCCATTGGCCCTCACCAATTTTTATTAATAGACTATGGACGGTATTCTATCTGACATCACAGCCCTGGTATGGCAACTGCTCTGCATGTGACAGGAAGAAATCTGCAGAGAGCTGTGGACACAGCTCAGAATGTCACAGAAGTCAGCCTGCCTGTCTACACTTCTTGCTGCATCAGTGAAGCAGCCAGGATTATTTATTTATTTATTGATTCAGTTGATTGACTAAGTGACTGATTGAGATACAGTGTGGAATTTGCCCTTCTGGCCCTTGGAGTCGCTCTGCCCAGCGATCCCCTGATTCAATCCTATCCCAATCACAGGACTATTTACAATGACCAATTAACCTACTGGCAGGTACATCTGTGGGCTGTGGGAGGAAACCAGAGCACCGGGAGGAAACTTGCATGGTCACAGACTCCTTACAGGCAGTGGCAGGAATTGAACCCATGTCTCTGGTACTGTAAAGCATTGTGCTAACCACTATGCTACTGTGCCAAACCTCAAAGACCCCATCCACCTCAGACATTTCTCCCTTCTCTCCCTTTCCAGCACGCAGAAGATACAACACTTGAAAGCACAGACCACCAGGTTCAAGGACAATTTCTATCCCACTGTTATTAGACTCTTGAATAGGTCTCTTGTACAAAAGAAATGGCCTTGAGCTCACAATCAATGTTGTTTAGATCTTACACATTATTGTTTACCTGCATTGCACTTTTCTGGGTAGTTTTAACAATTGATTCTGCATTATAATGCTTTACCTTGTTCTACCTCAATGATCTGATCTGTATGGCCAGTATGCAGGATGAGATTTTTACTGTATCTCGGTAAATGTGACAATAATAAACCAATTCCAATATCAATCTTCTTTTATAATTTTATTTAGAGATACAGCACAGAGTGGGCCTTTCCAGCCTTTCCAGCCAGGCCACACCAGCAACCCCACGACCCCAATTAACCCTAGCCTAATCACGGGACAATTTACAATGACCAAATAACCTACCCAGCTCACCTTCAGACTGTGGGAGGAAACTGGAGCACCAGGGCAAAATTGGCGCATTCCACGGGGAGGGTTTGACTCACGCAAGGACAGACACAGATGTAGAATCGGCTATTTGGAAGACTCCTACAAATTACTGCTGATGTAGAGTGGGGACCATTCTGGCTGGTTGCATAACCCCTGGTCTAGAGTGCACAGTGTCACAAGAGGATGCAGAGGGTTGTAGACCCAGCCAGCTCCATCGTGGGCACAATCTTCCCCACCATCGAGGACATCTTCAAGAGGCAGTGTCCCAAGAAGGCGGCATCCATCCACCAAGGACCTTCAGAGTTTGGGACATACCCTCTTCTCACTACTACCATCAGGGAGGAGGCATAGAGTCATAGAAAACTACAGCACAACAGGCCATTCAGCCCATCTAGTCTGTACCAGACCATTTAAACTGCCTACTCCCATCGGCCTGCACTGGGAATACAGCCCTCCATACCCCTACCATCCATGTACCTATCCAAACTTCTCTTGAATGTTGAAATCGGACTGGCATTCACCACTCGCACTGGCAACTCATTCCACACTCCCTCCACCCTTTGAGTGAAGAAGTTTCCCCTCATGTTTTCCTTAAACTTTTCACCTTTCACCCTTAACCCATGACCGCCAGTTGTTTTCCCACTCAACCTCTGTAGAAAAAGCCTGCTTGCATTTACCATATCTATACCCCTCAATAATTTTGTATTCTTCTATCAAACCTCCTCTTAATCTTCTATGTTCCAAGGAATAAAGTCCTAACCTATTCAAACCTTTTCTTAAAACTGAGGTCCTCCAGACCTGGCAATATGCTTGTCTGAAATACCAAAGTATTTGTCTGTGAGCTGTAGTTTGTTGGACTCTTTGGGGCTTCTACTACTGATCACATGGTGGTGGGGGGGGAGGTCAGAATGACTGGGGGTGGGGGGGGCTGTCGATGCTGTTTGCTGCTGCTTGTGTGAAGCGCGGGGGGGGAGGAGGAGCTTCACGACTTCTGTGGGGTTTCTTTGTTTCGGGTTGTCCGTGAAGAGTATGAAGTTCAGATTGTGGGGTTTCTTTGTTTCAGGAGGTCTATGTCCGTGAAGAGTATGAAGTTCAGATTGTGGGGTTTCTTTGTTTCAGGGGGTCCGTGAAAAGTATGAAGTTCAGATTGTGGGGTTTCTTTGTTTCAGGGGGTCCGTGAAGAGAATGAAGTTCAGATTGTGGGGTTTCTTTGTTTCAGGGGGTCCGTGAAGAGTATGAAGTTCAGATTGTGGGGTTTCTTTGTTTCAGGGGGTCTGTGAAGAGTATGATGTTCAGATTGTGGGGTTTCTTTGTTTCAGGGAGTCTGTGAAGAGTATGAAGTTCAGATTGTGGGGTTTCTTTGTTTCAGGGGTCTGTGAAGAGTATGAAGTTCAGATTGTGGGGTTTCTTTGTTTCAGGGAGTCATGAAGAGTATGAAGTTCAGATTGTGGGGTTTCTTTGTTTCAGGGAGTCTGTGAAGAGTATGAAGTTCAGATTGTGGGGTTTCTTTGTTTCAGGGGGTCTGTGAAGAGTATGAAGTTCAGATTGTGGGGTTTCTTTGTTTCAGGGGGTCTGTGAAGAGTATGAAGTTCAGATTGTGGGGTTTCTTTGTTTCAGGGGGTCTGTGAAGAGTATGAAGTTCAGATTGTGGGGTTTCTTTGTTTCAGGGGGTCTGTGAAGAGTATGAAGTTCAGATTGTGGGGTTTCTTTGTTTCAGGGAGTCTGTGAAGAGTATGAAGTTCAGATTGTGGGGTTTCTTTGTTTCAGGGGGTCTGTGAAGAGTATGAAGTTCAGATTGTGGGGTTTCTTTGTTTCAGGGGGTCCGTGAAGAGTATGAAGTTCAGATTGTGGGGTTTCTTTGTTTCGGGATGTCCGTGAAGAGTATGAAGTTCAGATTGTGGGGTTTCTTTGTTTCAGGGGGTCCGTGAAGAGTATGAAGTTCAGATTGTGGGGTTTCTTTGTTTCAGGGGGTCTGTGAAGAGTATGAAGTTCAGATTGTGGGGTTTCTTTGTTTCAGGGGGTCCGTGAAGAGTATGAAGTTCAGATTGTGGGGTTTCTTTGTTTCAGGAGGTCTATGTCCGTGAAGAGTATGAAGTTCAGATTGTGGGGTTTCTTTGTTTCAGGAGGTCCGTTAAGAGAATGAAGTTCAGATTGTGGGGTTTCTTTGTTTCAGGAGGTCTGTGAAGAGTATGAAGTTCAGATTGTGGGGTTTCTTTGTTTCAGGGGGTCTGTGAAGAGAATGAAGTTCAGATTATGGGGTTTCTTTGTTTCAGGGGGTCTGTGAAGAGTATGAAGTTCAGATTGTGGGGTTTCTTTGTTTCAGGGGGTCTGTGAAGAGAATGAAGTTCAGATTGTGGGGTTTCTTTGTTTCAGGGGGTCTGTGAAGAGTATGAAGTTCAGATTGTGGGGTTTCTTTGTTTCAGGGGGTCTGTGAAGAGTATGAAGTTCAGATTGTGGGGTTTCTTTGTTTCGGGACGTCTGTGAAGAGTATGAAGTTCAGATTGTGGGGTTTCTTTGTTTCAGGGGGTCTGTGAAGAGTATGAAGTTCAGATTGTGGGGTTTCTTTGTTTCAGGGGGTCTGTGAAGAGTATGAAGTTCAGATTGTGGGGTTTCTTTGTTTCAGGTGGTCTGTGAAGAGTATGAAGTTCAGATTGTGGGGTTTCTTTGTTTTGGGAGGTCCATGAAGAGTATGAAGTTCAGATTGTGGGGTTTCTTTATTTCAGGAGGTCCGTGAAGAGTATGAAGTTCAGATTGTGGGGTTTCTTTGTTTCAGGAGGTCTATGTCCGTGAAGAGTACGAAGTTCAGTTGTGGGGTTTCTTTGTTTTGGGCTGTCTGTGAAGCGTACAAAGTTCAGGCTATATACTGCATACTTACTCTGATATTTTAAATTTATTTAGAGATACATCAGGGAACAGGCCCTTCTGGCCCAACAAGCCGTGCCGCCTAGCAGCCCACCTACCTAACCCTAATCACGGCACAATTTACATTGACCAATTAAACTACCAACCGATGTGTCTTTGTACTTTGCACCTGGAGGAAACACACAGTTACAGTCAGAACACACAAAATCCTTACAAACAGCACCTGAACCAGACTCCGACGCCCCAAGCTGTAATAGTATTGCGCTAACCACCTTGTTACCATGGCGCTCCACGTGTTGTCGCACTGCACTCTCTCTGTGACTCTTTATTCTGCTTCCTGCTACTGCTCTGATCCTGCACTACTTTAGGTACTGATGCGATCTATACATGCAGAAATGTACCTTTGAAACGCTTGAAGTTTCTCTGTACTCTTTCAATCTAATTTACATCTTCTCTGTAGGTTGGTAACTGAAACTGCACACAATACTCCAAATTAGACCTCACCAATGTCTTATACAACTTCAACATCCCTGCTCTCTGTGAGATTTAGCTGTACTCAATTTAAGGCCTCCTACACATGAATCATTGGTGTAACACACATTGGCAGATTCTGAGGATGTCTAAGACATTGGTGAGCCTGAAGACACCAACTCAACATGCTACAATGTATAAGACTTTGGAACAATAGGAACAATTCACTGGTGAGCCTGAAGACACCAACTCAACGTTTTAGGTACAGCTACTACCGCTTCACCATCAGATCTCTCATGAACTCGAACTTGCTAATAGTTTAACTAAGAAACGATGTGTTGACATTGGAGACCATACAAAGGAGGTTCACAAAAACGATTCTGGGATTGAAAGGTTTGTCATATGAGGAACATTTCATGGCTTTGGGTCTGTAGTCACTGGAAGTCAAAAGAATGAGGAGAGAATCTCATTGAAACTTAGCGAATGTTGAAAGGAATGAATAGATTTGATGTGGAGAAGATGTTTCTGCAGTGGGGGAATCTCAGACCAGAGAGCACAGCCTAAGAATAGAGGGGGAATTTCCTTAGCCAGAGAGTGGTGAATCTGTGGAATTTGATATCACAGTTGGCTGTGGGGGCCAAGTCATTGGGTATATTTAAGGCAGAGGTTGTTAGATCCTTAATAAGGCAAAGCATGAAGGGATACGGGAAGAAGGCAGGAGATAGGGGCTGAAAGGGAAATGGATCAGCAGTGATAAAATGGCAGAGCAGGCTTGCTGGGCCAAATGGTCTAATTCTGTTCCTACATCACATGGTTTTATACTCTGATGGAACAATGCTGTAAAGTGCTTTAATTAAGGTAAAACTTGTAAAGTCTATATTTCTAACTTGGATTCCATGTGACATGGTTGTGAAGTTTACACCTGTGGCCTAACAGCTAGCCCTCAAACCATCTCCCTGATGACACAGCTCACTATTACCCATTGCAACACACACAAAATGCTGGAGGAACTCAGCAGGTCAGTCAGCATCTATGGACATGAATTAACAGTAGGCATTTATGGCTGAGACCCTTCATTGGGACTGAAAAGGACCCTGCTCTCGATGGAATTTAGTCACTTCCAATTTAAGGGTTATGCCTCCTACATCACCAAAGATGAATCATTGGGTGCAATGCCGATTGGCAGGTTCTGAGATGGGAAGGGTGATACGAAAACATTATTTTCTTGTAAATTTCTAGACAAATAATGGAAGAATCAAGGGGTAAGGAATGAAGATTTTTGGTTTTTCCCAAAGGATTATCCAGCATTGGTCAATGTTACTGACACTGGTTGTAATTTCTCCCCCAGAGGTTTTAGACATTGAACTAAACCCTCCTTCCTTTAGCCGAGGTGACCCTAGACTTTTGGAGTATTGTGTTGTTGAGTCATACACCAGGGAAATAGGTCCTGCAGTCCTTCAAGTGTGTGTGCTGACATCAACCATCCAACTTACACCAATGTACTATGATCTAGTTGATTTTCCCGATGTTCCCTTTCAACTGGTTACCCCTCCTCGCAGACTCCACCCTCTCACTCACACACAGGCTGGGGGGGTGGGGGTTAATAATTAACTTCGTCCATCGCTGGGACGTGAGAGCAAATGGGAGGACCCAGGGTAAAGAAACTCTCACACACACACACACACACACACACACACACACACAGTGCCGGAGGCTGGAATCGAACTAAGTTCTCTGGAGACGTGAGACAGCAGCTCTACCCACTGTGTCAACTGTGAGGATGGGACTTACATATGGTCCAGACTGCAGGACGACTGCAAGTGACTGCCCTAAGAGCAGAGTCTTAAGTCTATTGGGTTCCTTTTAAGCAACATTTTGAATCCTCAGCAGGTGGAGAAAGTTAGCTCAGCGGTGAAGAGTGACTGATCCTGAGGTGCTGATGAACAGCCCCAGGCCTCTCACTGAGTGTCTCGGCACCTGTCAGTTCAAGAGCCATGCAAGAACTCGTTTCTTATCACCCACATAAATAATAAGCCCTAACGCATAAAAACTGTATGAGTCTCCCTCTCATAGACTCAGCCACAGACACAAACTTCACTTCCTGATAACCATCCCACTAATACAACTGTACAGTAATGATTCTGCCCCGGGGCAGTAGCAGATCCAATGTGTGGAGTGTTCAGTCGGTACCAGGAATAGTCATTAGCTGAGGAGAACTCTGACAGTTCATGGGGAAGGAAGCCCATTAGACCATAAGACTCAGAACCAGAATTAGACCATTTGGCCCATTGAGTCTGCTCCGTCATTCCATCGTGGCTGATTTATTATCCCTCTCAACCTCCTCTTGTCTTCTCCCCGTAACCTTTGATGCCCTTACTAATCAAGAACCTATCAACCTCCACTTCAGATATACCCAATGACTTGGCCTCCACAGCAATGAATTCCACAGATTCACCACCTTCTGGCTAAAGAAATTCCACCTCATCTCTGTTCTAAATGGATGTCCCTCTATTCCAGATGTCCCTACCTTTTTTATGCCATGGACTCCTACAATTAACCAAGGGGTCTGTGGACCCCAGGTTGGGAACCTCCACTCTGAGGCAAGATCTCACAGAATCAGAATCAGGTTTAATATCACCAGCAAATGTCATGAAATTTGTTAACCTTGCAGCAGCAGTACAATGCAATGCAGGGTTAAGGAAAACCCCAAGGCATTCTACAAGTATGTAAAGAGCAAGAGGATGAGACGTGAGAGAACAGGATCAATCAAATGTGACAGTGGAAAAGTGTGTATGGAACTGGAGGAGATAGTGGAGATAATGAATACTTTGCTTCAGTATTCACTATGGAAAAGGATCTTGGAGATTGTAGGGATGGCTTACAGCGGACTGAAAAGCTTGAGTATATAGACATTAAGAAAGAGGATGTGCTGGAGCTTTTAGAAAGCATCAAGTTGGATAAGTCTCCGGGATCGGACGAGATATACCCCACACTACTATGGGAGGCGAGGGAGGAGATCGCTGAGACTCTGTCAATGATCTTTGCATCATCAAATACATGATAAATAAATATAGAGAAAAGCACTGAGTTACATTAAGAGTGTGTGTGTGTGTGTGTGTGTGTCTTTAAATAGTTAAGTTAAAATAAGTAGTACAAATTAACAGAAATAATAAAACAGTGAGGTAGCGTTCGTGAATTCAATGCCCATTCAAAAATCAGATGGCAGTGGGGAAGAAGTTGTTCCTGAATCCTTGAGTGTGTGCCTTCAGGCTTCTGTACCTCCTTCCTGATGGTAACAGTGTGAAGAAGGCATGTCCTGGGTGGTGGGGATCCTTAATAATGGGAGCTGCCTTCCCAAGACACCGCTCCTTGAAGATATCTTGGATACTACAGAGGATGGAAACCATGGTAGAGCTGACCCCCCACCACACCAGACAGTCAGAATGCTCCCACGGTAGAAGGTTTTGAGTGTTTTAGTTGGCAAATCAAATTTCCGTAAACTCCTAATAAAGTATACCCGCTGTCTTGCCTTCTTTATAGCTGCATCAGTATGTTGCATCCATGTTAGGCTTGAGATATTGACACCCAGGAACTCCTTACCCTTTCTGAAGTCTACAGTCAGATCTTTGGTATTACTGATGTTCAATACAAGGTTGTTTATGTGACTCCACTTAACTAGCTGGTATACCTCACTCCCATAGGCCCTTTCGTCCCTTTCTGCCAACAATGGTTGTATCATCAGCAAATTTATAGATGGCATTTGAGCTATGCCTAGCCACACAGTCATGGGTATAGAGAGAGTAGAGCAGTGGGCTAAGCTCACATTATTGAGTTGCAACAGTGTTGATTGTCAGCGAGAAGGAGTTATTAATTCCAATCCATACAGCTTGTAGTCTTCTGATTTGGAAGCTGAGGATCCAATAACTGAGGGAGGTACAGAAACCCACCTTCCACAGCTTATCAATCAGGACGGTAGGAATTATGGTATTAAAAGCTGAGCTGCAGTCAACAAACAGCATCCTGACATAGGTGCTTGTGTTGTCCAGGTGATCTAAGACCATGTGAAGAGCCATTGAGACAGCGTCTGTTGTAGCCCTATTGTGGCGATAGGCAAATTGCAACGGCTCCAGGTCCTTGCTGAGGCAGGTGTTGATCCTGGCTGTGACCAACCTCTCAAACCATTTCATCACTGGAGATGGATTTTCAATCACCCTCCTACGTGCTCATTCATCACATTCTTTGATTCAGTCAATGACAGTGGTGTCATCAGCAAATCTGAATCTGGTCTTCTCACCACATCGGAGGCCACATGGGTTCAATGTCCATTCAGAAATCAGATGGAAGAAGCTGTTCTTGAATCACTAAGTGTGTGTCTTCAGGCTCCTGTACCTCCTCCCTGATCGTAGCAATGAGAACAAGGCATGTTCTGATTGATGGGGGTCCTTAATGATGGATGCTTCCTTTTTGAGGCATCGCTCCTTGAAGATGTCCTGGATACTACAGAGGTTAGTGCCCATAATGGAGCTGACTAATTTACATCTCTCTGTAGCTTATTTCGATCCTGTGCAGTAGCCCCCACCCAATACCAGACGGTGATGCAGCCAGTTAGGATGCTCTCCACTGTACATCTGTAGAAATTTGCAAGTGTCTTCGGTGACATACCAAATCTCCACAAACTCCTAATGAAATATAGCCCTGTCAAGGCTTCTTTGTAGCTGCATCAATATGTTGAGTTCAGGATAGATCCTCAGAGATCTTGACAGACAGGAACTTAAAGCTGCTCACTCTTTCCACTTCCGATCCCTCTCTGAGGACCGGTGTGTGTTCCCTCATTTTACCCTTTCTGAAGTCCACAATCAGTTCTTTGGTCTTGCTGACGTTGAGTGTAAGGTTGTTGCTGTGACACAACTCAACTAACTGGTATATCTTGCTCCTGTATGGCCTCTCATCATCATCAGAAATTCTGCCAACTATGGTTGTATCTTCAGCAAATTTATAGATGTTGTTTAAGTGCTGCCTAGCCACACGGTCATGGCCCCTCCAATAGAGGAAACATCCTCTCCACATCCACTCTGTCTAGGCCTTTTAACATTCAACAGGTTTCAATGAGATCCCTCCTCATTCTTCTAACTTGACTGAGTACAGGCCCAGAACAATCAAATGTTCCTCGTACATTAAGCCTTTCATTTCTGGGATCATTCTCGTGAACCCTTTCAATGCCAGCACAGACAAGGGACCCAAAACTGCTCACAGCACTCCACGTGTGGTCTGACTGAAGAAGATGATGTCAGCATTTCAACACATCATCAGAAGTACATGGTTCTCTGAAAGTGACGTCACAGGTAAACAGGTGAAGAAGGTGTTTGGCACGCTGGCACACAGGTAAACCCCAAATGCTGTCATAGGAAAGCAGCATCCATCATCAGAGATCCCCACCACCCAGGCCATGCTCTTTTCTCACTGCTGTGTAGAAAGGTACAAGAGCCTCAGGACTCACACCACCATGCTGAGGAATAGTTATTACCCCTCAGCCATCAGGCTCTTGAACAAATAACTACAATCACTTGCCCAGCTATTGGGATGCTCCCACAACCGATGGTCTCACTTTAAGGACTCTTTATCTCATTATCTCACGTTCTTGTTATTTATTGCTATTTATTTATATTTGCATTTGCACAGCTCATTGTCTTCTGCACTCTGATTGATCATTCATCGATCCTGTTACAGTTACTGTTCTACAGATTTGCTGAGTATGCCCACAGGAAAATAAATCTCATTGTATATGGTGACATATATGTACTTTGATAATAAAATCTACTTTGAACTTGGTTTAAAACAAAACTGGTATGGAAACAGCAATGAAGAAGCCGTCTACACCTGGCCACTGACAGACAGAGACATAGGACCTTCATTGTCAGAGACATAATGGGCAGTAAATCAAGGAAACAGATGCAGCAGGTGCACACCAGCCAGGAGACACCGGGATGTACGACACTGACAAGCCGGACAATACATTCCAGGAGTTTAGAAAGATTAAAGATCAGCTGTGTATGTCGCATGTACATCGAAATTTGTCACTTGTGCCGAGTCAAATCAGCAAGGATTGAGCTGGGGGGGTGTAACCCACACTTCCAGCGCCAGTGTGGTTGTTGGCGACACTCATGGGCTGCTCCCAATGCAATCCTTGCTGATTTGATTTGACGCACGTAATACATTTCACTGTATTTTTTTGACATTTCGATGTATCATATACGTGTTTAATAAGGCTAATTTTAAAGGCAGGAGTTCCCAACCTAGGATCCAAGGACCCCTTGGATAATGGTAGGGGTTTATGACATTAAAAAATAGGTTGAGAACCCCTGTTTTGAAGGAACTTCAAGTTTCTTGTCTCCTGTGGGTTCCTCACAGACAACAACAGTGTGAGAAATGACACCATGGTCCTGGAGGAACGTTGTTTCGTTTTTACTGTGTATTTACCAGCAGTTAAGGTTGAAATGACAATAAAAGCAACTTGACTTGACTTGACAAAGATGTTCTGAATTCTTTCCTTAGGGTCATAGCAGAGAAACTTTGTCCCAATAAATCTATGTTGTTGTTCAGTCGTTAAGTCGAGTCTGACCCTTCGCAACCACATGGACCACAGGGTTTGTAGGGTTTTCGTGGCAGGGTACGGAAGTAGATTGCGAGGCCTTTCTTCCGCACAGGTACTGCTGCTGCCCAGGTTGGCACCCGGCTGGGTTTGAACTCAGGACCACCTGCCTTGAAATCCAGAGCTGATGCCACTACACCACCATCCGGCCACTATAGCTATACTGACCATTAAATGTCTATTCATATTAATCTCGCTTGTGAAAATTTGTTTATGAGCCTCCTGCATCACAGTGAATCAAGTGCTGGCTCAGATATTGTCCTGAGGGTCTCTGCCTCCTCTGCCTGTCAGACAGAACATTCTAGATTCCAAACCCTCTTATGGTGAAAAAGTTCTTCCTTAATCCCCTCTGAACCTCCAAGAGGACCACAACCTTGTCGTAGGGTCTGGAAGCTTCCATGCCTCCATGAACTGGAGAGCTGTGCTGGCTGGTGTCAGGGCTTTATTCTTTGGTTCTTGGTAGGGTCACCCATGCCAAACAGGTCAAAGGGTAGAGGCCAGGCTAACCATATAACCATATAACAATTACAGCACGGAAACAGGCCATCTCGGCCCTTCTAGTCCGTGCTGAACGCTTACTCTCACCTAGTCCCACTGGCTCGCACTCAGCCCATAACCCTCCATTCTTATCCTGTCCATATACCTATCCAATTTTACTTTAAATGACAATACCGAACCTGCCTCTACCACTTGTACTGGAAGCTTGTTCCACACAGCTACCACTCTCTGAGTAAAGAAATTCCCCCTCGTGTTACCCTTAAACTTTTGCCCCCTAACTCTCAACTCATGTCTTCTTATTTGAATCTCCACTACTCTCAATGGAAAAAGCCTATCCGCATCAACTCTATCTATCCCCCTCATAATTTTAAATACCTCTATCAAGTCCCCCCTCAACCTTCTACGCTCCAAAGAATAAAGACCTAACTTGTTCAACCTTTCTCTGTAACTTAGATGCTGAAACCCAAGTAACATTCTAGTAAATCTTCTCTGTGCTCTCTCTATTTTGTTGACATCTTTCTTATAATTCGGTGACCAGAACTGTACACAATACTCCAAATTCAGCCTTACTAATGCCTTGTACAATTTTAACATTACATCCCAACTCCTATACTCAATGCTCTGATTTATAAAGGCGATTATAAAGGCTAAGAGTGATCCACCAGTCCTCTAGGTTTGGGGGTTCAGCTCAGGGCTAACAACCCTGACCGGTAGAATAAAATTGTTACAGAAACAGCAATGAAGAATTGGTCTACATCTGAGTGTGACAGTATTCCTGAGTCTCCTCCTGGGACTTGAGTGACTCACAGTAATGAAAACAAAGAGGAAGCTACTGGCACGATGAAGGAAACCTGGGGCACAATAGAGAAGATGGCCAAGTACAGGCAGAATTGGAGGACCTTCGTTGTTGCCTAAACACCAGTGGTGTAACAGGCAATAGCTAACTAACTAACAAGTCCCCTTTAAACTTCTCACTCCTTGCAGTGAGCCTATGCTCTCTTTTCACCTCTGCAACAGGGGAAAGTTATCGTATCATGGCCGGGGATCTACAGCTTGACCACCTCCTGTCCAAAGGAGAACAGACCCAGCCTCTCCACCCTTCTCATAAACGGACATCTCCGCACCGGGCAACATCCTGGGGAATTTCCTCAGCACCATCTCCAACACTCTCACTCCCTTCCGGTAGTCAGGAGACCAGAAGTGCACATCCAGCCAAGTCCTAGATGTTAAAAGCTCATGACACAACCTCCCCCACACCTTCTTGATCAAATTTGTTGATCAAATTCATGCTTAAACTGTCTGAAAATCCCATTAATTACCCAGTGTTAACTCCACTTTGATTCCAGTTGAACAGAAATTAACAGTGGGTGATCTAATGGGAGGTGCGACAGAAATGAAAGTTGCTTCTCTCGGGGGGACGTAGGGAGGAGGGTGCTCTGCTGACCACGGATGCCTATAAGGCTGTCTGATGTGATCTCATAAATCACAGACCATAAGACCATAGATCATAAGATAGAGGAGCAGAATTAGGCCATTTGGCCCATCGAGTCTGCTCCACCATTTCATCATGGCTGATCCAATTTTCCTCTCAGCCCCAATCTCCTGCCTTCTGCTCGTATCCCCTCAAGCCCTGACCAATCAAGAATCTATCAACCTCTGCCTTAAATATATATGAAGACTCGGCCTCCACAGATGCCTGTGGCAAAGAAATCCACACATTCATCACCATCTGGCTAAAGAAATTCCTCCTCAACTCCGTTCTAAAAGGACGCCCCTCTATTCTTAGGCTGGGCCCTCTGGTCTTAGACTCCACCACCTTTATATGTATTCTAGTCCTCATGAAATGATTGCTCACATCGCATTTGCCTTCTTCACCACAGACTCAACCTGCAAATCAACCTTTAGAGAGTCCTGCACAAGGACTCCCAAGTCCCCTTGCAACTCAGATTTTTGTACTTTCTCTCCATTTAGAAAATACTCAGCCATTTCATTTCTTCTTCCAAAATGCATGATCATACACCTCCTGACACTGTATTCCATCTGCCATTTCTTTACCCATTCTCCAAATCTAAGTCCTTTTGTAGCCTTTTTAATTCCTCAAAACTACCTGTTCCTCCACTTAACTTCATATTGTCTACAAACTTTGCAACAAAGCCATCAATTCCATCATCCAGATCCTTCACATATAATGTAAAAAGAATCAGTTACAACATAAATCCCTGTGGAACACCAAGTCACTGGCAGCCAAGCAGAAAGGAGTTCCTTTACTCCTACTCTTTGCCTCCTGCCAATCAGCCACTTCTTTATCCGTGTTACGACCTTTCCTGTAATACCATGGGCTCATAGCTTGTTAAGCGGGCTTGTAAGTGGCACCTTGTCAAAGGCATTCTGAAAATCCAAGTACACAACATCAACCAATTCTCCTTTGTCTATCCTGCTTCAAAGAATTCCAACAGGTTTGTCAGGCAAGATATTCCTTTGAGGAAACCAAGCTGACTACAACCTATTTGATTGGTGCCTCCAAGTACCCTGAGACTCCAACCTCAATAATTGGCTCCAACATCTTCCAAACTACTAAGGTCAGACTAACTGGCCTATAGATTCCTTTCTGCAGCCTCTCTCCCTTCTCGAAGAGTGGAGTGACATTTGCAATTTCCCAGTTTTCTGGAACCATTCCAGAATCTAATGATTCTTGAAACATCATTACTAATGCCTCCACGGTCTTTTCAGCCACCTCTATCAGAACCCTAATGTGTATACCATCTGGTCTAGTTGACTTATCTACCTTCAGACTTTTCACTTTCCTAAGAAACTTTTCTCTGGTTATGATAACTTCACACATTTCATGACCCCTGACACCTGGAACTTTCACCATCCTGCTAGTGTCTTCCGCAGTGTAGACTGACACAAAATACTTAATCATTTAATTCACCATTTCATTGTCTCCCATTATTACCTCTCCAGCATTGTTTTCCAATGGTCTGATACCCACTCTCATTTTTCTTTTACACTTTATGTGTCTGAAGAATTTTATGTTATCCTCTTTAATATTAATGGCTAGCTTACTTTCGTATTCCATCTTTTTTCATTCTTATAACTTTTTCAGAGTTGCCTTCTTTTGTTTTTCAAAAGCTTCCCAATCTTCTATTGTACACCCTCTCTTTAGCTTTTATGCCGGCTTTGACTTGTCTTGTTAGCCACGGTTGAATCATCTTTCCTTTAGAATGCCTCTTCCTCTTTGAGATGTATAGCTTCCAGAAATTCCAGCCATTGCTGTTCTGCTATCATCCTGTCAGTGTTTTTTTCCAATCAATTCTGGCCAACTCCTCTCTCAAGCCTCTGTAACTCCCTTTACTCCACTGTGATATTGATATATCTGACTTGAGGTTCTCCTTCTCGCATTTCAGGGTGAATTCAATCACGTTATGATTATTTGTCCCAAGGGTTATTTTACTGCCCCTTTAGCTCTCTAATCAATTCTGGTTCACCCAATTCAGAGTAGCTGATCTTCTAGTGGGCTCAGCCACAACCTGCTCTAAAAAGCCATCTCATAGGCTGTCTAGAAACTCCCCCTCCTGTAATCCAGCACCAATCTGACTTTCCCAATATACCAGTTTATTGAAGTTCCCCATGACTATTGTCACATTGCCCTTTTGACATGCATTTTCAACCTCCCTTGTAATTTGTAGACCACACCCTTACTACTGTTTGGGGGTCTGTATACACCTCCCATTAGGGTCTTTTTACCCTTGCAGTTCCTTAGCTCTATCCACAGTGACTCAACACCTTCCTGCCCTATGTCACCTCTTTCTAATGATTTGATTTCACTCTTTACCAACAGAGCCACACCACCCCCTCTGCCTTCCTGCCTGTCCTTTTGATACAATGTGCATCCTTGGACATTAAGCTCCCAGCTGTAATCTTCTTTCAGCCATGATTCAGTGATGCCTACAACATCATACCTGCAACCTGCAATCTACCTTATTCCGTATGCTGCGTGCATTCAAACATAACACTTCCAGTCCTGTATTCACCCTTTTTGATTTTGTCTGACTTTCACATTGTAGCTCATCCTGTTGACTGCAATTTTGCCCTTTCAATGGCCTCTCCTCACTACACATTGTAAACTAGACACCTTACCTTCAGCACTGTTATACACCTTTCCTATGATGCTCCTTGCATTGAAGCATGGACAGCTCAGGACTCTAGTTGCACCACGCTCAATCTTTTAATTCCTGACTTAGCCTGAGGCTTTACCAGCATCTTTCTCCACAGCCTCTCCACTAACTGTTCTGGCACTCTGGTTCCCATCCCCCTGCAACTCTAGTTTAAACCCACCGTGCAGCATTAACAAACCTTCCCGCTAGGATATTAGCACCCCCCCCCCTTCCAGTTCAGGTGCAAACCATCCCTTCCCTGGAAGGGAGCCCAATGATCCAAAAACCTAATGCCCTCCCTCCTACACCAACTTCTTAGCCACGTACTAAACTGTATAATCTTCCTAGTTCTGGCCTCACTAGCACATGGCAGGGGTAACAACCCTGGAGTCCTGCCCTTTAACTGAGCACCTAACCACTGCACTCCCTCTGCAGAACCTCATCACTTGTCCTACCCATGTCATCCTACATGGAACACGACTGATGTATGCTCACCCTCCCACTTGATAATGCTGAAGGTATCCCAGACCCTAGCAACCGGGAGGCAACATGCCATCCGGGAATCTCGTTCTCGCCCACAAAACTGCCTGTCTGTTCCCCTAAATAACGAATCCTCTATCACCACAATGTGCCTCTTCTTCCCCCTTCCCTTCTGAATCACAGAGGCAGACTCAGTACCAGAGACCAGACCACGGTGACTTTCTTCTGTTTGGCCATCTCCCCCTCCGGCTGTATCCAAAGTGATGTACCTGTGGTTGAGGGGGGTGGCCACAGGGGATCTCTGCACTGGCTCATTAACCCCTTTCCCCTTCTGACTGTCATCCAGTTTCCTATGTCCTGCAGCTTGGGGTAACTACTTCTCTGTATGTCCTATCGATCACCCTCTCAGCCTCCCGAATGATCCAGAGTTCATCCAATTCCAGCTCCAACTCCTTAACGCAGATTGCTAGAAGCTGCAGCTGGATGCACTTCTCACAGTTGTAGTTGTCAGGGACACTGGAGGTCTCCCTGCCTTCCCACATCCTGCAAAAGGAGGACTGTACTATACTGCCTGTCACCCTGCTGTCCTAGCTTAGCAGATGTAAAGAAAAGAGAAAAAAAAGACTTAAACCGAGAGCTTTTCTTTCCTTTGCTTCCTCTGGTTGAATTTTCTTTTCACTGAAGCCTCCAAGAGGGAATGCCTCAAGATCATCACTCTGACTTTGTCCACTCAGACAATGGCTGCTGCAATTGCCCCTGCCTACCTTTAATTTGCTCTTGCTGATTGATCCCACACCCAGACTTGAAATGTATAGGAGCAACAGGATTGCTTCACTCTGTGTCTGACCCTGGGAGTGTGTGATGGGACTGTGTAGAGGGAGCTTCATTCTGTGTCTGACCCTGGGAGGGTGTGATGGGACAGTGTAGAGGGAGCTTCACTCTGTGTCTGACCCTGGGAGTGTGTGATGGGACAGTGTGGAGGGAGCTTCACTCTGTGTCTGACCCTGGGAGTGTGTGATGGGACGGTGTAGAGGAAGATTCACTCTGTGTCTGACCCCGGGAGTGTGTGATGGGACAGTATAGAGGGAGCTTCACTCTGTGTCTGACCCTGGGAGTGTGTGATGGGACAGTGTAGAGGGAGCTTCACTCTGTGTCTGACCCTGGGAGTGTGTGATGGGACAGTGTGGAGGGAGCTTCACTCTGTGTCTGACCCTGGGAGTGTGTGATGGGACGGTGTGGAGGGAGCTTCACTCTGTGTCTGACCCTGGGAGTGTGTGATGGGACAGTGTAGAGAGAGATTCACTCTGTGTCTGACCCTGGGAGTGTGTGATGGGACAGTGTAGAGGGAGCTTCACTCTGTGTCTGACCCTGGGAGTGTGTGATGGGACGGTGTGGAGGGAGCTTCACTCTGTGTCTGACCCTGAGAGTGTGTGATGGGACAGTGCAGAGGGAGCTTCACTCTGTGTCTGACCCTGGGAGTGTGTGATGGGACGGTGTGGAGGGAGCTTCACTCTGTGTCTGACCCTGGGAGTGTGTGATGGGACGGTGTGGAGGGAGCTTCACTCTGTGTCTGACCCTGGGAGTGTGTGATGGGACAGTGTAGAGGGAGATTCACTCTGTGTCTGACCTGTGCTGTCTCTGTTCAGGGAGTGTGTGAGGGGAGAGTATAGAGAGTGTCACTGTATCTAATCTACGACCCCCCCCCCCCCCGAGAGAGTATGTTTGGACAGTATACAGGGAGCTTCACTCTGTATTTAAGCCATATGTCCCCCCCCCCCCCCCACCCCCAGGAGTATTTCATAGGGCAGTGTAGAGGGAGATTCACTCTGTGTCTGACCCTGGGAGTGTGTGATGGGACGGTGTAGAGGGAGATTCACACTGTATCTGACCCTGGGAGTGTGTGATGGGACAGTGTAGAGGGAGCTTCACTCTGTGTCTGACCCTGGGAGTGTGTGATGGGACAGTGTAGAGGGAGATTCACACTGTATCTAACTCGTGCCATGCCTCGCCTGGGACTGTGTGACCCGCCAGCTTTCCTCTCACCTTTCATCAAGATTCTGCGCTTAAAATATTTATGCAATTCCTCTTTCGAACGCTCTGATGGAGTGTGCTCATAATATACTCATCGGCAGCCCTTCCCCTTGCAAAACAACTCCCTGCGTTGAAAATGTCCCCTCCACTTTCCTTCTCACTCTCTTGTCTACATCCAGTCTTTTTGAGATCTGCCTCTCAATCCAGGCAGCATCCTCCTCCCTTCTCTCTCAGAACCCTCTCACAGATTCAAAAACCTTTGTCAAATCTCTGATTAACCTTAAATTAAGTGGTTGTCTGATTGCTGGATTTGAGCAAATCCTGTTCACTATCTTCGCCTTTGTATATGCACTTTGAAAGTGCTGGACACAGGGGATCGGAGCAACACCCTTCTCCAGTTAATAAATCTGGTATTAGAGGAATTTTCCACTAATCTCAGCTCCTTTTGCTTTATTTCAGAGCATATTGTTAAACTGTCTTTTTTTTTGCTGCTCCTGCCCAATATTTTTCTTCACAAATCTCGATCAATTTTCAATATTCCCTGTAATCTTTCCAGGGAATCCTTTGGAATAATGGAGATATCTTCTTCCTTTTAATTTGGTTTGGGAATAGAGGAGTGGGGGAGGGGACTCAGCCGGCAAGACGGGCCGTGGTCCCTGTAGGCCTTGGCTGTTACCATGGATACGTGCCAAGGTTTTCAAAGAGGTTCGAGACGTCACTGGGTTCAGGACGGGGAGGGGGATGAAAGCACTTGACCCAGGGGGTGGCGGATGATGGGATTCTCTGTCTCAGAAGGGTAGGGAAGAGTGAAAAGGGAGGGATGGAGTATAGGGGGAGAGGATGAGGTAGGAAGAGAGGAGTGGAGATAGAGACACAGAGTCATTGAAAAGTTCAGTGCAGAAATAGGCCCTTCAGCCCATCTAGTTCATGCTGAACCATTTAAACTGCCTAGTCTCATCAACCTGCACTGGGAGTTTCAGGGACTCTCCATGACTCCATGGGAATTCCACCCCCTGTATACTCCAATTCCTTCCCACAGTCTCAACAACATACAGGGTCGGTGGGTTAATCAGCTGTTGTAGACTGTCCCATAGTTTGTGGGTGAGTGTAGATTCTTGGGCAGGGGAGTAGATGGGAACATGGGGAGATTGAAATGGGATCGGTATATATGGCTGCTGATGGTCAGTACATACACGATGGGATGAAAAGCCTGTTTCTGCACTGTGTGGCTTTGTGATTAGGCTGCATTTCCAGTATTCATTTTGGTCAGAGATTGAGATGAAGAGACTAAAGTGGGCCATTCAGCCCATTTTTACAGCCCTGCTATCTCATAGGACACCATGTCCTCGAGGCACTGAGACACAATCACATTCTCGTGTTAGACGGAAGAGATAGGTAGGGGGAGAAGGGAAGTTGGGGAAGCTGGAGAGTGGGAAAAGGGGTGAATCGGTGAAAGTGGGCAAGGAAGCAAAGGTTGGAGGGATGGGAGTGAGCGGTATGGTCAGAGGGAGGGAGGGAGGGAGGGAGGGAAGGGAGAGAGAGGTGGGACAGAGGGAATGGACAGAGAGGGACGTGGGGGAGCGGAGAGCGGAAGGGAAAGGGGAGAGTTGGTGAAAGTGAGAGAAGCAGCAAACCACAAAGAGGTGGGGGTGAGAGGAAAGAACCGAGGGAATGGAGAGTGAGGGTGGGAGAGAAAGCAAGAGAGCGAAGACCCGGGGGCAGAATGGGAGAGAGAGGGAGAGGGGAAGAGAGGTGGTAGGAAGGAGAAAGACCACAGGGGAGGAGGAGGAGAGGAATAGGGGAGAGGGGGAGCAGAGGACTACGGAAGAAGGAGAGGAAGAGTAGGGGAGAGGGGGAGGAGAGATGGGGAGAAGGGAGTTTGGGAGGAGGTATGAGAGGAGTAGGGGAGAGAGGAGGAGATGGGGAAGTGTGAGAGGGGGAAATGGTAGAGGGGATGGTAGATGGGAGAGGGGGAGGGGGAGAACGAGGGGAATGTGTGAGGTAGGAGAGGGGGATGGTACAGGAGGAGAAGGGCAGTAGGGATGAGAGGAAGGTGTGAGGTAGGAGAAAAGGGATGGTACAGGAGGAGAGGGGGCTGGAGGGCCGAGGGGAAGGTGGGAGGTAGGAGGGGGGGATTGAGTGGGATCAGGAGAGAACGGAATGTGACTGGGTACCCAAGAGAAGCGGCGGATGAAGAAGAAACCCAGTATGAACATCATCAATCGGCAAAGCCAATCAGTTATTCACAGATCCATGTGCCAGGATTTTTTCATGAGCTCTGATTCTCCGCTGCAGTGACTGGTTTGCAGAGCGATATTAGTTGCCATGAATTATGGAAGAAACTACCTCAGCCGCAGTACAATGCCGTGCCGACAGTGAGGAAGGTTTCAAGCTCTTTAATTATTTATCAGTGTTGCAATATGATATTTTTTCTCCCGGGGGTCCCCTTCTTCCGCTCTCCTCCGCAACATGCCTAGCTTTCCCACCAGTACAGGGAGATATCAAATCTTTCCAAAGAGGGAAGGTATTGCCTCCCCTCCAGCCCAATTAAGACCATATGACATTGGAGCAAAATTCAGCCCATCAAGTATGCTCTGGCATTCCATCATGGCTGATTTATCATCCCTCTCAACCACAATCTCCTTCCTTCTCCGCTAAAGCTTTGACACCCTGACTTATAAAGAATCTTTCAATCTCTGTCTTAAATATACCCAATGACCTGGCAACCACCAGCTGCCTATGGCAAAGAATTCCACAGACTCACCACCCTCCAGCTAAACTAATTCCTCCTTATCTCCTTTCTAAATGGACGTCCTTCTGTTCTGAGGCTGTGCCCTCTGGTCCTAGACTCCCCCACCCTAGGAAACATCCTCTCCACATCCACTCTACCGAGGCTTTTCAACATTTGACTGGGTTTCAATGAGATCCCCCTCATTCTTCTGAATTCCAGTGAGTGCACATCAAGCACTCATATGATAAGCCTTTTAATCCCAGAATCAAGTCGTCAAGTCACTTTATTGTCATTTCGACTATAACTGCTGGTACAGTACATAGTAAAAATGAGACAATGTTTTTCAGGACCATGGTGTTACATGACACAGTACAAAAACTAGACTGAACTACGTAAAAAAAAACAACACAGAGAAAGCTATGCTAGACTACAGACCTACACTGGACTGCATAAAGTGCACAAAAACAGTGCAGGCATTACAATAAATAATAAACAGGACAATAGGGGACAATTGTCAGTCCAGGCTTCGGGTATTGAGGAGTCTGATAGCTTGGGGCAAGAAACTGTTACATAGTCTGGTCGTGAGAGCCTGAATGCTTCGGAGACTTTTCCCAGACGGCAGGAAGGAGAAGAGATTGTATGAGGGGTGCATGGGGTCCTTCATAATGCTGTTTCCTTTGCGGATGCAGCATGTAGTGTAAATGTCTGTGATGGTGGGAAGAGAGACCCCGTTGATCTTCTCAGCTGACCTCACTATCTGCTGCAGGGTCTTGCGATCGAGATGGTGCAATTTCCGAACCAGGCAGTGATGCAGCTGCTCAGGATGCTCTCAATACAACCCCTGTAGAATATGATGAGGATGGGGGGTGGGAGATAAACTTTCCTCAGCCTTTGCCAAAAGTAGAGACGCTGCTGGGCTTTCTTTGCTATGGAGCTGTTGCTGAGGGACCAGGTGAGATTATCCGTCAGGCGAACACCAAGAAATTTGGTGCTCTTTACGATCTCTACCGAGGATCCATCGATGTTCAGTGGGGAGAGGTCGCTCCGTGCCCTCTTGAAGTCAACAACCATCTCTTTTGTTTTGTTCACATTAAGAGACAGGTTGTTGGTCTTTTTTGTGAACCCTCTTTGAACCCTCTCCAGTGTCAGATAAGGGGACAAGACTGCTCACAATACTCCAAGTGAGGCCTCACCGGTCCTTTATAAAGACTCAATATTACATCCTTGCTTTTATATTCCAATCCTCTCGAAATGAACGCTAACATCACATTTGCCTTCCTCACCAACAACTCAACCTGTAATGGTTCTGTGCCGGCCAATTAAAACAAATGACCGAGACATCCATTCCAGGCAGGTGTGACTCAAGGCCACTCAGCCCAGCAAGTTGATGCTTGCCCCATTGGTCCATTCTCCTTCTAATTTCCTTGTCCCCTCTCTCCACAAGTGGGCACCATGGCAGCATTGCAGTTAGTGTGACTACTACAGCTTAGGGCGTCAGGAGTCCAGAGTTCAATTCCGATGCTGTCCGTAACAAGTTTGTGCATCCTTCCCGTCAGCGTGGGGGTTTCCTGTGGATGCTCCAGTTTCCAAAGGTGTGCCAGGTAACTGGTCATGCTAAATTGTCCCGTGATTGAGCTAGTGGGTGGTGCGGCTCATTGGGCTGCATCTTGGAATAAATAGAGCTCCCCCCTCAATTCTTCCCCTCGCCCACACACACTGGGTGGGGGCCACTAACAGTGGCCGATTAACCCATGTGTGAGAGGTGGTAATGGAGAGACAGGTAGGGGAGGGAGAGGGAAGGAGGAGTGCAGAATGTGAAGAGGGAGGTCTAAAGAGAGAATGGGAGAGAGGGAGGTGGTGGGAGGAAGAGAGGAGAGAGCAAAGGGGCAGGGGGAGTGGGAAGGAAAAGGAGGGGAAGGAGAGGGTAAGGAAAATAAGGGGGAGAAGAGGGGAGGAGAGGAGGAAGCGAAAGATGGAGCGGAGGGAGTAAGGAGAGAAGGGTGTGGGGATGTGGGTGGGGACTGGAGCACCCTGGGAAAACACACCCAGTCACTGTGCAAACTTCATGTACACACACACACACACACCCCCCCCCCCCCACCCCACCGGAGGTCACGATCGAACCGTGGTCTCTGGAGCTGGAAGGGAACTGCACATTTTTTGGTGTGCCAACATCTCCCTCAGCTGCTATAACACAAGATTCTCACTGATACATCTCCCAGACACAACCTGAGGCACTTGAAGACAGATAAATACCTGAACTATAAAGATAAGGTGACAAACTGCTCCTGCAGAACAACGGTCTGGGGAATGAAGAATGGAGAATGGGGACATGGTTGAAGAATCAAACCAGTATTTTGCATCAGTCTTCACTGTCCATAACCTGTCTTGGACCTAGCTCGTGGATGCCATCATGAGGAAAGTGTATTTTGCTTTTGCTTTCTTGGAAGGTTAAGGAGGTTCACTTGAACACAAGACTGGAAGACCATAAGATATAGAAGATGATTTTAACTTTCCATGTTTGACTGGGACTCCCAGACTGTAAAAGGACTAGATGGGAAAGAGTTTGTCAAATATGGGAAAGTTTCCAATCAGTGAGACAGTATGCGATACTTGATCTCCTATTAGGGAATGAGACAGGGCAGGCTTGTGTAGGGGAACACTTTGCAACTTGTGGTCGCGATGCCATTAGTTTCAAAGAAAATATGGGAAAAAATGGGTCTCGTCCATGGGTTGATATTCTAAATTGGAGAAAGGCCAATTTCAATGGCATCAGCAAGTGTGGATTGGGACAGGCTGTTTTCTGGCAAAGGTGTACTTGGTAAGTGGGAGGACTGCAGAAGTAAAATTTTAGAATACAAAGCTTGTACGTGTCTGTCAGAATAAAAAGCAAGGATAACAGGTTTAGGGAACCTTGGTTTTCAAGAGATATTGAAGCCCTGCTCAAGAAACAAAAGGAGGCTCATGGCAGGTAAGAACAAATGAGGTGTTTATGGAGTACGAGAAATGCAAGAGAATATTTAAGAAAGAAATAAGGAGGGCCAAAAGCTGGCATGAAGCTGGCCTACCAGACAGGATGAAGGGAAATCCCAAGGGATTCCACAGATATGTAAAGAGCAAAAGGATTGCAAGGTAAAAAATTGGTTCTCTGGAAGATCAGAATGGTAATCCATGTGTGGAGCCAAAAGAGATTGGGGAGATCTTAAATAATTGTTTTGCACCTGCATTTACTCAGGAGAGAGGCCCAAAGTCTGTAAGAGTGAGGCAAAGCGGCATCAACTTCATCAAATCTATAGAGAATACAGAGGAGGAGATATTTGCTGTCTTGAGGCAAACTAGGGTGGATAAATTCCCGGGACCATTCAAGGTGCCCCTCAGACTGTGTAGGAGGCAAGTACAGAAATTGCAGGGGCCCCAACAGAGATATTTAAATCATCCTTAGCAACAAGTGAGGTACCGAAGGATTGGAGGACAGTTGTTCCACTGTTTAAGAAAGGATCTAAAAAGAAACCAGGAAATTTTAGGCTGGTGAGCCTGTCATCAGTAGTGGGAAAGTTATTGGAAGGTAACTAAGGGACCAGATACATGAGTATTTGGATAGGCATGGACTGACTAGAGATAGCCATCATGTCTTTGTGCATGGTAGGTCATGTCTAACCAATCTTAGAGTTTTTTTGAGGAATTTTCCAGGGAAGTTGATGAAGGCAAGGCAGTGGATGTTGTCTACATGGACTTTAGCGAGGCCTTTGACAAGGGCCCACAAGGAAGGATGGTCAAGACGGTCCAGTCGCTTAGCATTCAGGATGAGGTAGTGAATTGGATTAGACATTGGCTTTGTGGGAGACACCAGAGAGTGGCAGTAGATAGTTGCCACATGGAGTACTACAGGTATTGGTGCTGGGACCGTTGTTGTTTGTCATCTATCTCAACGATCTGAATGGTACAGTGGTTAACTGGATCAACAAATTTGCAGACAGCACCAAGATCAGCGAGAAAGACTATCAGAGCTTGCATTGGGATCTGGACCAGCTGGGAAAATGGGCTGAAAAATGGCAGATAGCAGATAAAATTCAATGCAGACAGGGTGCAGGGTGTTGTGCTTTGGTAGAACCATCCAGGGTAGGTCTTACACAATGAATAGCACTGCACTGAGGAGTGCAGTAGAACAGAGGGAACTGGGAATACAGATCCATAATTCATTGAAAGAAGTGTCACAGGTAGATAGCGTCAGAAAGAAAGCTTTTGGCACACTGGCCTTCAAAAATCAAAGTATTGAGTACAGGAGGTGGGATGTTATGTTGAAGGTGAATCAGACATTGGTGAGACCTAATTTGGAGTATTGTGTGCAGTTTTGGTCACCTACCTACAGGAAAGATGTAAATAAGATTGAAAGAGTTTAGAGAAAATTTACAAGGATATTGCCGGCTCTGGAGGACCTGAATTATAAGAAAAGTTGAAATAGGTTAGGACTTTATCCCTCAGAACATAAAAGATTAAGGGGAGATTTGATAGAGGCATACAAAATTATAAGTGGTATAGATGAGGTAAATGTAAGCAGGTTTTTTCCCACTGAGGTTGGGTGGGACTCCAATCAGAGGTCATGGGTTAAGGATAAAAGATGAAAAGTTTAAGGGGAACATGAAGGGAAAACCTTTTTCACGCAGAGGGTGGTGAGAAGGTGGAACCAGCTACCAGCACGTGATGCATGCCAAGTTCGATTTCAACATTTATGAATAGGTACATAGATGGCAGGGGTATGGAGGGCTATGGTCCAGGTGCAGGACGGTGAGAGAAGGCAGTTCCAGTGGTTTGGCACAAACTAGTCGGGTGAAAGGGCCTGTTTCTGTGCTGTACTTTTCTCTGAGTCTGTGGGAGGAAGGTGGAGCTTGCCGAGAGGAAGCCCACCCAGTCACTGAGAGAATGTACAAGCTCCTGACACACAGCTGCGGGAACAGAACCAGGGTCACTAGTGTTGTAATAGCACCACGCTAACCCCCACACGACCATGCGGCACTGCCTCCGACCAGATTTCTGTTCTCTCTTTCAATCCTGTTCTTGCGTTGCAATGTTTGCTCTGTTGTTTATTATGCATGCATGTATGTATAATTTATGTTAATTTACCTTATGTTAAATTATGTTTGCCCTCACCTTGTAATGTACAGTACTGCTGCTGCAAGTAGCAGATTTTTATGGTATTTAATCCCCTGTATGTATGCCTATGACAATAAATCTGAACTTGAGGTGCTTATCTCAGCTCATCCCATTTGCCTGTGTCCATCACAGGTAAAACCCTCCCCACCATTGAGTGTATCTATGTGAAATGCTGTCACAGGAAAGCAGCATCAGGGACCCCACCAGCCAGGACATTCTCCCTCCTCACTTGCCATCAGGAAGAAGGTACAGGAGCCTTAGGACTCACCCCACCAGGTTGGATCAGCTATCATCAGGCTCTTGAACCAGAGGGGATAACTTCACTCAGCTTCACTTGCCCAATCATTGAAATGTTCCCACAACCTATGAACTCACTTTCAAGGAACCTTCATCTCATGTTCTCAATATTTATTGCTTATTTATTATTATTACTTGTTTTTTATATTTTAAAATATTATTATCTTCTACACTCTGGTTTCATTAATTCTATTACAATTAATATTCTATAGATTTATTGAATATGTGCACAAGACAATGAATCTCAGGATTGTATATGGTGACATATATGTACTTCAATAAAAAATTTACTTTGACCTTGGCCTTTTTTTAATCTCAGAGTATTTGAAACTAGAGACAGGTTGGCTAAAGGGGTGAGAGTTTGTTGAGCGTGGGAGGGATCAAGGATTTAACACAATCATTCCTGCTACCACCTCACTCACTGGCAGGACAGATTCAACATGTCCCTGTTGACCCTCACCAGATGGCACCGTGGATTGGTATAGCAACGACTCAGCCCACGACCACAGGAATCTGCAGAGTTGTGAACATGGCTCAGCACGTGGTCAAAACCAACCTTCGCCCCACGGACTCGGTCTGCACTTCCCTCGGCGGCCAACGTATTCAAAGACCCCACCCACAGCGGAGATTCTCTCTTCTCCCCTCTCCAATCAGATCATCATCATCTGCCGCGTCACATGACGTGGGTGATCATCGTCTTCCATCTGTCTTTAATCTGATCATTGCCTGTGGGGAAGATCCTCTTCACACTTTCCCCATTCTTTTCTCCATCTGTGACCATGATTATGACCATCCTGGCAAATTTTTCTACAGAAGTAGTTTGCTATTTCCTTCTTCTTTACAAGACCAGTAACCCCAGCCATTATCAATACTCTTCAGAGATTGTCTGCCTGGAGTCCGTCATCGCATAACCAGGACTTGTGTTAAGAACACGATCGCCCATGTCATACAACATGGCACATAACAGTCAAACGAGTGTGGGTGAGGGGTAGGATCTGGGGGCAGTTGATGGGAATGTGGGTAAAATAAAGTTGGATCCCTGTGAATTTCTGGTTGAGGAAGAGCAAGGATTCAGTGGGCTAAAGGGTCTGTTTTCCTTGCTGTGTGGCTCTCTGAATCTGTAAGGCTTCCAAATGTTTAGTCATTCAGTTGGAGAAATTATCTGATGAAACCTTTCAGACAAAAGACTGTTTACTAATCACCATGTTGATGCAAGCTCCTTATAAATACACAGAGCGATAGCCTTTGATGTCTCTCCTTTTCTCTCTGTTGAAGACTCTGACCTGGATTTACACTCAAACTTTGGTTCCTTGCAGTGGCAGGGCTCACTCCAGCCGCTTTTCGATGCTGGTGCCACCAACCGAAGCGTCGTGCGAGAGAACAGAACATCAGGAACAGCGGATCAGCCGTTGGACGCTCTGTACTCATTGAGTTATGCTCGCTCTCTCTCTCTCTCTCGTTGGTGGTTGAGAGATTGTTGCCGATCCTCAGAACACAGGACTCAGAAAGATAAACAGCATGACAGGCTTTTAACACCGTAAATCATTGTGTTGTTTTGTTATGTCTCCCCTCCTGTTGTGAAAGGGGACACCTCTTTTTCCCTTTATGAGGAAGAGAGAGAGAGTGAGCCTGTGGTGTGTCAAACTTTTGGGTAAATGATTAGTTTTTGTTTACTGCAGATCATGGGCTTTATTGGGGGCCTTGCTTTTGCATGCTCGCTGGCTGGAGGATGCCGATGCTTTCTTGCGCAAGTGCTCGGGGCTGGAGAGGGACGTGGCTTTGCTACACACAGCCCAACATAGTGACAGGTACCCCAATACAAGGTCCTTACAGGTACACAGACCAACATAGTGACAGGTACCTCAATACAAGGTCCTTACAGGTACACAGACCAACATAGTGACAGGTACCTCAATACAAGGTCCTAACAGATACACAGACCCACATAGTGACAGGTACCTCAATACAAGGTCCTTACAGGTACACAGACCAACATAGTGACAGGTACCTCAATACAAGGTCCTAACAGATACACAGCCCAACATAATGACAGGTACCCCAATACAAGGTCCTTACAGGTACACAGACCAACATAGTGACAGGTACCTCAATACAAGGTCCTAACAGATACACAGACCAACATAGTGACAGGTACCTCAATACAAGGTCCTAACAGATACACAGACCCACATAATGACAGGTACCTCAATACAAGGTCCTTACAGGTACACAGACCAACATAGTGACAGGTACCTCAATACAAGGTCCTAACAGATACACAGACCAACATAGTGACAGGTACCTCAATACAAGGTCCTAACGGATACACAGACCAACATAGTGACAGGCATCTCAGTAAAAGGTCCTTTTTACTGGGAGAGGCGGGCTGATTGTGGGAGGGGGCATGAGCCAATGTCCAACTCCACCTCGCTGATTAAAGCTTTCATTGTCGCCGATTAAAGAGACAAGGGAGATTGGAACATTGAGGCAAATGCAGAAGTTTGGAGGTCGTTTGGGTGTTTCAGCACATTGCAGTCTCGGAGAGGATTTCAGGAGGCAGAGGCAGCCTGCGCGAACTTCGTGGCGAGAAGCCAGCAGGACGGAGTGAGTGCCGATGTTCAACTCCATTTCGCCAATCATAGCTTTCCTTGTTCAATCAAAGTGACAAAGGAGACTGAAACATTGAGGTGAACATGAAGGGTGAGTGCCAGCTGCCTGCCTTGTGATCGCTGGGGATCACTCTGTGACATGAGAGGGGAGAACCTGCCATTGTGCCCGGAGAACATTGTCCAGTTCTCTGTGTTTTGGATGTGGACTTGGATGATAGGCTTTTTTTTCCCCCTAGTCTTAGAGTTTTTGTTGTATTCTGTTTATCTCACCCGATCTTTCTCACTTTTTGTGTGGGGGGGTAGAATTTGGGGGTTGATTGCTATGCTGCCATTTTTTTCTTGGTTTCATAGCTATTTGGAGAAGAATAATTTCAGAGTTGTGTACTTTGATAATAAATGTTTTTACCAGAAGGTCCATACAAAGTTCTCACAGGTACACAGACCAACACAGTGACTGATATCTTAATACAAAGTCCTTATGGGTATGTGGACTAACATAGGAATAGATGTCTAAATAGGAGGTCCTTAAAGTGACACAGACTAATACAGCAAAGTCACCAAATCTTTGACAAACTTCTATAGATGCACAATGGAGAGTATCCTGACTGGGTGCATCAAGGCTTGGTATGGAAATACTGATGTCCGAGAATGGAAGAGGCTACAGAACATGGTAGATGCAACCCAGTTCATCACAGGTAAAACCTTCCCCACCATTGGGCACGTTTACGTGGAGCGCTGCCACAAGAAAGCAGCATCCATCATCAAAAACTCCAAATATCCAGGCTATGCTTTCTTCTTCTTCTTACCATACAGCAGGAGGTACAGAAGCCTTAGATTAGTAGGTACAAGAACAGTTACTATCCTACAACTATCAGGCTCTTGAACCAATGAGGACAACTTCGCTCACAACTACTGAGCTGTTATTACGACCTACAGACTCACTTTCAAAGACTCTTCGCAACTCATGTTCTCAGTGTTATTTGTAGTTGCACAGTTTGTCCTTGTTTGCAGATTGGTTGCTTGTCAATCTTTGCCCATTTATGTATAGTTTTACATACAATTCTATTGTATTTTCCCCCTGTAAATTCTGACAAGAAAATAAATCGCAGTTTTGTGCATGGTAACATATTAGTACTTTGATAATAAATTTACTTGGAACTTTGATGAATGCCTCAATAGGAGAGTGTTCCAGGTACATAGTGATATCTCAATGCAAGGTGCTTACAACTACACAGACCAACACGGGGATACCTCAGTGCAAGGTCCTTACAACTATACAGACCAACACGGGGATACCTCAGTGCAAGGTCCTTACAACTATACAGACCAACACGGGGATACCTCAGTGCAAGGTCCTTACAACTATACAGACCAACACGGGGATACCTCAGTGCAAGGTCCTTACAACTATACAGACCAACACGGGGATACCTCAGTGCAAGGTCCTTACAACTATACAGACCAACACGGGGATACCTCAGTGCAAGGTCCTTACAACTATACAGACCAACACGGGGATATCTCCGTGCAAGGTCCTTACAGGTATACAGACCAACACAGGGATACCTCAGTGCAAGGTCCTTACAGGTATACAGACCAACACAGGGATACCTCAGTGCAAGGTCCTTACAGGTATACAGACCAACACTGGGATACCTCAGTGCAAGGTCCTTACAGGTATACCGACCAACACTGGGATACCTCAGTGCAAGGTCCTTACAGGTATACAGACCAACACTGGGATACCTCAGTGCAAGGTCCTTACAGGTATACAGACCAACACGGGGATACCTCAGTGCAAGGTCCTTACAGGTATACAGACCAACACAGGGATACCTCAGTGCAAGGTCCTTACAGGTATACAGGCCAACACGGGGATACCTCAATGCAAGGTCCTTACAGGAACACAGACCAACACGGGTATACCTCAGTGCAAGGTCCTTACAGGTACACAGACCAACACGGGAATACCTCAGTGCAAGGTCCTTACAACTACACAGACTAACACGGGGATACCTCAGTGCAAGGTCCTTACAGGTATACAGACCAACACGGGGATACCTCAGTGCAAGGTCCTTACAGGTATACAGACCAACACAGGGGATACCTCAATGTAAAGTCCTTAGAGAAAAACAGACCAACACTGAGACTGCAATACAAGGCCCTTACAGGTACACAACCCAACACCATGAGATTTAAATATGTCATAAAGGGACATGAGACTGGACCCAAGTGCAGGACACAGGCACTGAAGTACTAGGGGCAGGACAGGAACAACTGAACAATAGACAAGATGTGGAGACCATGTCATATGTGAGGGACATGGCATTCAAGGTGATTCTGGGATTCAGAGAGAGTCTTGGAGTTCAGGCAGGTACTTGGAGTTCTCTGGGCAGGCCACATAACTCCTGTGCAAGGCCCAGACCTCTCAGGCAGGAACACAGGGGCCTGGGCAGGTTGCAGGGCACCTAGGCAGGTCACAGGGCACAACCTATCAAAGGTGAGGGATAGGAAGGGGCAGAGTCCTCTGGGCAGGCCACATAACTCCTGGGCAGGGCCCAGACCTCCCAGGCAGGAACATGGGGGTCTGGGCAAGTCACAACCCATCAGAGGTGAGGGATAGGAAGGGGCAGAGCCCTCCACCAGGCAACAGCAGTCCAGCCTGACTTACCCAACAGAGATAAGGGATAAGAAGGGAGCTCAGTCCAGGGTGGCTGCCAGACTTACTCACAGAACTCATCTTTACCATGAGTACTCCAAGCCCAGACAGAACAACCCCTCCAACTCTACTCAGTCCCAGAGCCCCCTATATACACCGCCAGCCGATGGGCATCAGGTGCACCTCCTTAAGCCCCAGCAAGCCACGATGATCCACAGGTGTGACTAATTGGGCTCAAGGGTGAAACAAGGGACGGTTACAAGACCCGGAGTCCACGGACCGGATCAAGAACCGGAATGCGGTCTCCGGACCGGACCATAACAAAATATAAGATCCTTACAGGTACATAGACCAACAGAGTGATACCTCAAGGCAAGGTCCTTAAAGGTATACACCCCAACAAAATAATAGGTATGCAAACGACAAAGTCCTTCAGAGACAAAGAACAAAGAACAAAGAACAATTATGGCTAACTGAGCACAAGCTCCTTCAGAGTGACAACGTGTTAACCTTGCTTTAACATTGTAAATGATGCATGAGGATAAATTCTCATTATTTTCAGGTTCCAACTAAATTACAATGCAAGATTGAATCTAACCGACTGTAAGATGCTCTTTACATAGAAAACAGGAAACTGTCAATACAGTTGCATGAACATGATGGAGGAAGTATAGAAGTGTTTTAAAACATCATACATAAAACAACACCACAGCTGTTATAGAGATTTATAGTGGCATGCGAATGTTTGGGCACCCCTGGTCAATATTTCTGTTACTGTGAATAGCTAAGCGGGTAAAAGATGACCTGATTTCCAAAAGGCATGAAGTTAAAGATGACACATTTCTTTAATGCTTCAAGCAAGATTATTTTTCTATTTCCATCTTTTCCATCAAAATAACAAAAAAGGAAAAATAACAAAAAAGTAAAAGTTTGGGCACCCTGCATGGTCAGTACTTAGTAACACCCCCTTTGACAAGTATCACAGCTTGTAAACACTTTCTGTAGCCAGCTAAGAGTCTTTCAATTCTTGTTTGGGGGATTTTCACCCATTCTTCCTCGCAAAAAGGCTTCTTGTTCTGTGAGATTCTTGGGCCGTCTTACATGCACTGCTCTTTTGAGGTCTATCCACAGATTTTCGATGATATTTAGAATGGGGGACTGTGTGTGGTGAACAACATATACCTGTCTGGACACGCCCCCTGATGACTGCTCCTGTGGCTCCTCCCACAGACCCCAGTATAAAGGCGATTGAGGCCTGAGCCCGGCCTCTCAGTCTCCAGGATGTAGTGTGGTGGTCAACCACTGCTTGTTCCTTCTTCCAGTCAATAAAAGCCGATATCTCGCCTTTACGTCTCAGAGAGAGTTATTGATGGTGCATCACTGTGAGGGCCATGGAAAAACCTTCAGCTTGTGCCTCTTGAGGTAGTCCACTGTAGATTTTGAGGTGTATTTAGGATCATTATCCTGTTATAGAAGCCATCCTCTTTTCAGCTTCAGCTTTTTTACAGACGGTGTGATGTTTGCTTCCAGAATTTGCTGGCATTTAATTGAATTAATTCTTCCCTCTACCAGTGAAATGTTCCCTGTGCCACTGGCTGCAACACAAGCCCAAAGCATGATCGATCCACCCCCGTGCTTAACAGTTGGAGAGGTGTTCTTTTCATGAAATTCTGCATCCTTTTATCTCCAAACATACCTTCGCTCATTGCAGCCAAAAAGTTCCATTTTAACTTCATCAGTCCATGGGACTTGTTTCCAAAATGCATCAGGCTTGTTTAGATGTTCCTTTGCAAACTTCTGATGCTGAATTTTGTGGTGAGGATGCAGGAAAGGTTTTCTTCTGATGACTGTTCCATGAAGGTCATATTTGTGCAGGTGTCGCTGCACAGTAGAACAGTGCACCACCACTCCAGAGTCTGCTAAATCTTCCTGAAGGTCTTTTGCAGTCAAACAGGGGATTTGATTTGCCTTTCTAGCAATCCTATGGGAGGTTCTCTCAGAAAGTTTTCTTGGTCTTCTAGACATCAACTTGACCTCCACCGTTCCTGTTAACTGCCATTTCTTAATTACATTACGAGCTGAAGAAATGGCTACCTGAAAACGCTTTGCTATCTTCTTATAGCCTTCTCCTGCTTTGTGGGCATCATTTATTTTAATTTTCAGAGTGCTAGGCAGCTGCTTAGAGGAGCCCATGGCTGCTGATGGTTGGGACAAGGTTTGAGGAGTCAGGGTATTTAGAAAGCTTTGAAATTTGCATCGCCTAGCCTTTCCTAATGATGACTGTGAACAAGCCATAGCTCCAGCAAGCTAATTAAGGTCTGAGACCTTAGTAAGAGTTATCTGACAGCTCAAATCTCTTGGGGTGCCCAAACTTTTGCATAGTGCTCCTTTCCTTTTTTCCACTGTAAAATTATACAAAACAAAAATAATACACTAATCTTGCTTAAAATGTTGAAAAGAATGTTTCATCTTTAACTTTATGACTTTTGGAGATCAGTTCATCTTCTATTCACTTAACTATTCACAGTAACAGAAATTCTGATCGGGGTGCCCAAACTTTTGCATGCCACTGTAGATTAAACCGCCATCCACGCTGTCCCATCGCACACTTCCCGTGTAAACTGATCTTCACTGACATTCTAACCTATGGGCTGGGAGTGTGACTGGGATCTACCTCACTATGATCCTGAACTTTATCGTTTAGTTGCACTGTATTTTTTCGGGAGCTTTTACACTTTTTTCTGCATTGTCATTGCTTTACCTTGTTCTAGCCATCAAGCAAGGGGTCCGTGGACCCCAGGTTGGGAGCCCCTGTTATAGCTCAATACACTGTGTAATGACCGGATCTGTATGAACAGTATGCAAGACAAGCTTTTCACTGTATCTCCGTACGTGTGACAGTAATAAACCAATTCCAATGCAAAACACACACACATATATGATGCAGGCTTACTGGCATTTAGGACAGCAATGAAGGTCCTCCATCTGCCTGTCCATACAGTTGCACACAGATAAAGAAGGCCCACTCCTGGTCTGTCCTCTACCCTTTGACGTGGGTGACCCCACCAAGAGGCAAAGCATGAAGCCCTGACTCCAGCCAACGTCACTCTCCGGGTCACTGAGGCACGCAAGCCTCCAAACCCTAGGACAAGTTTGTGGTCCTGTTGGAGCAGAGGCAAGCCTGATCCTGTTTGTCAACAGAACGGACCAAAAGCCACCACAAGCATACCCCCTCCTCCCTCTCTCTCTGCCTCAATCCCCCACACATTCTGGCTCTCCGAACGGCTGCCACAGATTAATGGGCACCACTGTAGGGGCAGCAATTCAGAGGGATAGAAGTGCATTTGAATAGAACCTTTGCCATCTTTGATTGCCCACGGTACTTTACATGTATTTTAAATGTTATTTCATTTACTGAGACAGCACAGAAGAGGCATTTTCCACCCTTCGAGCCTCTCTGCACCCGATTTAACTGTAGCCTTAATCATGGGATAATTTACAATGACCAATTAACCTGCTAACTAGTACGTCTTGGGACTGTGGGAGGAAACCAGAGCACCCAGAGGAAACTCACGGGGTTACGGGGAGAACGCATAAACTCCTTACAGACAGTGGTGGGAATTGAACCTGTGTCGCTGGTACTGTAAAGCATTGTGCTAAGCACCTCGCTACCGTGTCGCCCCAGGGTGTTCAGGTAACATGGTGTTTCTTTGCATCATGGCTGTCTGCGGGAAGGTGAATCTCAGGGTTGTATACTGCACACGTACTTTGATAATAAATGTTCTTTGAATCTCTGAATAAGCAGCGTTTCAGAAAACATAACTCTGACTCTCCCACCACCCCTGGCAGCACATTCCAGACACCCACCACCCTCTGTATAAAAACCCTCCCCTGCATATCTCACTTAAACATCCCCCTCCCACCTTAAAGGCTACGCCCTCTAGTTTTTAACATTTCCATCCCGGGGAATCTGCTCACTTGTGCCTCTCAGAGTTTTATAAACTTTTATCAGCTCTCCCCTCGGCATCCTCTGGACCACAACAAACAGCACAAGCTTGTCCAACCTCTTCGTACCTTCTAATTCAGGCAGCACCCTGGTGAAGTTGGTCTGAACCCTCTCCAATGACTCCAGGTCCATCCTGTAAAGCATCACGCTACCGTGAGGCCCAGGTTCCAATGTGCAACTCAGTGACCAAACTGAGACCTCACGATGGCAAGCAAACAGGAAGCAGGTTCGCGGAATGTTGGTGATTTACTTAAAGGAGAAGTATTGGCTTTCGGGATGATAAAGAGCACTTCAAAACTTTGTCAAGGTAATTCTCACATATTGCCGTGAGATCGATTGTTAGGGAGGACTGCTCATGCCAATGAAGCAAAAAATTAGCCATCAGCCAAAGAAGAAGTCACAGACCATTGTGGGAATCATAAGGTTGTGATAGTAGGTAATTCTAATTTTAAGGTCAAAGAGTTAGAGAACAGCACAGAACTGAAACAGGCCCTTTGGCCCATCTAGTCCATGCGAGACCATTTAAACTACCTACTCTCATCAACCTGAACTGGGTCCACAGCCCCCCCATACCCCTACCATCCATCTACTTATCCAGACAAACACTGAGATCAAGCTCACATGCACCACTTGTGCTGGCATCTCGTTCCACACTCTCAACTCCCTCTGAGTGAACAAGTTTCACCTCATGTTTCCCTTAAACTTTTCACCTTTCACCCTTAACCCACGACCTCTGGTTGTAGCCCCACCTAACATCAGTGGCAAAAGACTGCATCTCCCCTATCTATTTCCCTCATAATTTTGTATACCTCTATTAAATCTCCTCCCAATCTTCTACATTCTCAGGAATAAAGTACTAACCTATTCAATTTTTCCATAGCTCAGGTCTTCTAGTCCCAGCAGTATCCTTGTAAATCTTTTCTATACTCTTTCAACCTTATTTACATCTTACTGTGTGTCTATGATTTTATTTGAGTTGTTGCAGTCCATCATGTGTAAAGCCCTCCCCTCCACTGAGCACATCTGCAGGAAAACAGCATCCATCATCAGGGACCCCCACCACCCAGGCCGTGCTCTTTCCTCACTGCTGCCATCAGGAAGAAGGTAAAGGAGCCTCAGGACTCACACCACCAGGTTCGGGAACAGTTATTGCCCCTGAACCATCAGGCTCTTGAACCAAAGGGGATAACTTCACTCAACTTCACTTGCCCCATCATTGAAATGTTCCCACAACCTATGGACTCACTTTCAAGGACTCTTCATCTCATGTTCTCAATATGTATTGCTTATTTATTTATTTGTTATTATTTATTTCTTTTTGTATTTGCATAGTTTGTCACCTTCTGCACTCCGAACACCCATGTTGGTGCTGTATTCCATTGATTCTGTTATGATTTATTGAGTATGCCTGCAAGAATATTAATCTCTAGGTTGTCTATGGTGACATATATGTACTTTGTCAATAAATTTACAATGCACTTTGAACTTTTTGTAAACTTTTTGTTTAGAGTCTTTGAAATTAGGGACAGGTAGATCAAAGGGGTGAGAGGTTGCTGAGAGTTGGGGGAGGTGAGGTCAAGGAGTTCACACAGCCATTCCTGCTACCACTTGAACATTGAATCTCATATACTGGAAGAAATATGTACACGGAGCCTAGAAAGGCACAGGAGCAGGCCATTCAGCCCACAATGTCATGATGACCCTGATCCCAAGCATAAATGGATCCCACCTGCATTCTCTGTCTCATTCCCAACCTGTTGCTCTGATGAAATTCAGAAGGATGGAGAAGATTTCACAGAAACCTACCAGATACTGAAAGACTTAGATAGAGCTCCATCATGGACACTAGTCTCCCCAGCATTGAGGACATCCTCAAGGAGCAACGAAAAGCGTAAAGAGGAATAGTTTATGAAGTCTCCATGCTAATCTGAAAGGTTGATGTGCCTGGAAGGCTGGAAATCCGAGATCGTCCTGGGAATTCCTGGAAGACCTCTACTCATCCATACAACAAGGCAATGGAAGATTGTGTTTATTGACCAGAGTTGGGCCATTGGTGAGGAAGGGCAGGGCTGGTCAACCAACAGCATGGTATATGACCCCCACCTTCCTCCCCCTGCCCAATCACCAATGATAAATTCTAGCAACTCAGGCAGCATCTATGGAGAGGAATAAACAGTCAACATTTCAGGCCAAGACCCTTCATTAGGACACTCCTGCCCAAATTATCTACTGTTAACGACTATAAGACAGAGGAATAGAATTAGGCCATTTGGCCCATCGAGTCTGCTCCATCATGTCTGATTTATTTTCTCCCTCAGCTCTATTCTCCTTTTCCCTGTAACATTTGATACAATTACTAACCAAGAAACTGCCAAGCTCTGCTTTAAATATACACAATGACTTGGCCTCCACAGCCAGCCGTGGAAATGAGTTCCACAGTACAAAGTAATCAAAGTGGCCCTGGTGTTGCTGTACTGGGGGAGTGATTAGGGTTTCAAGAACCAAATGGTTGAAGGGAATTTGCTGTTCCTGAACCTGGCGGTGCGGGACTTTAGTCTTCTGTAACTCCTGCCCCGTGAGAAGATGGTGAGGCCCAGATGGTGGGGATCTTTGCCTTCCTGAGGTTGTGCCTCCTGTAGATACTACTGATGTGAAGTGGGATGTGCTTGTGATTTACTGGGCAGTGTCCACAACTCCCTGTAGCATCTTGTGTTCCTGTGCCCTTACCAACTAAGAACCTAACAATGTCCTCTTTAAATATCCCCAGTGACCTGGCTTGCAGTGTCTGTGGCCATAAATTCCATAGATTCACCGCCTCTGGCTGAAATAATCCCTCGTCATCTCTGTTCTAAAGGGCGTGCTTGTATTCGGAGGCTGTGCCCTCTGGTCTTAGACACCCCCACCATCCTCTCCACATCCACTCTATCGAGGCCTTTCAACATTTGATAGGTTTCAATGAGATCTCCCCTTCATTGTTCTAAACTCCAGCGAGAACATGCCCAGAGACACCAAATGCTCCAAATACCTTAACCCTTTCATTCTTGGGATCATTTCTGTAAACCTCCTCTGGACCCTCTCAAAGCCAGCACATCTCTGCCTGAAACGTCAACTGTTTATTCTACCTCCATAGATGCTGCCTGACCTGCTGAGTTCCCCCAGCATTTTATGTGTTGCTCAAGATTTCCCGCGCCGGCAGAATCTCTTGTGCTTCCTGATAAGCTCATGTTTGGCCTTCCGCAACGCCATTTCAAACCGTAACCCCTCCCACCTCCCATCACCAACTCGTTGCCCGAGCCCCTCCCCCACCCCGCCCTCTTCCTTACCGTTCTCGGTGGGTACGTAAATGTTGAGGTACAGACAGTCCTCGCTCTGGTCTTGGATGTAAGTGGCCACGTCGTCCAGGTTGGAGAGGAACCAGACGGGGAGCATGACCTCGGGGAGTATGCCATGGATGTTCTGGGGGCAGACAGGGGCGAATTGGGTGGCGTTGCGCACCTCGGACCAGGAGGCGGGGGCCTCGGGGGGCTGGAAGCGCCGCTCACCCACGGGTGGGGTAGCGAAGGGCACACCCAAGTACTGGACCACCGGGCCCAAAATCTCGTTGTTGAGTTCCTTCCTCACACCACGCAGCTTGCCGTAGTTGGTGGTCACCACCGGGTACATCTCATCGTGCTTCTGCCCGGACAACAGCCCAAAACAGGCCACGGCCTCCAGCGCCCACAGCAGCAGGCCCAACTCGGAGGCCTGGGTGGAGGGCATCTTCCCTCGGTGGTCCACCCTTTCTCTCCGCTCTGGGGACGAGGGGGAGTGGTGAAGCGGGGTGACGGTGGGGGAGTTGGGGAAAAGACCAACCGGTGGGGGAGGATCTCAACACTCCTGGCAGACACGTCTCAACAGGTGCGAGGAGGCAGTCTCACAGCCGATGTCCCCCAACTCCTCATCCTGTCCGTCGGCCCTGGGGCAGACTCTCAGGTCGGTGGTCCTTCAATGGTCCTGGTGTTGTTGGGAGCCTAGGTGGGGTCGGGGGAGAGACAGGGGGCGGGAATGAGAAAGAGGGTGGGGGGGTGAGAGAGAGAGATAGAGTGGGAGAGAAAGAGAGAATGAGCATAAGAGATTGAGAGGGGAGAGATGGAGAGAGGGTGGAGGGTAGGGAATGAAGGAAAGAGAAAGTGGGAGGACAGAGAGGAATTGGGGAGATAGCAATGGAATGTAGATGAAAGATTGGGGAAGAGGGAGGTGGGTGAGGCATTGAGGGGAGAGAGAGAGGTGGGGAGAGGAAATTGGGGGAAGAGAGATGGAAGATGAGAGGGATTAGTGGAATGAGAGAGAGTCAGAAAGTAGATTTTAAGGAAAGAGAGGGAGGGGAATTAAGGGAAAGGGAGGGGAATTGAGTGAAGGAATTGGGGTAAAAGAGAGGCGGTATAGGAGGAAAGAGCAAAGGGGTATTGGAAGGAAAAAGGAGGGGACAAGGATATATCGAGGAAAAGAGAGAGAAATGGAGGGGTGGGTGGGAAGAGTAAGGTGCAAGGGTTGGGAGAAATAGAGGGGGAGAGAGAGAGAGAGTTTCTGTTACTGAGGCAGCCAAGGACAGTCACACAGCCCAGATAAGGTTGACCCTCCCCTCCCATTGACCCACCAGAACCTCCCTCTCCCATTAGCAAGTAACCAATCCAAAGCAGGCCTAGCTCACAGTCACAGCCAAGCTTCTGTCACTTGCCCAAGGAAGGTACACTGGATTACAGGGCAAAGTCCACTGGGCCCAGGGGAGAAGGTACACTGGCCCGACCAGTGAGGGTACAGTGCCGGGTTGTCTCTGCCTCTGATTCACAGAAGATGTAGCCATTCTCCCACTTGAGCCTCACACCCCCCCCCCCCCCATCGAGAGCGGAGCTGTTCTCACTGACAGGAGAAGGGGCAAAGGTGAGCCACTGGTGCCTTAAAACCAGTTGCTCCGGGCAGACGGGGCTCGTTAACCACGGATGGTAGTTCATCTAGGAGAGGGAAACTCCGATTTCAAACCTCCGCTGCCTTGCGGGAAAGGCTTTGTGAGTAAACCCCGAGGAAAAATCCGGAGTTGGAGTCCCGAAGGTGGCTGACTGCTGTACCCAGCACCGACACGGCAACTCCTGTGATGCTGCTGGCACCAAACTGTATCGACTCTTGTCGTTCCTTTGGACCTGTCATCAGCATGGAGAGGGGGGTCTCACTGCATGGGCAACAGACGGATCTCCATATCAACTCTGCCCTGGCTTGTGCCCTGGAGAGGTCACTCCTGGTGACTACCAGAGGCGCAGTACCCATGGTCGACCACGACCGACAGAGGCCACACACACACACACACACACACACACACACACACACACACACACACACACACACACACACACACACACACACACACACACACACATATATATAAAATACACGCACATACATAATTTTTTTTTCAGATATATTCAGTAGCAAAGAAGGTGAGGAAGTGATGGGTAGAAAAAAGGGAATTCCTGTGGTCGGGTGAGACTGAATTAGGTGGGGGTGGAGTTAGAGGTAAACCATGCTCCATCATGGGCACTAGCCTCCCCACCATCGAGAGCATTGTCAAAAGGCAGTGCTTCAAGAAGGCAGCATCACACAGGGTTTACGTTCCCCCCGGAATTCTGGGCTCCCGCCCGCGACCAGCAATCTTGTGCTTCCATCAATACCAGGTAAAACACAGTCTGATTGTGGAGGCACGTCGCAGAGGTTCTTTTATTTTCCAGGATACAAGCATTCGCTTTGTGGAAGATTTTGCACCCCAGACCTTAAAGATGCGCGCTGAGTTTAAAGGCGCAATGAAAGTGCTTTTCGATCGTGGTTTTAAACCCTCTCTTCGCAATCCTGCCGATCTACGAATCAAGCTTAATACTGGAAAATACAAGTGGTTTAGATCAGTGAAGGAAGCTGAAGCATTTGTGGCAAGTCTTCCGGCAATCCAGTCATCTTCGGAATCTGATCGGACCTCCTAAAATGGTGGATAAGTACTCCTCGTAGTAAAATTACTTTTTCTGGACTCAGACTTTACTTGAAGCACTCAGACATTATTTATTGAAACTCTAAGGGCTGTTGACAATCTCTCCCTGGATTTGGTGTGTCTTTTTTAAATAGACATTCTGTGCTTAATGTTTCCCTATGGACGTTTAAATAGTACATGTGTAATCTATTCTATTCTTGTATAACTTTATCTACAGAGTTCTACAACTGACTCTAACTTGTTTTGGAGGTTTGAAGTCTTTAGTGAAGGCCTCCCTGTTTGTTGGTTCACAGTTTAACTGCTGATTTATTTTTCCTTTTTTTAATATTTATTTTTTTTTTTTTCTTTTCCTCACCCCTTTTTTCTAATCTCTGAATTTTTTTCTTTCCTCTCTGTAAATGGTTGATAAATACTCTTCTTGAATTTATAATTTTCCCCTTCCTCTCTTTTTTTTTTACCCTTTTATTTCCCTTTCTCTTACTTTATTCTTCTATAATTTTTCGCGGGTAGGTTAGTTTTGGTTTTCTTCCGATTTTCTCTGTATTAAGTTTTATATTTCTGCAGAAGGTGTTCTAATCTGTAGTTATGTTTTCTAATGCATAAACTAGTTACTATTTGCTATAGTAGTTATACGGAACTGCTGTTAATGACACAGATCTGGAAGTTGTATTTGGGTTAATTTTTTTGGTAGAGCTAGCTACTTGTTTTGGTAGCCGTCTAGTTTTGGGTTGTGTGGATGGGGTGGATTTTCCAGTTTCCAACATCACCCACTGTATTTATTGTTTTTCTTTATTGCTCAGGACATGTATATGTTTCGATTTTACGAATCTATGTTTACATCTCTGCTCCCAGACTGCTATTGTACTGCTTGACCTCTTATATGCCTGCTGCCTGGTATGCACTAGCAATTGATAATGGCTAGTGCACTTAAATTCGTGAGCTGGAATGTAAAGGGATTGAATCACCCTGTTAAAAGGAGGAAGGTATTCTCACATATCAAACAACTCAAAGCTGACATTGCTTTCCTTCAAGAAACTCATATTCGTTGTTTTGATAACTCCCGGCTTCTGTCAAAGTGGGCGGGTCAGCATTTTCATTCATCCTTTGCCGCTAAAGCTAGGGGAGTCTCCATTCTTATTAACTCAAATATTCCTTTTGAACTCCATAATAAAATATCTGATACAAATGGCCGTTTTATTATTGTTTCTGGTAAACTATATAACACTAAAGTTGCACTAGCAAACCTGTATGCCCCCAACTTTGATGATGTTAACTTTTTTGAACGGTTTTCTCCCTCACTACCAGACTTAAACTCATACTCTCTTATACTGGGTGGTGACTTCAACTGTTGGTTGGATCCTAATCTGGATTGATCGTCCTCTGTTACCAGATCACCTACTAAATCTGCCTTAGCTATCCAATCGTTTCTCTCTAATTTTGGTATCTCTGATATATGGCGTTTCCTTCATCCTACGGAGAGAGATTATTCTTTTTTCTCACATGTTCACCATACCTTCACTAGAATTGACTATTTCTTACTCGATAACCAACTTATTCCATTTGCCCACTCTTGTGACTATCAGAGTATACTGATTTCTGACCATGCCCCAATTACTCTCTCTCTGAACTTTCCTGGTCTCCCTCAGAGGAATAAACACTGGCGGTTTGATTCAACTTTATTATCGGATGATGATTTTTAAAAATTTATTAAGGATCAGATAACCTTTTATTTTAACACTAATACATCACCTGAAGTGCCATCCCAGACTGTCTGGGATACCATGAAAGCATATCTGAGAGGTCAAATAATCTCTTACACAGCATATCTCAACAGAAGATCCTGTGCAGATCGATTAGACCTTATTAACCAGATTAAAGAATTGGATCAAATATATGCCCAAACTAAGAACCCTGAATTATACAAGAAGCGCGTTGAACTCCAAACTAAATTTAACCTTCTGTCCACTCAACCTGTTGAACGCCAACTTCTCGAAAGCAAGAGCCGCTTTTACATTCATGGGGATAAGTCTGGTAAATTCCTAGCCAATCAGCTGAGGCGTTCCAAAGCCAAACAACATATTACAAAGATCCGGAAGGAGAACGGAGACTTTACATCGGATCATTTAGAAATTAATGACGCATTAAAAAAATTTTATTCTCGGCTTTATTCCTCTGAATCTCTGAATGACAATATTTGATCAATTTTTACAGAATCTGAATATCCCCTCACTTTCATCTGATTTTAAAGCCAAACTCAATGCGCCTATATCATCAGAAGAAATTTCTTTTGCAATTTCTGCACTGTCCTCAGGGAAATCTCCTGGACCTGATGGGTTCCCTGTAGAATTTTATAAATCATTCTCTTCACTTCTCTCTCCTCAGTTACTTTCAGTATTATCTGACTCGTTTAATTACGGCAAATTGCCACCCTCTTTCAATGAGGCATCTATTATTCTTCTATTAAAAAAGGGCAAAGACCCAACAGAGTGTTCCTCGTATAGGCCAATCTGTCTGCTCAATGTTGATGTAAAGATCTTAGATAAAGTTTTGGCTCATAGATTAGAAACCGTTATTCCCTCCATTATCTCTGATGACCAAACAGGCTTTATTAAAAACCGTCTCCCTTTTTTTAACATTCGGCATTTATTTAATATCTTATACTCACCTCCAACTGGGATTCCTGAATGTGTTATTTCCCTCGATGCGGAGAAAGCATTTGATCGTATAGAGTGGAACTACCTTTTTGCAGTCTTAGAAAAATTTGACCTCGGCCAAAGTTTCATCTCTTGGATCCGATTGCTGTACCTGTGTCCTACTGCTTCTGTTTTAACTAATTTTCAGAAATCCCAAGTATTTAATCTCAAACGTGGCACCCGTCAGGGATGCCCCTTAAGTCCCTTTCTCTTTGATTTGGCTATAGAACCTCTGGCGATAGCATTTCAAAACTGTACTGAATTGACCGGGATTTGGAGAGGGGGTGTTGAGCATAAAGTTTCTCTCTATGCTGATGACTTATTACTTTTTCTTTCAAATCCGTCTACATCCTTACCTCTAATGTTTTTACTTCTTGACCAGTTTAGCCAGATCTCTGGCTATAAACTTAATTTACATAAGAGTGAACTTTTCCCAATTAATAAAGAAGCACAAGAACTAACATTTTGTGATCTCCCTTTTAAAGTAGTCCATAACCAATTTACTTATCTTGGAATTACAGTCACAAGGAAGTTTAAAGACCTCTTTCGTGAAAACTTTGCCAATCTTTCATATGCTATAAAACAGAGTCTGGTACAATGGTCACCTCTATCTATGTCTTTGGTAGGTTGTATTAACGTTGTTAAAATGTATGTTCTCCCCAAATTTTTATACTTATTTCAATCTATCCCAATTTTTATTCCTAAATCTTTCTTTGATTACTTAGACTCTATTATTTTGTCATATCTGTGGCAGAATAAGCGCGCTAGAATTAATAAAATCCATCTCCAAAAATCTAAAAAAGAGGGTGGCATGGCTTTACCTAACTTTCGTTTATATTATTGGGCAGCTAATATACGCTGTGCTACCTTCTGGTCTTTCTTCCACGGCCAACCTGAGTGCCCTAACTGGGTGGCAATGGAGTTGAGCTCCACTAAAGAATTATCTATCTCTGCACTTCTTGGCTCTGCACTCCCTAGTAGTCTGCCCAGATCAATAGCCAATCCTCTTGTTAGACACACTTTGCGTATATGGGCCCAGTTCAGGAAATGCTACGGTTTCCAGGGGTTCTCCGTTTCCAGCCCTGTCGCACATAATCACCTTTTTTTACCTACTACGTACGATTCAGCATTCCATGTTTGGTATAGGAAGGGCATTAGACATTTTGAAGATCTTTTCATTGAAAATCGCTTCACTTCTTTTCAGCAGCTCTCTGTTAAGTTCAATCTGCCTAACGTTCATTTTTTCAGATATCTCCAAGTCCGACACTTTATTGCTCCCTTAATTCCTAACTTTCCTGAAATGCCTGCAAAAAATGTTATGGACCTATTTCTTTCCATTAATCCACTAGGTAAAGGTTTAATATCAATTATCAGAGATAAACTAGCAGCCTTACGATGGGCCCCTGTGGATAAAATTAAAATGGCCTGGGAGCAGGATTTAAATATCTCCTTATCCAATGAGAGCTAGGACTCAGTTCTCAAATCGGTTAACTCAACCTCTCTTTGTGCTCACCATTGCCTTTTACAGTTTAAGATTGTTCATAGAGCCCATATGTCTAAATCTAAACTATCTCGATTCTACCCTGGCATTAGTCCGCTCTGTGATAAATGCAAGAGGAGCGTGGCCTCTCTCATCCATATGTACTGGTTCTGTCCTAGCTTGGAGAAATTCTGGAAAGATGTCTTCACTATGTTATCGTGTATTCTGAATCAGCACCTAGAACCAAACCCCTTAATTGCTCTGTTCGGTTTTTGGGGCGAGACAGATCTATGTCTGGATCCGACCAAATGCCGAATATTATCCTTTGCCTCTCTCCTGGCTAGACGCTTGATCCTCCTTAGATGGAGAGATGTTGCCCTGCCCACTCATGCGCAATGGCTTAACGACATTATGGCCTGCTTGGACCTCGAAAAAATTCATTATTCAGTTCTCAATTCGGATTTAAAGTTCCATAAGATCTGGGGACCTTTTATCGAGTACTTTCATAACCTTCCTCTTGACTAGGGTTTTTTTTTTCTTCTTCTTTTCGGTCCCTTGCTTTCAGCTCCCTTTTTTTTCTGGTAGTAGGCATTATTATCCTCTGTTGCTAAGTGTATTCACAGTCTGGGAGTTTGACTGTCCTGACTTATACTCTCTATATTGTGGTGTGGTTGGTCTGGAGTTGTTGTTGTTTTTTCTTGTGTTGTGGGGCTTGGGGAGGATACTAAGCTTACCTGTCTTTAATTTAGGTGCTTTTTTTGTTAAATTCTCTTCCTTTGTAGCATATTGTTATTGTATGCTTAATTTTGCACTGTATTAATGTTCCTCATTGGGATTTGGGGTTTTTAATTTGTAAAATGTTTTGAAAAACTAATTAAAAAAATTTTTTTAAAAAAGAAGGCAGCATCAAGATGGATCCACCTTGCAACCTGGGGACATGACCTCTTATTGATTTATTGAGATACAGCACAGAGTAGACCCCACTGCCTAGCAACCCCAGATTAACCCTAACCTAATCACAGGACAATTTACAAAGACCAATTAACCAACCCGGTACGTCTTTGGACTGTGGGAGGAAACCTGAGCACCCGGAAGAAACTCACGCAGTCACAGGAAGAACGTTAAAAACTCCTCACAAACAACAACGGGAATTGAAACCGGGTCACCTGTACCGTAAAATGTTGTGCTAACCACAAAGCAACCAGGCTACCCTCCTCTCATTGGTACCATCAGGATGGAAGTACAGAATCTGAGCAGCCACACTGAACGATTCAGGAACAGCTTTTTCCCCACTGCCATCCGACTTCTGAATGGTCCATTAACTCATGAATACTTCCTCACCATTCATCTTTCACACAATTCATTTTATTTTATTTTGTATTGTAACTTCCAGTGAATTTTTATGCCTTGCCACAAATTTCATGACACGCAGTATGTCAGTGATAATAGTCCTGTTCATAAATCAGTCTGCTTCATCGTGAGTACTTGCCTCCCTGCGTGCAGGATGTCTTTGAGGAACAATACCTCAGAAAGGAGTCATCCATCTTTAAGGACCCCCATCACCAAGGACATGCCCTCTTCTCATTGCTACCATCAGGAAGGAGGTACAGGAGCCTGAAGGCACACACTCAGTGATTCAGGAACAGCTCCTTCCCCTCTGCCATCTGATTTCTGACTTGACACTGAACCCACGAACACTACCCCACTACCTTTTTTTTAATCTCCTTTTGCATTATTTATTTAATTTAACTTTTTAAATACGCATATACTTACTGTAATTTACAGTTTATTATTATTGTGTATAGCAATGTACTGCTGTCGAAATCCTTCTATAAACTCTGAAGAAGGGTCCCGGTCCAAAAGGATAACTGTTTGTTCATTTCCATACGTGCTGTCAGACCTGAACCTGCTGAGCTCCTCCAGCATGTTGCCAGCATTGCTCCGGTTTTCCAGCATCTGCAGAATTTCTCATGTCTATGATTTGTCTCTAATTAACAAGGTGATTCCACCCACAGAACTGCTGCTTACAGGATGTTTTTTGTTCCTCGCACCATTCCCTGTAAACCCTAGAGAATGCTGTGAGTAAAAATCCCAGGAGATCAGCAGCTTCTGAGATGCTCAAACCACCCCGTCTGTCACCAACAATCATTCCACAGTCAAAGTCACTTAGATCACATTTCTACCGTCTCATATACCGTCTGGGTAGTCTCCAGCCCCTTGGTATGAACATTGAATTCTCCAACTTCCGGTAATTCCCTCCCTCTCCCTGCCCCCATCCCACTTTCACTCTGTCCCCTCCTCTAGCTGCCTATCACCTCTCATGACTCTGCCTTCTTCTACTACCCATAGTGCTTTCCCCTTAGATTCCTTCTTCACCTCTCCTGCCTATCCCCTCCCTGCTTCCCCTCCCCCACCCTTTGATCTTTCTTCTGATTGGTTTTCCGCCCTCCCCCCACCTTCTTTATAGGGCCCCTGCCCCCTCCTGCTTCAGTCCTGACAAAGGGTCTCGGCCCAAAACGTTGACTGCTCGTTTCAACGGATGCTGCCCGACCTGCTGAGTTCATCCAGCTTGTTTGTATGTGTTGATTTGACCACAGCATCTGCAGTGTACTTTGTGTTTACATTTCTACCCCATTCTGATGTTTGGCCTGAACAACAACTGAACCTCTTGACCATGTCTTCATACTTTTATGCATTGAGTTGCTGATATCTGATTGGATATTTGCATTAACAAGCAGATATACAGGTGTACCTAATAAAGTGGCCAAAGTGGGATGAGCGTAAGTTTGACTTTGAACTTGGCTGAGGTTAACACAGACTGGTGACAAATCAATCCCTGATAATCACAGCACCTTCTTCAAACTGGCTCTATACCCCACGGTGAACGAACTCATGTAGTGGTGCTGCTGTTTGATCCACATGTTTGATCAAAGTGTTGTCTCTGAACACGCACAGCCGGTGACCTACACACGCAGGAGCTACATCAGCTCCTGCCGTCAACATCACCTCCCCCCCTCGGGTGAAGGTGTTACTGAGTTCCCTTCCTGTCGCCAGACACTGGCCCGTAGTGTACCAGTCAGCACAATGCTTTACAGAACCAGCAGCCCTGGTTCAATCCCTGCTGCTGCCTGCAAGGAGTTGGTTTGCATGTTCTACCAGCGACCGCATGGGTTTTTGTCTGGTCCTCCGGTTTCCCCCATAGTCCAAAGATGCCCCAGTTAGTAGGTTAATTGGTCATTATAAACTGTCCTGTGATTAGGTTAGGATTAAATAGGGGATTGCAGGGCTCAAAGGGCTGGAATGGCCTATTCTGCACTGTGTCTCAATTAATCAGTAGATGGATAGATAGATAGAAAGACAGATAGGTAGAAAGGCAGATAGATAAATAAATAAACTAACTAATTAACTAACTAACTACCCCTTCCCTCACCCCCAGCCTCCAAACGTGTTTCTCTGCTCTCATAGGACACCTGAGTGTGGTGTTCTAGTCTCAGTATGAGAGAGAGCGCAGAAGCAGGCCAGTCGACTCGATGCTAACCGTCGACCCCACACATGCTCTGATCCGAATCTTACTCTCCCCCAGTTCCCATCATTTGCCCCCCCCCCTCCATGGGTATCGAGTCAAGGTCAAATGTCTAAGATCATGTGTAGACATGGATAGTTTGCAGTTAACCCAGGAAGTATACCAAGACAAGATAAAGATGCCAGTGAAGGATTCTAGGGTGACACTTACTATTGAACAATTACTTTGCTAATTCTGAAGAGCAAATGGCCTTTAATGCATACATAGATTCTATTGGAGCAGTACACCTTAGAATGGAAGGACATGCCTTTAGGTTAATTTGCAGGTTTTGTTGGTGGTGAGGAAGCAAATACAATGTTGGCACTAATTTCAATACAGAATAGACTAGAATATAAAAGGATGTAACGATGAGACTTTATAAGGCTCTGGTGAGGCCTCATGAAGTATCATGAGTAGTTTTGTGCTCCTTTGCTAAGAAAGAATGCGTTAACTTTGGAGAGGGTTTGACGGAGGTTCACGGAAATGATCCTGGGATTGAAAAGCTTGACATATGAGGAGCATTTGATAGCTCTGGACTCTACTGAGAATTCAGAAGAATGGGGGGGGGGGGGGTGGAATCTCATTGAAACCTATCAAGTGTTGAAAGGCCTCAACAGACTAAATATGAAGAGGATATTTCCTATGGTAGGGGAGTCTAAGGCCAGAAGGCACAGCCTCAGAGCAGGTGGATGTCCATTTAGAACAGAGATGTGGAGGAATTTCTTAAGTCAGAGAATGCTGAATCTGTGGAATTCATTGTTACAGATGGCCGTGGAGGCCAAGTCATTGAGTATATTTAAAGCGGAGGTTGGCGGTACTTTAATTGTAGTAGGATTGTACCAGAGTGCTTTGTTAATAGTGTTCACCTTGTCCCTGAACTGGCGCGGGTAAATAACACTTGTATATAAAAGAGTGACTATACTGTCTGCTTTTTCAAAGCTATCACTGGCACTTGTGTGGTGCTAGTCTTCCCTTGTAGCAAGTAAAATAATGCACTTACGTGTAACGCGCTGTAAGGATTCACTGCTAATGTAATGGCTTCTCTGTAATGTTTCACTGCTGAGGTAACGATTTCTCTGTAGCAGCAATGTTTGGGTTATGGCTGGAGATAACAGGAGTGTGGTATGCATGTTAGCCAATCAGAGACTGTTGCTCTGTCTTGTGAATCTGGAAGGAGACTCATCGCAGTCTTGGGTTGAGGAGAGATGAAGAGGGAAAACACGTATGGAGAGAGCTGGTAGACCACCGGACAGAGTGGACTAGGATCTGAGGGTCGGTGACGCTTGGAGAAGATCAATGGTGCAAGGATAGCGAATTCATGAGCTCCAACGTGCACTTTTCACTTTTCCTTGAAATGGGACCTTTTTTAATTTTCATTACTAACTCTATATTCAGATTAAGATTCATAAAGTTCAATCATTTAATTGCATATGGTGTACTGTCTGATATTTTGTGTTGTGGGCTTGTAACTGGGCAGTACATTGCACGGCATCCACACAAACGTGATTTCTGTCTGGCGGAGCCAGAGGCTGTTTTCCCCTAGACGAACATGAGCTGGCCGAGCCTGAGGGTTACATATTATTGATCTACTCTGAGCTAAATGTTGTTTGTTACAAGATGTAGCCTAAAGCTGCTCAACAATAGGGTCTTGATTAGTCACGGCATCAGAGATTACAGGGAGAAGGCAGGCAAATGAGGGTCAGAGGGTTAATAAATCAGCCATGATAGAATGGTGGAGCAGACTCAATGGGCTGAATGGCCTAATTCTGCTCCTATGTCTTATGGGCTTATGGTTATTAACATTTTTTATTACCATAGTGGGGTGGCTGGGTGGAGGTATCACTCTACCAGAGGAGGTGTACGGTGCTCCTTCCCTCCGCTGGTCTTCAGGTCACCCTTAAGCAAGGTGTAGCATTTGCTCAGACCCTCACTTCCGATCATGGTCACATCAAACCACGGGATCAGGTGGTGGATGGTCATATGAGCAGCCGGTGCATATCACAAGTCCTGGTTATGCGACCACTGACACCAGGCAGACAATCTCTGAGGAATGTTGATAATGGCTGGGGTCGCACATCTTGTAAAGACACTGCCCAGAAGAAGGCAATGGCAAACCACTTCTGTAAAAAAAAACTTGCCAAGAACAATCGCGGTCATGGGAAGACCACAATCGCCCATGAGTGAATTAAATTAGTGTGATTAAAAAGTGATGCAACAGACTGTGACATCATGTTGGTCAGTCTCCCCTTTTGCTGTGAAATGGCTGGAATTCCTCTGACCCCTGTTAGTGAGAGAGAGGGGGAGCCTGTGGCACGTCAAGCTGTTGGGTAAACAATAGATTTTGTTGATTGCAGATCATGGTGTCTCTTGGGGTGCTTGCTGTTGCCTGATGGGTGGTGGGCGCTGAAATGGGTGGGGAGGAGGGGGAACGTTGATGGTCGCGCAGCAGAGTGGGGAGAGGGGGCTTTGGGTTTCTTACACTTTTCTGCAATTTATTCTTTTGAGGCATTTCTGTTTTTCATGGATGTCTGTGAAGAGTAAGAACGTCAGGCTGTATACTGTATACATTCTCTGATAATAAATGGAACCATTGATGATTGATTGGAATTTGAACATACACAATGTTACAAATAGCTCAATATCTGTATCCAACCACAACAATTTTTATACAATTTCTGTATAAAAATGGCATTTTTTTTGTTCAGACCTTATAACTGTGTGGTGAGGGGGGCCACGCTGTTCTCCTTGTGCATATCTAGGTAAAGGCCACTTGGGGTGGAATGGTGGTTTAGTGCTTAGCACAACGATTTACAGTACCAGTGATCCGAGTTCAAATCCCACTGCTGCCTCCAAGGAGTTTAAATATTCTCCCCATGACCGTGTGGGTTTCCTCCAGGTGCTCCGGTTTCCCGCAGTCCAAAGACGTACTGGTTGGTGGGTTAATTGGTCATTGTGAATTGTCCCGTGATTAGGCTAGGGTTAAATCAAGGGATTTCTGGGCAGGGTGGTTTGAAAGGCTGGAAGGATCTATCCTGGACCCAACATATCAATGCAGCTACAGAGAAGGCACGACATAGGCGATATTTCATTTGGATTTTGGAGAGAATTGGTTTGTCACCAAAGACACTCAAAAATTTCTAAAGGTGCAGAGCATTCCAACTGGCTGCATCACCATCTGGCATGGGGGGTGTGGAGTTCTACTGCACAGGATCAAAATAAGCTGCAGAGAGTTGTAAACTTACGAGTTAGCTCTGTAAGGGGCACTAGCCTCTGTAGTATCCAGGACATCTTCAAGGAGTGACGCCTCAAAAAGGCGGCATCCATTATTAAGGACCCCCATCACCCAGGACATGCCCTCTTCTCATTGTTACCATCAGGAAGGAGGTACAGGAGCCTGAAGGCACACACTCAGTGATTCAGGAACAGCTTCTTCCCCTCTGCCATCCGATTTCTGAATGGCTGCAAGCCATTTGTTCTGAAGACAACAGATTTCACAACATATGCTGCTGATATTAACCTGATCCTGAATCTGAAATTGGGGGATTGCTGTGTGGGGCAGCTCAAAGGGCCAGAAGACCTTGCTCTGCCTATACTCCAATAAATAACATGGGAGCAGAATGAGGCCATTTAGCCCATCCAGTCTGCACTGCCATTCCATCGTGGCCGATTTATTATCCCTCTCAACCCCACTCTCCTGCCTTCTCCCTGTAAACTACAGATTCACAATCCTCTGGCTAAAGAAATTCTTTCTCAAGCACGATTTAGTGCAAGTTTTTTAGAGTCCAATTAATCGGTGACGACATCTCCTGATTCTAGCCCTCACTCGCAACTAACAGCGGGCCAGTTAACTCTCCTACCTGTAACACTTTTGGGATGTGGGCGGGGACTGCAACATCCAGTGGTATCTTCACGAGCTCAACCACATTGTTACCCGCCCTGGCCATCGCCTGGGGGTTTTAGTGGAAGGGGGCCCAGTAAGTGGGGGTCCAGGCCTGAGAGAGGGCAATGAGCCAGTGTTTGGCCGATTTAAGCACTGGACCAGATTGGAAAGGTCAGGTACAGGCTGAATCAAAGCCTAGGCCCGAGGGCAAGGAATGGTCTGAGGGTTGACCGATTTAAGCACTGGGCCAGATTGGAAAGGACAGGGTCTCAGGGCCAGAGGCAAGTGACGGGCAGGTGGTCAGCTGTGATGAGCTGAGGCTGTGGCCTGCAACTGACAGGCTCCTGGATCGGCAGCAGTGATGTCCTGTGAACTCACTTTCATGAACTTCAGTTATTGGCTTGCTTCTATTATTTGCCCAATGTTTTATCTCTGCATGTTGGGTGTTTGATGGTTTTTTTAAAAAATGGGTTCTGCTGGGTGGCTTTGTTTCACGGCTGCCTGTAAGGAGGCAAATTTCAGGGTCGTATATCACATGTTGTTGCTGAGTGCCGTCGAGTCATCGTCGACTCATAGCGACCCTATGGATAATGTAGTTGTCATGTATCAGAGTATGTATATAGTACTGTGCCGCTCAGGGTGGGGGGGGGGGGGCAGCCCACCCCAGTATTTCTAATGACCAGTTCATTTATTGTTCTTATTTTAAAATGCTTTTGTGGAATTATGGTGGGATGTTCAAGCACATTTATTGTGACATTTTAGCTTGGGTTATACAGTTATTCGCCTGTGTGTTTGTGTGTCACCTTGACTGTAACCGGGGTGTGTGATAGTCACCTCTCTTGTCTGTATGTGACTGAGTGGGTTCTCTCTCCGGGTCATAGCCCAATGAACACAGTTATTGAGTTAAACAAGCTTCCTCGTCTGTCATTATGGACCAAATGCTTGCCACAGTATGTATACTTTGATAATGAACGTATTTGAACTTTTAACTTTAGGGGTGTATCCCCAGTAAATGTGGAGCTCGGGAAGGGTAGGGTAGCAGCAGATAGGGAGTTTTGGAAAGGTCCTGGGAAGTGAAGGTCTGGGGGAATGTGGGGATGTGGGACGAACGGTGCAGTTTTTCACCAGTGTGTGAGGCATTTGCAGGCACAAGGGAGAGAGAGGGAGGAAGGGAGGGAGAGAGGGAATGAGAGAGAGAGAAAGCCAGCTATCACCCACCCACTTATACTAATCCTACATTGATCCCATTTCACAACTAGAGAACGAAAAGGCAATAATTTGACTAAGCATAGAACATAGAATAGAGTATTAAATATTACAACACAGTGAAGAGTCTTTGGCTCACAATGTTGTTCCGACTTTTTCACCTACTCATAAATCAAAATATTGAGTGCAGGGCATGACCAATGTTCCCTCTAAGGTTTGCGTGTGTGCGCACACACTCATCATTTATGACTAGCGCACAAAGGAACTTAAATTGTGCACGAAAGGTTGTCTCCCTCTACCTCGTTGGCATGTTAGGTATTTTTCACGATCGCACACAATCACATTTCCTTTTCCAGTTTCTGATGCAAACAGTGTTGACAACGTGGAGTTTGCGATGATTTGTCTGCCAAATTTATACTACTTTTATTGAAGTAATTACTCAGTGTTCACATGTTGTTGTTACTGGGCAAAAAATTGCACAGCACAAGATTTTGTGCACAGTGGTCATTACAAATTAGAGGGAATAGTGGAGGTGGGATGTTATGTTGAAGTTGTACAAGACATTGGTGAGGCATAATCTGGAGCATCATGTGCCGTTTTGGTCATCTACCTATAGGAAGTAAGGTTGAAAGAGTATGGAGAAAATTTACAAGAATGTCACCAGGTCTGGAGGACCTGAGTTACAAGGAAAGTTTGAATCAGTTAGGACTTTATCCCTTAGAACATAGATGATTGAGCGGAAATTTGAAAGAGGTAGACAAAATTATGAGGGGTATAGATAGGGGAAATGCAAATAGGCTTTTCCCACTGAGATTGGGTGGGACTACAACTAGACGTTATGGGTTAAGGGTGAAAAGTGAAATGTTTAAGGGGAACATGAGGGGAAACTTCTTCATTCAGAGGGTTGTGGAAGTGAGGAACGAGCTGCCAGCACAAGTGGTGCATGTGAGCTTGATTTCAAAGGTTAAGAGAAGTTTGGATAGGTACATGGACGGTAGGTGTATGGGGGGGGCTGTGGTCCCAATGCAGGTCAATGGGTGCAAGCAGGTTAAATGGTCTGGCATGTACGTGACAGGCAAAAGGCCTGTTTCAGTGCTGTATTTTTCTATAATTCTATCAATGTAACACTTCCCTCCCACATGACCCTCAATCTTTCTATCATCCATGTGTCTATCTAACAATTTCTTAAATGCCGCTAATATATCTTCCACACACTCACCAATCTCTGTGTAAAAACCTACCACTGGCATCCGCCCCCTTCTACTTGACTCCCGTCACCTTAAAATCATGCTCCTTCGTGCTAGCTATTTTCACCCTGGGGAAAATGTCTTTGCCTATCCACTCAGTCTTGCCTCTTACATCTTGTACGCCTCCATCAAGTCACCTCTGTAATGGGCGCTCCAGAGAGAGATGTGCATGAATTGTTAGCAAAGTGTAAAAACCGAACTTCGTTGGTAAAATTCCACCGAGATAATGGCATTTTAAGAAACAGCTCCTTGCCCTGCATGAACCCATGAACACGACCTCACTATTCATCTTCTGTGCTGTTTTTCATTGTAGCGTACAGATATATTTGTGTCTTGCTCTGTACTGTTCCCACAAAACAACATGTCAGTGATAATAAACCCGATTACGATTCTAAATACCATCTATCTCGTACCCCAGCCACACTCCACACTGATGCAAAACTACTCCTGAAATGTGAAGCCAAGGTGGCAATGGTAATCCTGTCAGATCACAAGGCAGCTCCCTGCGGGAAGAAAGCATCTTCCCGGATAAGGCAAACTCAGTCTGAGCATACGTCTGTAATGAATGTTCCAAACTGATTTTATCAGGGGAAACTCTCCATATCACTGAAGGTTCACGCGCTGTCTGGGAGAGAGTGCAGTGGAACCCCAGATCCAACTGTTGGCACAACCTGTGAATCTCCACACCTACTGGGTCATCATCGAGATCTAGGTGTTCTTGTACATCAGTCAATGAAAGCAAGCATGCAGGTACAGCAGGCAGTGAAGAAAGCTAATGGCATGCTGGCCTTTATAACAAGAGGAATTGAGTATAGGAGTAAAGAGGTCCTTCTGCAGCTGTACAGGGCCCTGGTGAGACCCCAGCTGGAGTATTGTGTGCAGTTTTGGTCTCCAAATTTGAGGAAGGACATTCTTGCTATTGAGGGAGTGCAGCGTAGGTTCACAAGGTTAATTCCCGGATTGGCGGGACTGTCATATGTTGAAAGATTGGAGCGACTGAGCTTGTATACACTGGAATTTAGAAGGATGAGAGGGGATCTGATTGAAACATATAAGATTATTAAGGGATTGGACACACTGGAGGCAGGAAGCATGTTCCCGCTGATGGGTGAGTCCAGAACTAGAGGCCACAGTTTAAGAATAAGGGGTAGGCCATTTAGAACAGAGATGCGGACAAAACTTTTTCACCCAGACAGTGGTGGATATGTGGAATGTTCTGCCCCAGAAGGCAGTGGAGGCCAAGTCTCTGGATGCATTTAAGAGAGAGTTAGATAGAGCTCTTATAGATAGCGGGGTCAAGGGATATGGGGAGAGGGCAGGAACAGGGTACTGATTGTGTATGATCAGCCATGATCACAGTGAATGGCGGTGCTGGCTAGAAGGGCCAAATGGCCTACTCCTGCACCTACTGTCTATTGTCTATTGTCTATTATCATTAATCTCCCGTTACAGTACATATCCCCCGAACCCTCCAGTTACATCTCAGGTACAGAATCAGGTTTGATATCACCAGCATAAGTCGTGAAATTTCTTGTCTTTGAGGCAGCAGTACAATGCAATACAGAATAACAGGGAAGAAAACGTGAATTACAGTAACTATATATATATATATATATATATAATAGTTAAATTAAATAATTAGTGCAAAGGAGTAGTGAGGTGGTGTTAATGGGATCAGTGTCCATTCAGAAATCAGACGGCAGAGGGGAAGAAGCTGTTCCTGAATCGTTGAGTGTGTGTCTTCAGTGTGTACCTCCTCCCTTGATGGTAGCAATGAGAAGAGGGCATGTCCTGGGTGATGGGGGTCCGTAATGATCGATGCCACCTGTTTGAGGCATCGCTCCTTGAAGATGTCCTGGATACTACAGAGGTTAGTGCCCAAATAGAGCTGACTGAATTTACATCTCTGCAGCTTATTTCGATCCTGTGCAGTACAACTCCACCCCCCCAACCATACCAGACGGTGACGCAGCCACCTTCGTGGTGGCTTCGAGCAGCCAATGCTCTTCGTGGTACGTCTGTAAAAATTTGCAAGTGTCTTTAATGATGTACCAAATTTCCACAAACTCTTAATGAAACACAGCCGCTGTATCACTTTCTTTGTAGCTACACTGATATGTTGGGCCCAGGTTAGATCCTCAGAGATGTTGACACCCAGGAACTTGAAATTGCTTACTCTCTCCACTTCTGATCCCTCTATGAGGACTGATGTGTGTTCCCTCATCTTACCCTTTCTAAAGTCTACAATCAGTTCTTTGGTTTTACCTCCTATTCTCCCATTTACATATAAGACCCTAAGACCGTAAGTTTAGGAGCAGAATTAGACCATTTGCCCCATTTAATCTGCTTCACCATTTCATCATGGCTGATCCATTTTCCCTCTCAGCCTCAATCTCCTGTCTTCTCCCCATATCCCTTCATGCCCTGACTAATCAAGAATCTATCAACCTCTGCCTTAAATGTACCCAATTACTTGGCCTCCATGGTTGCCTGTGGCAACGAATTCGACCGACGCACCTCTCTCTAGTTAAACAAATTCCTCCTTATCTTTCTAAATGGACATCGCTCCATTCTGAGTCTGTGCCCCTGGTCTTAGACACCCCCACCATAGGAAACATCCTCTCCACATCCACTCTGTCGAGGACCTTCAACATTCGATAGGTTTCAATGAGGTCACCCCTCATTCTTCTGAATTCCAGTGAGTAGAGGCCCAGAGCTATCAAACGCTTCTCATGTGACAAGCCTTTCAATCCTGGAATCATTTCCATGAACTTCCTTTGAACCCTCTCCAATGCTCGCACATGCTTTCTTAGATAAGGGGTCAAAAACTGCTCAGAACACTCCAAGTGAGGCCTCACCTGAGCTTTATAAAGCCTTGACATATTCCCCTAATCTCACATTTACTGGTCCTTCTAATCCCCATTTACTGATGCTGTCTAAAATCCCATTTAAATCTCTCATTTACTGGTGACCACCTCTAAATCCCACATGTGGGAGGGCATTTCTCTGATCCATTCCACTGACTATTCCCAAAATCTGAATCCAGGATAAGGCCCTCGTGAACTACATACAAGTACCTTCCCCAATTTTACACTGGGCTGGCCCCAATGACTGCTTTCCTCTTAACACAGACACCCACTTACAGTGAGCAGTATACAACCATGGGGAAACAGGTCACGGGGAAAATGTGAAAACTACACACACACACACACACACACTATCTCAAACACAGACACATAAACACACACACACTCTCTCTTTCACACACACTCTCACACGCATGCACTCTCTGTTTCACACACTCACTCATTCACATACACACTCTTTCAAACACATACTCTCTCACACACTTACAAACACTCTCTCAACCACACACTCTGTCAAACACTCACGCTCTCTCAAACACACACTCTGTCAAACACTCACGCTCTCTCAAACACACACATTTTCTCTTTAACACACTCAAACACTCACACTCACTCTCATGCACACACACTCTCTCACACCCACACACTCTCTCACACACACTCTGAAACACATACATGCTCTTAAACACACACATTCACAAACACACATACACATATTCACTCATTCACACTCTTTCAAACACACACACTCTCTCTCACACATCTTTTTCTTTCACGCACGCACTCTCTCACACACACTCTCACACCCACACACTCTCTCACACACACTCTGAAACACATACATGCTCTTAAACACACACATTCACAAACACACATACACATATTCACTCATTCACACTCTTTCAAACACACACACTCTCTCAAACACTCTCTCTCACACACCCTCTTTTTCTTTCACGCACGCACTCTTTCACACACACTCTCTATCTCACACGCTCAAACACACACATACACACTCTCCCTTTCACGTACTTACTCTCTCTGTCTCACACACACTCTCCCGCTCTCTCACATTCACTCTCATACACACTCTCAGATACACACACTCCCTCACACCCATACATTCTCTCACACACACACACTCTCACATACATTCACATACACTCTCAAACACACACACATACTCCCAAACACACACACTCTCTCAAACACGCACACACTCTCTAACACACACTCTTACACGCTCAAACACACCCATATACATCCTCCCTTTCACACACTGACTCTCTCACTCTCTCACACTCACTCTCATGCACACACACTCTCTCACACCCACACACTCTCTCACACACACTCTGAAACACATACATGCTCTTAAACACACACATTCACAAACACACATACACATATTCACTCATTCACACTCTTTCAAACACACACACTCTCTCAAACACTCTCTCTCACACATCTTTTTCTTTCACGCACGCACTCTCTCACACACACTCTCTCACACACACTCTCTCACACCCACACACTCTCTCACACACACTCTGAAACACATACATGCTCTTAAACACACACATTCACACACATATACATATTCACTCATTCACACTCTTTCAAACACACACACTCTCTCAAACACTCTCTCACACACCCTCTTTTTCTCTCACGCACGCACTCTCTCACACACACTCTCAAACACACACAAACTCTCTTTTTTTCCATGTCACAGTCTCTCACACACACTCTCAAACACAGACTCATACCCACACACACACTCTCCGTTTCTCATATACACTCTCAGACACACACGTTCTCTCAGATACATACTCTCTCAGATACACACACTCACAAATGCACACACTCTCTCTCTCACACACACTCTCAAACACAGACTCATACCCACACACACACTCTCCGTTTCTCATACATACTCTCAGACACACACGTTCTCTCTCACGTGCACACGATGAGCACAGGAGAATGATGCCTGCCACAATTCCCTGCTGTTTAGTTGCCCCGTGTACTGGAGGCCTCGAACTGTGACATGATCTGCCCTTTGCCACCCTTACTGGGATCTTTCTGTGCACTCTCAGTCACTATACCTCCGCTGTGTAAAAAAAATTCAGGCAAGGTTATGAGTCTGAAAAAGCTCCTTGACATTGTACCAATCATCAGAGACACTCACAGATCCCCTTTTCGAAAAATAATCGCACTTCTCCAAACATGTCACAGCCGATATGATATTGGAATGGGCTGCCAGCTGACATCTCCATGGCAACGGCATGTCTACTAGCAGAGACGAGAGCTTGAGTCATTATACATGGAGAGCGAGCGAGGAAGAGGGGATCTAACATGTCAGCAGACACAGGCAGGGTGTCTGTAATGACTGACTTCCACACAGGGAAGAGTGCACCCCTGTCGAGGCCAGTGGTCAGTCCTGTGTGGGGCAGCGGGGAGAGGGGTCTACAGAACGACAGGCTCCTGTGCCCAATACCTCCTTCGTCCTCCAGTTCCCAGTCCTCGAAAGAGCCTCTACCTCACAACCCCAGACACACGGCTTCCAACCTGGCCTCTGAACTGTGTGTGTGTGTGTGTGTGTGTGTGTGTGTGTGTGTGTGTGTGTGTGTGTGTGTGTGTGTGTGTGTGTGTGTGTGTGTGTGTGTGTATGTGTGTGTGCGTGTGTGTGTGTGTGTGTGCGTGTGTGTGTGTATGTGTGTGTGTGTGTGTGTGTGTGTGTGTGTGTGTGTGTGTGCGTGTATGTGTGTGTGTGTGTGTGTGTGTGTGTGTGTGTGTGAGTGTGGGTGTGTGTGTGTGTGTGTGTGTGTGTGTGTGTGTGTGTGTGAGTGTGGGTGTGTGTGTATGTGTTGTGTGTGTGTGTGTGTGTGTGTGTGAGTGTGTGTGTGTGTGTGTGTGTGTGTGTGTGTGTGTGTGTGTGTGTGTGTGCTAGAGCATGTGCGTCCATTTGTAAATCTGACGGGAGCAAAGGATGTTGGGAATGGCGAGGGTGCAGCGTCATGGGAGGGATGTGGGATGGGTGGCAGAGAAGGAGTACCAAGGTTGGGGATGGGGGGGGTGGTGCAGACACACCCAGCCCTGAGACACCAGGCAAGGTCATTTCATTCCAAACAATCGGTTTATTGATCATTATAGAATGTCTCTCTGACGCTTCCCACTCCCTTCCCCTTTCTCCAACCATGATTCCCCTCCCCTTCTCACTCCACAATGGAGACCCATATCAGGATCAGGTTTATCATCACTTACGTATGTCATGAAATTTGTTTTTTTGTGGCAGCACAGTGGAATACATAAAATTACTACAGTACTGTGTAAAAGTCTTAAGCACCCCAGCTAGATGTATGGGCTTGAGACAGTACTGTAGTTGGACAGGTACATGGACAGGAAAGGTTTAGTTTAGACTGCAGGGGTACACAACCTCGGTTAATGATAGAGGTCCAAGGCATAGAAAAGTTTGGGAGCTCCTGTTTTAGAGGGACATGGGTCAAACACAGACAAGTACGACTACAAACAAGAGAAAGTCTGCAGCTGCTGGAAATCCAAGCAACACACAGAAAATGCTGGAGGAACTCAGCAGGACAAGCAGCGTCTATGGAAAAAAGTACAGTCGACGTTTCGGGCCGAGACCCTTCGGCAGGACCGACCACCTCAGGTGGGCATTAATGAGTTGAGCTGAAGAGCCTGTATCTACAACACATTATGCGAGCAGACCCATGAGGCCATAAGACAGAGGAGTAGAATTAGGCCATTCGGCCCACTGAGTCTGCTTCTCCATTCCATGATGGTTGATTTATTATCCCTTTCAATGCCAATCTCCTGCTTTCTCCTCATAACATTTGATTCCCTGACTAAACAAGAACCTATCAACCTCTGCTTAGAATATACCTGACCTGGCCTCAAAAAATTCCACAGATTCCCCACCCTCTGGCTAGGGAAATTCCTCCTTATCTCTGTTCTATATGGACCTCCTTCTATGTCCTCTGGTCATAGAAGAGACAGAGAGGCAGAGAGAGAGAGAAAGGGAGAAGGGGTGGGAGAGAGAGAGGGGGGAGAGAGAGATGAGACAGAGAGAAAGAGAGGAGGGAGAGAGAGAGAAAGAAAAATCAATTCTACAAGAGCAATTGAATCAGGAGCCAGAACCATCCACAAATCGATGCACAATTTAACAAGGCAAACTGTTTCAGCATAACAGGCTGAGGTAAACAATGATCCTCTGGGGAGAGCGGGCTTCTCGATCATTCATAGCAAACGGGCCCTGGAAACCAGACACTTTGCCGTTCACAGTGGGAGAGAACGGGTGTTGCAGCACACAGACCTCGCGTATCAGACAGAGAAAGGCTCATTTCCTCCTGATCACTTCCCCAGCCTCACCTTGTCCACAACACCCACCCCACCAGAGGCAGCAACAGAAAACCCCGCACTCCCCACACACACACTCAATATGTCACAAGGTCTTGGGTTGGCAATTTCTCCATCCCACAGAAACTATAGCGTCTGCCGCCATAAGCCTCCCCAAGGCAAGATCAGATCTACAACTGGCCGAGGCAACTTCAAACACACGAATTACTGTCCGATCCCAGAGATCCACAGGGTCAAGATCAGAGAAACATGAGGGATATGGTGTGTGTCAGGGTCACAGTGAGGGGTGTGTCAGGGTCACAGTGAGGGGTGTGTCAGGGTCACAGTGACGGGTGTGGTGTGTGTCAATGTTACAGGGAAGGGCGTAGAGTGTGTCAGTGTTAGAGTGAGGGGTGTTTCAGTATTACAGTGAGGGTGTGGGGTGTTTCATTGTTACAGTGAGGCTGTGAGGTGTTTCAGTGTAACAGTGAGGGTGTGAAGTGTTTCATTGTAACAGTGAGGGTGCGGGGTGATTCATTGTTACAGTTAGGGTATGTGGTGGTTTCACTCTTACAGTGAGCATGTGAGGTGTTTTAGTGTTACAGTGAGAGTGTGAGGTGTTTCATTGTTACAGTATGGGTGTGAGGTGTTTCAGTGTTACAGTGAGGGTGTGAGGTGTTTCATTGTAACAGTCAGGGTGTGAGGTGTTTCATTGTTACAGTGAGAGTGTGAGGTGTTTCATTGTTACAGTATGGGTGTGAGGTGTTTCAGTGTTACAGTGAGGGTGTGAGGTGTTTCATTGCTACAGTGAGGGTGTCGGGTGTGTCATTGTTACAGTAAGGGTGTGAGGTGTTTCATTGTTACAGTGAGGGTGTGAGATGGTTTCACTCTTACAGTGAGGGTGTGAGGTGTTCCATTGTCACAGTGGGGGTGTGAGATGGTTTCAGTGTTACAGTGAGGGTGTGAGATGTTTCATTGTTACATTGAGGGTGTGAGATGTTTTAGTGTTACAGTGAGAGTGTGAGGTGTTTCATTGTTACAGTGAGAGTGTGAGGTGTTTGTTACATTGAGGGTGTGAGGCGTTTCATTGTTACAGCAAGGCTGTGAGGTGAGTCATTGTCACAGTGAGGGTGTGAGGTGTTTCATTGTTAAAGTGAGGGTGTGAGGTGTTTCATTGTTGCATTGTGGATGTGCGGTGTTTCAGAGTAACAGTGTGGGTGTGAGGTGTTTCATTGTTACATTGAGGGTGTGAGGTATTTCAGTGTAACATTGAGGGTGTGGTGTGTTTGATTGCTACAGTGAGGGTGTGAGGTGTTCCATTGATACAGTCAGGGTGTGGGGTGTGTCAGAGTTACAGTAATGGTGTGAGGTATTTCATTGTTACAGTAAGGTTGTGAGGTGTGTCATTGTTACAGTGAGGGTGTGGGGTTTTTCATTGTTACAGTGAGGGTGTGGGGTGTTTCACTGTTACAGTGAGTGTGTGAGGTGTTTCATTGTTACAGTGAGGGTGTGGGTGTGTCAGTGTTACAGTAAGGGTGTGAGGTGTTTCATTGTTACAGAGAGGGTGTGGGGTGTTTAATTGCTACAGTGAGGTTGTGAATTGTTTCATCGTTACAGTCAGGGTGTGAGGTGTTTCAGTGTTACAGTGAGGGTGTGAGGTGTTTCAGTGTTACAGTGAGGGTATGAGGTGTGTCATTGTTACAGTGAGGGTGTGGGGTTTTTCATTGTTACAGTGAGGGTGTGGGTGTGTCAGTGTTACAGTGAGGGTGTGAGGTGTTTCATTGTTACTGTGACGGTGTGAGGTGTATCATTGTAACAGTGAGGCTGTGAGGTGTTTCATTGTTACAGTGAGGGTGTGAGGTGTTTCATTGTTACAGTGAGAGTGTGAGGTGTTTCATTGCTACAATGAGGGTGTGAGGCGTTTCATTGTTACAGTGAGTGTATGAGGTGTTTCATTGTTACAGTGAGGGTGTGAGGTGGTCTCATTGTTACAGTCAGAATGTGGGGTGTTTCACTGTTACAGTGAGGGTGTGAGGTGTTTCACTGTTTCAGTGAGGGTGTGGGGTGTTTCATTGTTACAGTGAGGGTGTGAGGTGATTCCTTGTTACAGTTAAGGTCTGAGGTGGTTTCATTGATATAGTGAGGGTGTGAGGTGTTTCATTGTTGCAGTGAGAGTGTGAGGTGTTTCATTGTTACAGTGAGGGTGTGAGGTGTTTCATTGTAACAGTCAGGGTGTGAGATGTTTCATTGTTACAGTGAGAGTGTGAAGTGCTTCATTGTCACAGTCAGGGTGAGAGCTGTTTTATTGTTAAAGTGAGTGTGAGGTGTTTCATTGTTACAGTGAGGGTATGAGGTGTTTCATAATTACAGTGAGCTCTGAGGTGGTTTCATTGATACAGTGAGCGTGTGATGTGTTTCATTGTTACAGTGAGGGTGTGAGGTGTTTCATTGTAACAGTCAGGGTGTGAGATGTTTCATTGTTACAGTGAGAGTGTGAGGTGTTTCATTGTCACACTGAGGGTGTGAGGTGTTACATTGTTACAGTGAGGGTGTGAGATGTTACATTGTTACACTAAGAGTGTGAAGTGCTTCATTGTCACAGTCAGGGTGAGAGCTGTTTTATTGTTAAAGTGAGTGTGAGGTGTTTCGTTATTACAGTGAGGGTGTGGGGTTTTTCATTGTTACAGTGAGGGTGTGGGGTGTGTCAGTGTTACAGTAAGGGTGTGAGGTGTTTCATTGTTACAGTAAGGTTGTGAGGTGTTTCATTGTTACAGTGAGGGAATGAGGTGTTTGATTGTTACATTGAGGGTGTGTGGTGTTTCAGTGTAACAGTGAGGCTGTGAGGTGTTTCATTGTTACAGTCAGGGTGTGAGGTGTTTCATTGTTACAGTGAGGGTGTGAGGTGTTTCATTGTTACAGTCAGGGTGTGAGGTGTTTCATTGTTACAGTGAGGCTGTGAGGTGTTTCATTGTTACAGTCAGGGTGTGAGGTGTTTCATTGTTACAGTGAGGGTGTGAGGTGTTTCATTGTTACAGTGAGGGTATGAGGTGTGTCAGTGTTACAGTGAGGGTATGAGGTGTGTCAGTGTTACAGTGAGGGTGTGAGGTGTTCCATTGTTACTGTGATGGTGTGAGGTGTATCATTGTAACAGTTAGGGTGTGAGGTTTTTCATTGTTAAAGTGAGGGTATGAGGTGTGTCAGTGTTACAGTGAGAGTGTGAGGTGTTTCATTGTTACTGTGATGGTGTGTGGTGTATCATTGTAACAGTTAGGGTGTGAGGTGTTTCATTGTTACAGTGAGTGTATGAGGTGTTTCAGTGTTAATTGAGGGTGTGGGGTGTTTCAATGTTACAGTGAGAGTGTGAGGTATTTCATTGCTACAATCAGGGTGTGAGGCATTTCATTGCTACATTGAGGGTGTGAGGTGTTTCAGTGTAACATTGAGGGTGTGAGGTGTTCCAGTGTAACATTGAGGGTGTGAGGTGTGTCAGTGTTAATTGAGGGTGTGGGGTGTTTCAATGTTACAGTGAGAGTGTGAGGTATTTCATTGCTACAATCAGGGTGTGAGGCATTTCATTGCTACATTGAGGGTGTGAGGTGTTTCAGTGTAACATTGAGGGTGTGAGGTGTTTCATTGTTACAGTGAGGGTGCCGGGTGTTTCAGTGTTACAGTGAGGGTGTGAGGTGGTCTCATTGTTACAGTCAGAATGTGGGGTGTTTGATTGTTACAGTGAGGGTGTGAGGTGTTTCACTGTTACAGTGAGGGTGTGAGGTGTTTCCTTGTTACAGTTAAGGTCTGAGGTGGTTTCATTGATATAGTGAGGGTGTGAGGTGTTTCATTGTTACAGTGAGGGTGCCGGATGTTTCAGTGTTACAGTGAGGGTGTGAGGTGGTCTCATTGTTACAGTCAGAATGTGGGGTGTTTCATTGTTACAGTGAGGGTGTGGGGTGTGTCAGTGTTACAGTAAGGGTGTGAGGTGTTTCATTGTTACAGAGAGGGTGTGGGGTGTTTAATTGCTACAGTGAGGTTGTGAATTGTTTCATTGTTACAGTCAGGGTGTGAGGTGTTTCAGTGTTACAGTGAGGGTATGAGGTGTGTCAGTGTTACAGTAATGGTGTGAGGTATTTCATTGTTACAGTAAGGTTGTGAGGTGTTTCATTGTTACAGTGAGGGAATGAGGTGTTTGATAGTTACATTGAGGGTGTGCGATGTTTCAGTGTAACAGTGAGGGTGTGAGGTGTTTCCTTGTTACAGTGAGAGTGTGAGGCGTTTCATTGTTACAGTCAGCGTGTGAGGTGTTTCATTGTTACAGTGAGGGTATGAGGTGTGTCAGTGTTACAGTGAGGGTGTGAGGTGTGTCAGTGTTACAGTGAGGGTATGAGGTGTGTCAGTGTTACAGTGAGGGTGTGAGGTGTGTCAGTGTTACAGTGAGGGTATGAGGTGTGTCATTGTTACAGTAAGGGTGTGAGGTGTTTCATTGTTACAGAGAGGGTGTGGGGTGTTTAATTGCTACAGTGAGGTTGTGAATTGTTTCATTGTTACAGTGAGTGTATGAGGTGTTTCATTGTTACAGTGAGGGAATGAGGTGTTTGATTGTTACATTGAGGGTGTGCGGTGTTTCAGTGTAACAGTGAGGCTGTGAGGTGTATCATTGTTACAGTGAGAGTGTGAGGTGTTTCATTGCTATAATGAGGGTGTGAAGTGTTTCATTGTTACAGTGAGGGTATGACGTGTCTCAGTGTTACACTGAGGGTGTGAGGTGTTTCAGTGTAACATTGAGGATGTGAGTTGTTTCATTGTTACAGTGAGGGTACGGGGTGTTTCAGTGATACCGTGAGGGTGTGAGGTGTTTCATTGTTACAGTGAGGGTGTGAGGTGTTTCATTGTTACAGTCAGTGTCTGAGGTGTTTCATTGTTACAGTGAGGGTGTGAGGTGTTTCAGTGTAACTGTGAGGTGTGTCAGTGTTACAGTAATGGTGTGAGGTATTTCAGTGTTACAGTCAGGGTGTGAGGTGTGTCAGTGTTCCAGTAAGGGTGTGAGGTGTCTCATTGTTACAGTGAGGGTGTGAGGTGTTTCATTGTTACAGTGAGAGCGTGAGATGTTTCATTGTTACAGTCAGAGTGTGATGTGCTTCATTGTTACAGTGAGGGTATGAGGTGTTTCATTATTACAGTGAGGTCTGAGGTGGTTTCATTGATACAGTGAGGTTGTGAGGTGTCTCATTGTTACAGTGAGGGTGTGAGGTGTTTCAGTGTTACAGTAAGGGTGTGAGGTGTCTCACTGTTACAGTGAGGGTATGAGGTGTTTCATTGTTACAGTGAGGGTGTGAGGTGTTTCATTGTAACAGTCAGGGTGTGAGGTGTTTCATTGTTACAGTGAGAGTGTGAGGTGTTTCATTGTTACAGTGAGGTTATGAGGTGTTTCATTGTTACAGTGAGGTTGTGAGGTGTCTCATTGTTACATTGAGGGTGTGGGGTGTGTCAGTGTTACAGTGAGGGTGTGAGGTATTTCATTGTTACAGTAAGGTTGTGAGGTATTTCATTGTTACATTGAGGGTGTGAGGAGTTTCATACTTTCCGTGAGGGTGTGAGATGGTTTCAGTGTTACCGTGAGGGTTTGAGGTGTTTCATTGTTGCAGTGTTGGTGTGAGTTTTTTCTTTGTTACAGACACGGTCTGAGGTGTTTCATTGTTATAGTGAGGTTGTGGGGTGCTTCATTGTTACATTGAGTGTGTGAGGTGTTTCAATGTAACAGTGAGAGTCTGAGGTGTTTCATTGTTACAGTGAGGGTGTGAGGTGTTTCAGTGTTACACTGAGGGTGTGAGGTAGTTTCATTGTTTCAGTTATAATGTGGGGTGTTTGATTGCTACAGTGAGGGTGTGAGGTGTTTCACTGTTACAGTTAGGGTGTGAGTTGTTTCATCATTACAGTGACGTCTGAGGTGCTTTCATTGATATAGTGAGGGTGTGAGCTGGTTCATTGATGAAGTGAGGGTATGGGGTGATTAATTGTTACAGTGAGGGTGTGAGGCATTTCATTGTTACAATAAGGGTATGAGGTGTTTCATTGTTACAGTGAGGGTGTGAGGTGTTTCATTGTTACAGTCAGGGTCTGAGGTGTTTCATTGTTGCAGTGAGGGTGTGAGGTGTTTCAGTGTTGCAGTGAGAGTGTGAAGTGTGTCAGTGTTACAGTGAGGGTGTGAGGTGTTTCATTGTTACAGTGAGGGTGAGAAGTGTGTCAGTGTTACAGTAATGGTGTGAGGTGTTTCATTGTTACAGTGAAGGTGTGAGTCGGTTTCATTTTTAGTGAGGGTGTGAGGTGTTTCATTATTACAGTGAGGGTGTGAGGTGTTTCATTGTTACAGAGAGGGTGTGAGGCGGTTTCATTGTTACAGTAAGTGTGTGAGGTGTCTCCTTGTTACAGTGAGGGTGTGCGGTGTTTCATTGTAACAGTCAGGGTGTGAGGTGTTTCATTGTTACAGTGAGAGTGTGAGGTGTTTCATTGTTACAATGAGGGTATGAGGTGTTTTATTATTACAGTGAGGGTTCAAGGTGATTTCATTGTTACAGTGAGGGTCTGAGGTGGTTTCATTGATACAGTGAGGTTGTGAGGTGTCTCACTGTTACAGTGAGGGTGTGAGATGTTACATTGTTACAGTGTGGCTGTGAGGTGTTTCATTGCTACAGTGAGGGTGTGAGGTGGTCTAATTGTTACAGTGAGGGTGTGAGGTGCTTCATTGTTACAGTGAAGGTGTGAGATGGTTTAATTTTTAGTGAGGGTGTGAGTTGTTTCATTATTACAGTGAAGGTGTGGGTTGTTTCAGTGTTACAATGAGGGTCTGAGGTGTGTCAGTTTTACAGGAATGGTGTGAGGTATTTCATTGTTACAGTAAGGTTGTGAGGTGTTTGATTGTTACATTGAGGGTGTGAGGTGGTTCATTGCTACAGTGAGGGTATGACGTGTTTCATTGATACAGTGAGGGTGTGAGGTGTGTCAGTGTTACAGTAAGGATGTGAGGTGTTTCATTGTTACAGTGAGGGTGTGAGGTGTTTCATTGTTACAGTGAGGGTGTGGGGTGTTTCAATGCTACAGTGAGGGTATGAGGTGTTTCATTGTTACAGTAAGGGTGTGAGGTGTTTTCGGTGTTACAGTCAGGGTATAAGGCATTGCATTGTTACAGTGAGGGTGTGAGGTGGTTTCATTGTTACTCTAAGAGTGTGAGGTGCTTCATTGTCACAGTCAGGGTGTGAGATGTTTCATTGTTACAATTAGGGTGTGAGATGTTTCATTGTTACAATGAGGGTGTGAGCTGTTTTAGTGTTAAAGTGAGTGTGTGATGAGTTTCAGTGTTACAGTGTGAGTGTGAGGTGTTTCATTGTTACAGTGAAGGTGTGAGGTGGTTTCATTTTTAGTGAGGGTGTGAGGTGTTTCATTGTTACAGTGAGGGTGCAAGGTGATTTCATTGTCACAGTGAGGGTATGGGTTGTTTCATTGTTACAGTGGAAGTCTGGGGTGGTTCATTATAACAGTCAGGGTCTGAGGTGGTCTCATTGTTACAGTCAGGGTGTGAGGTGGTTTCAATATTACCGTGAGGGTGTGAGGTGGTCTCATTGTTACAGTGAGGGTGTGGGGTGTTTGATTGCTACAGTGAGGGTGTGAGATGTTTCACTGTAACAGTCAGAGTGTGAGGTGTTTCATTGTTACACTGAAGGTGTGAGCTGGTTTAATTTTTAGTGAGGGTGTAAGGTGTTTCATTGTTACAATGAGGGTGTGAGCTGTTTTAGTGTTAAAGTGAGTGTGTGATGAGTTTCATTGTTACAGTGAAGGTGTGAGGTGGTTTCATTTTTAGTGAGGGTGTGAGGTGTTTCATTATTACAGTGAGGGTGCAAGGTGATTTCATTGTCACAGTGAGGGTATGGGTTGTTTCATTGTTACAGGAAGTCTGGGGTGTTTCATTATAACAGTCAGGGTCTGAGGTGGTCTCATTGTTACAGTCAGGGTGTGAGGTGGTTTCAATATTACCGTGAGGGTGTGAGGTGGTCTCATTGTTACAGTGAGGGTGTGGGGTTGTTCATTGTTACAGTGAGGGTGTGAGGAGGTCTCATTGTTACTGTGAGGGTGTGAGGTGGTCTCATTGTTACAGTGAGGGTGTGAGGTGTTTCATTTTTACAGTGAGAGTGTGAGGTGTTTGATTGTTACATTGAGGGTGTGAGGTGTTTCAATATTACTGTGAGGGTGCGGGGTGTTTCAGTGATACCGTGAGCGTGTGAGGTGTTTCATTGTTACAGAGAGGGTGTGGGATGTTTAATTGCTACAGTGAGGTTGTGAATTGTTTCATTGTTACAGTGAGGGTGTGAGGTGTTTCATTGTTACAGTCAGGGTCTGAGGTGTTTCATTGTTGCAGTCAGAGTGTGATGTGCTTCATTGTTACAGTGAGGGTATGAGGTGTTTCATTGTAACAGTTAGAATTTGGGGTGTTTGATTGCTACAGTGAGTGTGTGGGGTGCTTCATTGTTACAGTGAGTGTGTGAGGAGTTTCATTGCTACAGTGAGTGTGTGGGGTGTTTCACTGTTACAGTGAGTGTGTGGGGTGTTTCATTGTTATAGTGAGGGTGTGGGGTGTTTCAATGCTACAGTGAGGGTATGAGGTGTTTCATTGTTACAGTAAGGGTGTGAGGTGTTTTCGGTGTTACAGTCAGGGTATAAGGCATTGCATTGTTACAGTGAGGGTGTGAGGTGGTTTCATTGTTACTCTAAGAGTGTGAGGTGCTTCATTGTCACAGTCAGGGTGTGAGATGTTTCATTGTTACAATTAGGGTGTGAGATGTTTCATTGTTACAATGAGGGTGTGAGCTGTTTTAGTGTTAAAGTGAGTGTGTGATGAGTTTCAGTGTTACAGTGTGAGTGTGAGGTGTTTCATTGTTACAGTGAAGGTGTGAGGTGGTTTCATTTTTAGTGAGGGTGTGAGGTGTTTCATTGTTACAGTGAGGGTGCAAGGTGATTTCATTGTCACAGTGAGGGTATGGGTTGTTTCATTGTTACAGTGGAAGTCTGGGGTGGTTCATTATAACAGTCAGGGTCTGAGGTGGTCTCATTGTTACATTCAGGGTGTGAGGTGGTTTCAATATTACCGTGAGGGTGTGAGGTGGTCTCATTGTTACAGTGAGGGTGTGGGGTGTTTGATTGCTACAGTGAGGGTGTGAGATCTTTCACTGTAACAGTCAGAGTGTGAGGTGTTTCATTGTTACACTGAAGGTGTGAGCTGGTTTAATTTTTAGTGAGGGTGTAAGGTGTTTCATTGTTACAATGAGGGTGTGAGCTGTTTTAGTGTTAAAGTGAGTGTGTGATGAGTTTCATTGTTACAGTGAAGGTGTGAGGTGGTTTCATTTTTAGTGAGGGTGTGAGGTGTTTCATTATTACAGTGAGGGTGCAAGGTGATTTCATTGTCACAGTGAGGGTATGGGTTGTTTCATTGTTACAGGAAGTCTGGGGTGTTTCATTATAACAGTCAGGGTCTGAGGTGGTCTCATTGTTACAGTCAGGGTGTGAGGTGGTTTCAATATTACCGTGAGGGTGTGAGGTGGTCTCATTGTTACAGTGAGGGTGTGAGGAGGTCTCATTGTTACTGTGAGGGTGTGAGGTGGTCTCATTGTTACAGTGAGGGTGTGAGGTGTTTCATTTTTACAGTGAGAGTGTGAGGTGTTTGATTGTTACATTGAGGGTGTGAGGTGTTTCAATATTACTGTGAGGGTGCGGGGTGTTTCAGTGATACCGTGAGCGTGTGAGGTGTTTCATTGTTACAGAGAGGGTGTGGGATGTTTAATTGCTACAGTGAGGTTGTGAATTGTTTCATTGTTACAGTGAGGGTGTGAGGTGTTTCATTGTTACAGTCAGGGTCTGAGGTGTTTCATTGTTGCAGTCAGAGTGTGATGTGCTTCATTGTTACAGTGAGGGTATGAGGTGTTTCATTGTAACAGTTAGAATTTGGGGTGTTTGATTGCTACAGTGAGTGTGTGGGGTGCTTCATTGTTACAGTGAGTGTGTGAGGAGTTTCATTGCTACAGTGAGTGTGTGGGGTGTTTCACTGTTACAGTGAGTGTGTGAGGTGTTTCATTGTTATAGTGAGGGTGTGCGGTTTTTCATTGTTACAGTGAGGGTGTGGGGTGTGTCAGTGTTACAGTAAGGGTGTGAGGTGTTTCATTGTTACAGATAGGGTGTGGGGTGTTTAATTGCTACAGTGAGGTTGTGAACTGTTTCATTGTTACATTCAGGGTGTGAGGTGTTTCAGTGTTACAGTGAGGGTATGAGGTGTGTCAGTGTTACAGTAATGGTGTGAGGTATTTCATTCTTACAGTAAGGTTGTGAGGTGTTTCATTGTTACAGTGAGGGAATGAGGTGTTTGATAGTTACATTGAGGGTGTGCGGTGTTTCAGAGTAACAGTGAGGGTGTGAGGTGTTTCCTTGTTACAGTGAGAGTGTGAGGTGTTTCATTGCTGCAATGAGGGTGTGAGGCGTTTCATTGTTACAGTCAGCGTGTGAGGTGTTTCATTGTTACAGTGAGGGTATGAGGTGTGTCAGTGTTACAGTGAGTGTGTGAGGTATGTCAGTGTTACAGTGAGGGTATGAGGTGTGTCATTGTTACAGTGAGGGTGTGAGGTAGTTTCATTGTTACAGTTAGAATGTGGGGTGTTTCATTGCTACAGTGAGTGTGTGGGGTGTTTCACTGTTACAGTGAGTGTGTGAGGTGTTTCATTGTTACAGTGAGGGTGTGGGGTGTGTCAGTGTTACAGTAAGGGTGTGAGGTGTTTCATTGTTACAGTGAGGGTATGAGGTGTGTCAGTGTTACAGTAATGGTGTGAGGTATTTCATTGTTACAGTAAGGTTGTGAGGTGTTTCATTGTTACAGTGAGGGAATGAGGTGTTTGATAGTTACATTGAGGGTGTGCGGTGTTTCAGTGTAACAGTGAGGGTGTGAGGTGTGTCAGTGTTACAGTGAGGGTGTGAGGTGTTTCATTGTTACAGATAGGGTGTGGGGTGTTTAATTGCTACAGTGAGGTTGTGAACTGTTTCATTGTTACATTCAGGGTGTGAGGTGTTTCAGTGTTACAGTGAGGGTATGAGGTGTGTCAGTGTTACAGTAATGGTGTGAGGTATTTCATTGTTACAGTAAGGTTGTGAGGTGTTTCATTGTTACAGTGAGGGAATGAGGTGTTTGATAGTTACATTGAGGGTGTGCGGTGTTTCAGAGTAACAGTGAGGGTGTGAGGTGTTTCCTTGTTACAGTGAGAGTGTGAGGTGTTTCATTGCTGCAATGAGGGTGTGAGGCGTTTCATTGTTACAGTCAGCGTGTGAGGTGTTTCATTGTTACAGTGAGGGTATGAGGTGTGTCAGTGTTACAGTGAGGGTGTGAGGTGTGTCAGTGTTACAGTGAGGGTATGAGGTGTGTCAGTGTTACAGTGAGGGTGTGAGGTATGTCAGTGTTACAGTGAGGGTATGAGGTGTGTCATTGTTACAGTGAGGGTGTGAGGTAGTTTCATTGTTACAGTTAGAATGTGGGGTGTTTGATTGCTACAGTGAGTGTGTGGGGTGTTTCACTGTTACAGTGAGTGTGTGAGGTGTTTCATTGTTACAGTGAGGGTGTGTGGTTTTTCATTGTTACAGTGAGGGTGTGGGGTGTGTCAGTGTTACAGTAAGGGTGTGAGGTGTTTCATTGTTACAGAGAGGGTGTGGGATGTTTAATTGCTACAGTGAGGTTGTGAATTGTTTCATTGTTACAGTGAGGGTGTGAGGTGTTTCATTGTTACAGTCAGGGTGTGAGGTGTTTCATTGTTGCAGTCAGAGTGTGATGTGCTTCATTGTTACAGTGAGGGTGTGAGGTAGTTTCATTGTTTCAGTTATAATGTGAGGTGTTTCATTATTACAGTGAGGGTGTGAGGTGTTTCATTGTTACAGAGAGGGTGTGAGGCGGTTTCATTGTTACAGTAAGTGTGTGAGGTGTCTCCTTGTTACAGTGAGGGTGTGCGGTGTTTCATTGTAACAGTCAGGGTGTGAGGTGTTTCATTGTTACAGTGAGAGTGTGAGGTGTTTCATTGTTACAATGAGGGTATGAGGTGTTTTATTATTACAGTGAGGGTTCAAGGTGATTTCATTGTTACAGTGAGGGTCTGAGGTGGTTTCATTGATACAGTGAGGTTGTGAGGTGTCTCACTGTTACAGTGAGGGTGTGAGATGTTACATTGTTACAGTGTGGCTGTGAGGTGTTTCATTGCTACAGTGAGGGTGTGAGGTGGTCTAATTGTTACAGTGAGGGTGTGAGGTGCTTCATTGTTACAGTGAAGGTGTGAGATGGTTTAATTTTTAGTGAGGGTGTGAGTTGTTTCATTATTACAGTGAAGGTGTGGGTTGTTTCAGTGTTACAATGAGGGTCTGAGGTGTGTCAGTTTTACAGGAATGGTGTGAGGTATTTCATTGTTACAGTAAGGTTGTGAGGTGTTTGATTGTTACATTGAGGGTGTGAGGTGGTTCATTGCTACAGTGAGGGTATGACGTGTTTCATTGATACAGTGAGGGTGTGAGGTGTGTCAGTGTTACAGTAAGGATGTGAGGTGTTTCATTGTTACAGTGAGGGTGTGAGGTGTTTCATTGTTACAGTGAGGGTGTGGGGTGTTTCAATGCTACAGTGAGGGTATGAGGTGTTTCATTGTTACAGTAAGGGTGTGAGGTGTTTTCGGTGTTACAGTCAGGGTATAAGGCATTGCATTGTTACAGTGAGGGTGTGAGGTGGTTTCATTGTTACTCTAAGAGTGTGAGGTGCTTCATTGTCACAGTCAGGGTGTGAGATGTTTCATTGTTACAATTAGGGTGTGAGATGTTTCATTGTTACAATGAGGGTGTGAGCTGTTTTAGTGTTAAAGTGAGTGTGTGATGAGTTTCAGTGTTACAGTGTGAGTGTGAGGTGTTTCATTGTTACAGTGAAGGTGTGAGGTGGTTTCATTTTTAGTGAGGGTGTGAGGTGTTTCATTGTTACAGTGAGGGTGCAAGGTGATTTCATTGTCACAGTGAGGGTATGGGTTGTTTCATTGTTACAGTGGAAGTCTGGGGTGGTTCATTATAACAGTCAGGGTCTGAGGTGGTCTCATTGTTACAGTCAGGGTGTGAGGTGGTTTCAATATTACCGTGAGGGTGTGAGGTGGTCTCATTGTTACAGTGAGGGTGTGGGGTGTTTGATTGCTACAGTGAGGGTGTGAGATGTTTCACTGTAACAGTCAGAGTGTGAGGTGTTTCATTGTTACACTGAAGGTGTGAGCTGGTTTAATTTTTAGTGAGGGTGTAAGGTGTTTCATTGTTACAATGAGGGTGTGAGCTGTTTTAGTGTTAAAGTGAGTGTGTGATGAGTTTCATTGTTACAGTGAAGGTGTGAGGTGGTTTCATTTTTAGTGAGGGTGTGAGGTGTTTCATTATTACAGTGAGGGTGCAAGGTGATTTCATTGTCACAGTGAGGGTATGGGTTGTTTCATTGTTACAGGAAGTCTGGGGTGTTTCATTATAACAGTCAGGGTCTGAGGTGGTCTCATTGTTACAGTCAGGGTGTGAGGTGGTTTCAATATTACCGTGAGGGTGTGAGGTGGTCTCATTGTTACAGTGAGGGTGTGGGGTTGTTCATTGTTACAGTGAGGGTGTGAGGAGGTCTCATTGTTACTGTGAGGGTGTGAGGTGGTCTCATTGTTACAGTGAGGGTGTGAGGTGTTTCATTTTTACAGTGAGAGTGTGAGGTGTTTGATTGTTACATTGAGGGTGTGAGGTGTTTCAATATTACTGTGAGGGTGCGGGGTGTTTCAGTGATACCGTGAGCGTGTGAGGTGTTTCATTGTTACAGAGAGGGTGTGGGATGTTTAATTGCTACAGTGAGGTTGTGAATTGTTTCATTGTTACAGTGAGGGTGTGAGGTGTTTCATTGTTACAGTCAGGGTCTGAGGTGTTTCATTGTTGCAGTCAGAGTGTGATGTGCTTCATTGTTACAGTGAGGGTATGAGGTGTTTCATTGTAACAGTTAGAATTTGGGGTGTTTGATTGCTACAGTGAGTGTGTGGGGTGCTTCATTGTTACAGTGAGTGTGTGAGGAGTTTCATTGCTACAGTGAGTGTGTGGGGTGTTTCACTGTTACAGTGAGTGTGTGGGGTGTTTCATTGTTATAGTGAGGGTGTGGGGTGTTTCAATGCTACAGTGAGGGTATGAGGTGTTTCATTGTTACAGTAAGGGTGTGAGGTGTTTTCGGTGTTACAGTCAGGGTATAAGGCATTGCATTGTTACAGTGAGGGTGTGAGGTGGTTTCATTGTTACTCTAAGAGTGTGAGGTGCTTCATTGTCACAGTCAGGGTGTGAGATGTTTCATTGTTACAATTAGGGTGTGAGATGTTTCATTGTTACAATGAGGGTGTGAGCTGTTTTAGTGTTAAAGTGAGTGTGTGATGAGTTTCAGTGTTACAGTGTGAGTGTGAGGTGTTTCATTGTTACAGTGAAGGTGTGAGGTGGTTTCATTTTTAGTGAGGGTGTGAGGTGTTTCATTGTTACAGTGAGGGTGCAAGGTGATTTCATTGTCACAGTGAGGGTATGGGTTGTTTCATTGTTACAGTGGAAGTCTGGGGTGGTTCATTATAACAGTCAGGGTCTGAGGTGGTCTCATTGTTACATTCAGGGTGTGAGGTGGTTTCAATATTACCGTGAGGGTGTGAGGTGGTCTCATTGTTACAGTGAGGGTGTGGGGTGTTTGATTGCTACAGTGAGGGTGTGAGATCTTTCACTGTAACAGTCAGAGTGTGAGGTGTTTCATTGTTACACTGAAGGTGTGAGCTGGTTTAATTTTTAGTGAGGGTGTAAGGTGTTTCATTGTTACAATGAGGGTGTGAGCTGTTTTAGTGTTAAAGTGAGTGTGTGATGAGTTTCATTGTTACAGTGAAGGTGTGAGGTGGTTTCATTTTTAGTGAGGGTGTGAGGTGTTTCATTATTACAGTGAGGGTGCAAGGTGATTTCATTGTCACAGTGAGGGTATGGGTTGTTTCATTGTTACAGGAAGTCTGGGGTGTTTCATTATAACAGTCAGGGTCTGAGGTGGTCTCATTGTTACAGTCAGGGTGTGAGGTGGTTTCAATATTACCGTGAGGGTGTGAGGTGGTCTCATTGTTACAGTGAGGGTGTGAGGAGGTCTCATTGTTACTGTGAGGGTGTGAGGTGGTCTCATTGTTACAGTGAGGGTGTGAGGTGTTTCATTTTTACAGTGAGAGTGTGAGGTGTTTGATTGTTACATTGAGGGTGTGAGGTGTTTCAATATTACTGTGAGGGTGCGGGGTGTTTCAGTGATACCGTGAGCGTGTGAGGTGTTTCATTGTTACAGAGAGGGTGTGGGATGTTTAATTGCTACAGTGAGGTTGTGAATTGTTTCATTGTTACAGTGAGGGTGTGAGGTGTTTCATTGTTACAGTCAGGGTCTGAGGTGTTTCATTGTTGCAGTCAGAGTGTGATGTGCTTCATTGTTACAGTGAGGGTATGAGGTGTTTCATTGTAACAGTTAGAATTTGGGGTGTTTGATTGCTACAGTGAGTGTGTGGGGTGCTTCATTGTTACAGTGAGTGTGTGAGGAGTTTCATTGCTACAGTGAGTGTGTGGGGTGTTTCACTGTTACAGTGAGTGTGTGAGGTGTTTCATTGTTATAGTGAGGGTGTGCGGTTTTTCATTGTTACAGTGAGGGTGTGGGGTGTGTCAGTGTTACAGTAAGGGTGTGAGGTGTTTCATTGTTACAGATAGGGTGTGGGGTGTTTAATTGCTACAGTGAGGTTGTGAACTGTTTCATTGTTACATTCAGGGTGTGAGGTGTTTCAGTGTTACAGTGAGGGTATGAGGTGTGTCAGTGTTACAGTAATGGTGTGAGGTATTTCATTCTTACAGTAAGGTTGTGAGGTGTTTCATTGTTACAGTGAGGGAATGAGGTGTTTGATAGTTACATTGAGGGTGTGCGGTGTTTCAGAGTAACAGTGAGGGTGTGAGGTGTTTCCTTGTTACAGTGAGAGTGTGAGGTGTTTCATTGCTGCAATGAGGGTGTGAGGCGTTTCATTGTTACAGTCAGCGTGTGAGGTGTTTCATTGTTACAGTGAGGGTATGAGGTGTGTCAGTGTTACAGTGAGTGTGTGAGGTATGTCAGTGTTACAGTGAGGGTATGAGGTGTGTCATTGTTACAGTGAGGGTGTGAGGTAGTTTCATTGTTACAGTTAGAATGTGGGGTGTTTCATTGCTACAGTGAGTGTGTGGGGTGTTTCACTGTTACAGTGAGTGTGTGAGGTGTTTCATTGTTACAGTGAGGGTGTGGGGTGTGTCAGTGTTACAGTAAGGGTGTGAGGTGTTTCATTGTTACAGTGAGGGTATGAGGTGTGTCAGTGTTACAGTAATGGTGTGAGGTATTTCATTGTTACAGTAAGGTTGTGAGGTGTTTCATTGTTACAGTGAGGGAATGAGGTGTTTGATAGTTACATTGAGGGTGTGCGGTGTTTCAGTGTAACAGTGAGGGTGTGAGGTGTGTCAGTGTTACAGTGAGGGTGTGAGGTGTTTCATTGTTACAGATAGGGTGTGGGGTGTTTAATTGCTACAGTGAGGTTGTGAACTGTTTCATTGTTACATTCAGGGTGTGAGGTGTTTCAGTGTTACAGTGAGGGTATGAGGTGTGTCAGTGTTACAGTAATGGTGTGAGGTATTTCATTGTTACAGTAAGGTTGTGAGGTGTTTCATTGTTACAGTGAGGGAATGAGGTGTTTGATAGTTACATTGAGGGTGTGCGGTGTTTCAGAGTAACAGTGAGGGTGTGAGGTGTTTCCTTGTTACAGTGAGAGTGTGAGGTGTTTCATTGCTGCAATGAGGGTGTGAGGCGTTTCATTGTTACAGTCAGCGTGTGAGGTGTTTCATTGTTACAGTGAGGGTATGAGGTGTGTCAGTGTTACAGTGAGGGTGTGAGGTGTGTCAGTGTTACAGTGAGGGTATGAGGTGTGTCAGTGTTACAGTGAGGGTGTGAGGTATGTCAGTGTTACAGTGAGGGTATGAGGTGTGTCATTGTTACAGTGAGGGTGTGAGGTAGTTTCATTGTTACAGTTAGAATGTGGGGTGTTTGATTGCTACAGTGAGTGTGTGGGGTGTTTCACTGTTACAGTGAGTGTGTGAGGTGTTTCATTGTTACAGTGAGGGTGTGTGGTTTTTCATTGTTACAGTGAGGGTGTGGGGTGTGTCAGTGTTACAGTAAGGGTGTGAGGTGTTTCATTGTTACAGAGAGGGTGTGGGATGTTTAATTGCTACAGTGAGGTTGTGAATTGTTTCATTGTTACAGTGAGGGTGTGAGGTGTTTCATTGTTACAGTCAGGGTGTGAGGTGTTTCATTGTTGCAGTCAGAGTGTGATGTGCTTCATTGTTACAGTGAGGGTATGAGGTGTTTCATTGTAACAGTTAGAATTTGGGGTGTTTGATTGCTACAGTGAGTGTGTGGGGTGCTTCATTGTTATAGTGAGGGTGTGCGGTTTTTCATTGTTACAGTGAGGGTGTGGGGTGTGTCAGTGTTACAGTAAGGGTGTGAGGTGTTTCATTGTTACAGAGAGGGTGTGGGGTGTTTAATTGCTACAGTGAGGTTGTGAATTGTTTCATTGTTACAGTCAGGGTGTGAGGTGTGTCAGTGTTACAGTAATGGTGTGAGGTATTTCATTGTTACAGTAAGGTTGTGAGGTATTTCATTGTTACAGTGAGGGAATGAGGTGTTTGATAGTTACATTGAGGGTGTGCGGTGTTTCAGTGTAACAGTGAGGGTGTGAGGTGTTTCCTTGTTACAGTGAGAGTGTGAGGTGTTTCATTGCTGCAATGAGGGTGTGAGGCGTTTCATTGTTACAGTCGGCGTGTGAGGTGTTTCATTGTTACAGTGAGGGTATGAGGTGTGTCAGTGTTACAGTGAGGGTGTGAGGTGTGTCAGTGTTACAGTGAGGGTATGAGGTGTGTCAGTGTTACAGTGAGGGTGTGAGATGTGTCAGTGTTACAGTGAGGGTATGAGGTGTGTCAGTGTTACAGTGAGGGTGTGAGGTGTTTTATTGTTACTGTGATGGTGTGAGGTAATTCATTGTAACAGTTAGGGTGTGAGGTGTTTCATTGTTACAGTGAGTGTATGAGGTGTTTCATTGTTACAGTGAGGGAATGAGGTGTTTGATTGTTACATTGAGGGTGTGCGGTGTTTCAGTGTAACAGTGAGGCTGTGAGGTGTATCATTGTTACAGTGAGAGTGTGAGGTGTTTCATTGCTATAATGAGGGTGTGAAGTGTTTCATTGTTACAGTGAGGGTATGACGTGTCTCAGTGTTACACTGAGGGTGTGAGGTGTTTCAGTGTAACATTGAGGATGTGAGTTGTTTCATTGTTACAGTGAGGGTACGGGGTGTTTCAGTGATACCGTGAGGGTGTGAGGTGTTTCATTGTTACAGTGAGGGTGTGAGGTGTTTCATTGTTACAGTCAGTGTCTGAGGTGTTTCATTGTTACAGTGAGGGTGTGAGGTGTTTCATTGTTACAGTCAGTGTCTGAGGTGTTTCATTGTTACAGTGAGGGTGTGAGGTGTTTCAGTGTAACTGTGAGGTGTGTCAGTGTTACAGTAATGGTGTGAGGTATTTCAGTGTTACAGTCAGGGTGTGAGGTGTGTCAGTGTTCCAGTAAGGGTGTGAGGTGTCTCATTGTTACAGTGAGGGTGTGAGGTGTTTCATTGTTACAGTCAGGGTGTGAGGTGTTTCATTGTTACAGTGAGAGCGTGAGATGTTTCATTGTTACAGTCAGAGTGTGATGTGCTTCATTGTTACAGTGAGGGTATGAGGTGTTTCATTATTACAGTGAGGTCTGAGGTGGTTTCATTGATACAGTGAGGTTGTGAGGTGTCTCATTGTTACAGTGAGGGTGTGAGGTGTTTCAGTGTTACAGTAAGGGTGTGAGGTGTCTCACTGTTACAGTGAGGGTATGAGGTGTTTCATTGTTACAGTGAGGGTGTGAGGTGTTTCATTGTAACAGTCAGGGTGTGAGGTGTTTCATTGTTACAGTGAGAGTGTGAGGTATTTCATTGTTACAGTAAGGTTGTGAGGTATTTCATTGTTACATTGAGGGTGTGAGGAGTTTCATACTTTCCGTGAGGGTGTGAGATGGTTTCAGTGTTACCGTGAGGGTTTGAGGTGTTTCATTGTTGCAGTGTTGGTGTGAGGTTTTTCTTTGTTACAGACACGGTCTGAGGTGTTTCATTGTTATAGTGAGGTTGTGGGGTGCTTCATTGTTACATTGAGTGTGTGAGGTGTTTCAATGTAACAGTGAGAGTCTGAGGTGTTTCATTGTTACAGTGAGGGTGTGAGGTGTTTCAGTGTTACACTGAGGGTGTGAGGTAGTTTCATTGTTTCAGTTATAATGTGGGGTGTTTGATTGCTACAGTGAGGGTGTGGGGTGTTTCATTGTTACAGTGAGTGTGAGAGGTGTTTCATTGTTACAGTGAGGCTGTGAGGTGTTACACTGTTACAGTGAGGGTGTGAGATAGTTTCATTGTTACAGTTAGAATGTGGGGTGTTTGATTGCTACAGTGAGGGTGTGAGGTGTTTCACTGTTACAGTTAGGGTGTGAGTTGTTTCATCATTACAGTGACGTCTGAGGTGCTTTCATTGATATAGTGAGGGTGTGAGCTGGTTCATTGTTGAAGTGAGGGTATGGCGTGTTTAATTGTTACAGTGAGGGTGTGAGGCATTTCATTGTTACAATAAGGGTATGAGGTGTTTCATTGTTACAGTGAGGGTGTGAGGTGATTCATTGTTACAGTCAGGGTCTGAGGTGTTTCATTGTTGCAGTGAGGGTGTGAGGTGTTTCAGTGTTGCAGTGAGAGTGTGAAGTGTGTCATTGTTACAGTAATGGTGTGAGGTGTTTCATTGTTACAGTGAGGGTGAGAAGTGTGTCAGTGTTACAATAATGGTGTGAGGTGTTTCATTGTTACAGTGAGGGTGTGAAGTGTGTCAGTGTTACAGTAATGGTGTGAGGTGTTTCATTGTTACAGTGAGGGTGTGAAGTGTGTCAGTGTTACAGTAATGGTGTGAGGTGTTTCATTGTAACAGTGAGGGTGTGAAGTGTGTCATTGTTACAGTAAGGGTGTGAGGTGTTTCATTGTTACAGTGAGAGTGTGAAGTGTGTCAGTGTTACAGTGAGGGTGTGAGGTGTTTCAGTGTTGCAGTGAGAGTGTGAAGTGTGTCAGTGTTACAGTAATGGTGTGAGGTGTTTCATTGTTACAGTGAGGGTGAGAAGTGTGTCAGTGTTACAGTAATGGTGTGAGGTGTTTCATTGTAACAGTGAGGGTGTGAAGTGTGTCAGTGTTACAGTAATGGTGTGAGGTGTTTCATTGTTACAGTGAGGGTGTGAAGTGTGTCAGTGTTACAGTAAGGGTGTGAGGTGTTTCATTGTTACAGTGAGGGTGTGAAGTGTGTCAGTGTTACAGTCAGGGTCTGAGGTGTTTCATTGTTGCAGTGAGGGTGTGAGGTGTTTCATTGTTACAGTGAGAGTGTGAAGTGTGTCAGTGTTACAGTAATGGTGTGAGGTGTTTCATTGTTACAGTGAGGGTGTGAAGTGTGTCAGTGTTACAGTAATGGTGTGAGGTGTTTGATTGTTACATTGAGGGTGTGAGGTGGTTCATTGCTACAGTGAGGTTATGACGTGTTTCATTGATACAGTGAGGGTGTGAGGTGTGTCAGTGTTACAGTAAGGAAGTGAGGTGTTTCATTGTTACCGTGAGGGTGTGAGGTGGTTTCATTGTTACTCTAAGAGTGTGAGGTGCTTCATTGTCACAGTCAGGGTGTGAGATGTTTCATTGTTACAATTAGGGTGTGAGATGTTTCATTGTTACAATGAGGGTGTGAGCTGTTTTAGTGTTAAAGTGAGTGTGTGATGAGTTTCAGTGTTACAGTGTGAGTGTGAGGTGTTTCATTGTTACAGTGAAGGAGTGAGGTGGTTTAATTTTTAGTGAGGGTGTGAGGTGTTTCATTATTACAGTGAGGGTGCAAGGTGATTTCAGTGTCACAGTGAGGGTATGGGTTGTTTCATTGTTACAGTGGAAGTCTGGGGTGTTTCATTATAACAGTCAGGGTGTGAGGTGGTTCATTATAACAGTCAGGGTCTGAGGTGGTCTCATTGTTACAGTCAGGGTGTGAGGTGGTTTCAATATTACCGTGAGGGTGTGAGGTGGTCTCATTGTTACAGTGAGGGTGTGGGGTGTTTGATTGCTACAGTGAGGGTGTGAGGTGTTTCACTGTAACAGTCAGAGTGTGAGGTGTTTCATTGTTACACTGTAGGTGTGAGGTGGTTTAATTTTTAGTGAGGGTGTAAGGTGTTTCATTATAACAATGAGGGTGTGGGGTGTTTGATTGCTACAGTGAGGGTGTGAGGTGTTTCATTGTTACAATTAGGGTGTGAGATGTTTCATTGTTACAATGAGGGTGTGAGCTGTTTTAGTGTTAAAGTGAGTGTGTGATGAGTTTCATTGTTACAGTGAAGGTGTGAGGTGGTTTCATTTTTAGTGAGGGTTTGAGGTGTTTCATTATTACAGTGAGGGTGTGAGGTGTTTCATTGTTACAGTGAGGTTGTGAGGTGTCTCATTGTTACATTGAGGGTGTGGGGTGTGTCAGTGTTACAGTGAGGGTGTGAGGTATTTCATTGTTACAGTAAGGTTGTGAGGTATTTCATTGTTACATTGAGGGTGTGAGGAGTTTCATACTTTCTGTGAGGGTGTGAGATGGTTTCAGTGTTACCGTGAGGGTTTCCGGTGTTTCATTGTTGCAGTGTTGGTGTGAGGTTTTTCTTTGTTACAGACACGGTCTGAGGTGTTTCATTGTTATAGTGAGGTTGTGGGGTGCTTCATTGTTACATTGAGTGTGTGAGGTGTTTCAATGTAACAGTGAGAGTCTGAGGTGTTTCATTGTTACAGTGAGGGTGTGAGGTGTTTCAGTGTTACACTGAGGGTGTGAGGTAGTTTCATTGTTTCAGTTATAATGTGGGGTGTTTGATTGCTACAGTGAGGGTGTGGGGTGTTTCACTGTTACAGTGAGTGTGTGAGGTGTTTCATTGTTACAGTGAGTGTGAGAGGTGTTTCATTGTTACAGTGAGGCTGTGAGGTGTTACACTGTTACAGTGAGGGTGTGAGATAGTTTCATTGTTACAGTTAGAATGTGGGGTGTTTGATTGCTACAGTGAGGGTGTGAGGTGTTTCACTGTTACAGTTAGGGTGTGAGTTGTTTCATCATTACAGTGATGTCTGAGGTGCTTTCATTGATATAGTGAGGGTGTGAGCTGGTTCATTGTTGAAGTGAGGGTATGGGGTGTTTAATTGTTACAGTGAGGGTGTGAGGCATTTCATTGTTACAATAAGGGTATGAGGTGTTTCATTGTTACAGTGAGGGTGTGAGGTGTTTCATTGTTACAGTCAGGGTCTGAGGTGTTTCATTGTTGCAGTGAGGGTGTGAGGTGTTTCAGTGTTGCAGTGAGAGTGTGAAGTGTGTCAGTGTTACAGTAATGGTGTGAGGTGTTTCATTGTTACAGTGAGAGTGTGAAGTGTGTCAGTGTTACAGTAATGGTGTGAGGTGTTTCATTGTTACAGTGAGGGTGAGAAGTGTGTCAGTGTTACAGTAATGGTGTGAGGTGTTGCTTTGTTACAGTGAGGGTGTGAAGTGTGTCAGTGTTACAGTAATGGTGTGAGGTGTTTCATTGTAACAGTGAGGGTGTGAAGTGTGTCAGTGTTACAGTAATGGTGTGAGGTGTTTCATTGTTACAGTGAAGGTGTGAGTCGGTTTCATTTTTAGTGAGGGTGTGAGGTGTTTCATTATTACAGTGAGGGTGTGAGGTGTTTCATTGTTACAGAGAGGGTGTGAGGCGGTTTCATTGTTACAGTAAGTGTGTGAGGTGTCTCCTTGTTACAGTGAGGGTGTGCGGTGTTTGATTGCTACAGTGAGTGTGTGGGGTGTTTCACTGTTACAGTGAGTGTGTGAGGTGTTTCATTGTTACAGTGAGGGTGTGTGGTTTTTCATTGTTACAGTGAGGGTGTGGGGTGTGTCAGTGTTACAGTAAGGGTGTGAGGTGTTTCATTGTTACAGAGAGGGTGTGAGGTGTTTCATTGTTGCAGTCAGAGTGTGAGGTGTTTCATTGTTGCAGTCAGAGTGTGATGTGCTTCATTGTTACAGTGAGGGTATGAGGTGTTTCATTGTAACAGTTAGAATTTGGGGTGTTTGATTGCTACAGTGAGTGTGTGGGGTGCTTCATTGTTACAGTGAGTGTGTGAGGTGTTTCATTGTTACAGTCAGGGTGTGAGGTGTTTCATTGTTGCAGTCAGAGTGTGATGTGCTTCATTGTTACAGTGAGGGTATGAGGTGTTTCATTGTAACAGTTAGAATTTGGGGTGTTTGATTGCTACAGTGAGTGTGTGGGGTGCTTCATTGTTACAGTGAGTGTGTGAGGTGTTTCATTGTTACAGTGAGTGTGAGAGGTGTTTCATTGTTACAGTGAGGCTGTGAGGTGTTACACTGTTACAGTGAGGGTGTGTGATGTGCTTCATTGTTACAGTGAGGGTATGAGGTGTTTCATTGTAACAGTTAGAATTTGGGCTGTTTGATTGCTACAGTGAGTGTGTGGAGTGCTTCATTGTTACAGTGAGTGTGTGAGGAGTTTCATTGCTACAGTGAGTGTGTGGGGTGTTTCATTGTTACAGTCAGGGTGTGAGGTGTTTCATTGTTGCAGTCAGAGTGTGATGTGCTTCATTGTTACAGTGAGGGTATGAGGTGTTTCATTGTAACAGTTAGAATTTGGGGTGTTTGATTGCTACAGTGAGTGTGTGGGGTGCTTCTTTGTTACAGTGAGTGCATGAGGTGTTTCATTGTTATAGTGAGGGTGTGCGGTTTTTCATTGTTACAGTGAGGGTGTGGGGTGTGTCAGTGTTACAGTAAGTGTGTGAGGTGTTTCATTGTTACAGAGAGGGTGTGGGGTGTTTAATTGCTACAGTGAGGTTGTGAATTGTTTCATTGTTACATTCAGGGTGTGAGGTGTTTCAGTGTTACAGTGAGGGTATGAGGTGTGTCAGAGTTACAGTAATGGTGTGAGGTATTTCATTGTTACAGTAAGGTTGTGAGGTGTTTCATTGTTACAGTGAGGGAATGAGGTGTTTGATAGTTACATTGAGGGTGTGCGGTGTTTCAGTGTAACAGTGAGGGTGTGAGGTGTTTCATTGCTGCAATGAGGGTGTGAGGCGTTTCATTGTTACAGTCAGCGTGTGAGGTGTTTCATTGTTACAGTGAGGGTATGAGGTGTGTCAGTGTTACAGTGAGGGTGTGAGGTGTGTCAGTGTTACAGTGAGGGTATGAGGTGTGTCAGTGTTACAGTGAGGGTGTGAGGTGTGTCAGTGTTACAGTGAGGGTGTGAGGTGTTTTATTGTTACTGTGATGGTGTGAGGTAATTCATTGTAACAGTTAGGGTGTGAGGTGTTTCATTGTTACAGTGAGTGTATGAGGTGTTTCATTGTTACAGTGAGGGAATGAGGTGTTTGATTGTTACATTGAGGGTGTGCGGTGTTTCAGTGTAACAGTGAGGCTGTGAGGTGTATCATTGTTATAGTGAGAGTGTGAGGTGTTTCATTGCTATAATGAGGGTGTGAAGTGTTTCATTGTTACAGTGAGGGTATGACGTGTCTCAGTGTTACACTGAGGGTGTGAGGTGTTTCAGTGTAACATTGAGGATGTGAGTTGTTTCATTGTTACAGTGAGGGTACGGGGTGTTTCATTGCTACAGTGAGGGTGTGAGGTGGTCTCATTGTTACAGTGAGGGTGTGAGGTGTTTCATTGTTACAGTCAGGGTGTGAGGTGTTTCATTGTTACAGTGAGAGCATGAGATGTTTCATTGTTACAGTCAGAGTGTGATGTGCTTCATTGTTACAGTGAGGGTATGAGGTGTTTCATTATTACAGTGAGGTCTGAGGTGGTTTCATTGATACAGTGAGGTTGTGAGGTGTCTCATTGTTACAGTGAGGGTGTGAGGTGTTTCAGTGTTACAGTAAGGGTGTGAGGTGTCTCACTGTTACAGTGAGGGTATGAGGTGTTTCATTGTTACAGTGAGGGTGTGAGGTGTTTCATTGTAACAGTGAGAGTGTGAGGTATTTCATTGTTACAGTAAGGTTGTGAGGTATTTCATTGTTACATTGAGGGTGTGAGGAGTTTCATACTTTCCGTGAGGGTGTGAGATGGTTTCAGTGTTACCGTGAGGGTTTGAGGTGTTTCATTGTTGCAGTGTTGGTGTGAGGTTTTTCTTTGTTACAGACACGGTCTGAGGTGTTTCATTGTTATAGTGAGGTTGTGGGGTGCTTCATTGTTACATTGAGTGTGTGAAGTGTTTCAATGTAACAGTGAGAGTCTGAGGTGTTTCATTGTTACAGTGAGGGTGTGAGGTGTTTCAGTGTTACACTGAGGGTGTGAGGTAGTTTCATTGTTTCAGTTATAATGTGGGGTGTTTGATTGCTACAGTGAGGGTGTGGGGTGTTTCACTGTTACAGTGAGTGTGTGAGGTGTTTCATTGTTACAGTGAGTGTGAGAGGTGTTTCATTGTTACAGTGAGGCTGTGAGATGTTACACTGTTACAGTGAGGGTGTGAGGTGTTTCATTGTTACAGTGAGGCTGTGAGGTGTTACACTGTTACAGTGAGGGTGTGAGATAGTTTCATTGTTACAGTTAGAATGTGGGGTGTTTGATTGCTACAGTGAGGGTGTGAGGTGTTTCACTGTTACAGTTAGGGTGTGAGTTGTTTCATCATTACAGTGACGTCTGAGGTGCTTTCATTGATATAGTGAGGGTGTGAGCTGGTTCATTGTTGAAGTGAGGGTATGGGGTGTTTAATTGTTACAATAAGGGTATGAGGTGTTTCATTGTTACAGTGAGGGTGTGAGGTGTTTCATTGTTACAGTCAGGGTCTGAGGTGTTTCATTTTTGCAGTGAGGGTGTGAGGTGTTTCAGTGTTGCAGTGAGAGTGTGAAGTGTGTCAGTGTTACAGTAATGGTGTGAGGTGTTTCATTGTAACAGTGAGGGTGTGAAGTGTGTCAGTGTTACAGTAATGGTGTGAGGTGTTTCATTGTTAAAGTGAGGGTGTGAAGTGTGTCAGTGTTACAGTAATGGTGTGAGGTGTTTCATTGTTACAGTGAGAGTGTGAAGTGTGTCAGTGTTACAGTGAGGGTGTGAGGTGTTTCAGTGTTGCAGTGAGAGTGTGAAGTGTGTCAGTGTTACAGTAATGGTGTGAGGTGTTTCATTGTTACAGTGAGGGTGAGAAGTGTGTCAGTGTTACAGTAATGGTGTGAGGTGTTTCATTGTTACAGTCAGGGTGTGAGGTGTTTCATTGTAACAGTGAGGGTGTGAAGTGTGTCAGTGTTACAGTAATGGTGTGAGGTGTTTCATTGTTACAGTCAGGGTGTGAGGTGTTTCATTGTTACAGTGAGGGTGTGAAGTGTGTCAGTGTTACAGTAAGGATGTGAGGTGTTTCATTGTTACAGTGAGGGTGTGAAGTGTGTCAGTGTTACAGTCAGGGTCTGAGGTGTTTCATTGTTGCAGTGAGGGTGTGAGGTGTTTCATTGTTACAGTGAGAGTGTGAAGTGTGTCAGTGTTACAGTAATGGTGTGAGGTGTTTCATTGTTACAGTGAGGGTGTGAAGTGTGTCAGTGTTACAGTAATGGTGTGAGGTGTTTGATTGTTACATTGAGGGTGTGAGGTGGTTCATTGCTACAGTGAGGGTATGACGTGTTTCATTGATACAGTAAGGATGTGAGGTGTTTCATTGTTACCGTGAGGGTGTGAGGTGTTTCATTGTTACAGTGAGGGTGTGGGGTGTTTCAATGCTACAGTGAGGGTATGAGGTGTTTCATTGTTACAGTAAGGGTGTGAGGTGTTTTCGGTGTTACAGTCAGGGTATAAGGCATTGCATTGTTACAGTGAGGGTGTGAGGTGGTTTCATTGTTACTCTAAGAGTGTGAGGTGCTTCATTGTCACAGTCAGGGTGTGAGATGTTTCATTGTTACAATTAGGGTGTGAGATGTTTCATTGTTACAATGAGGGTGTGAGCTGTTTTAGTGTTAAAGTGAGTGTGTGATGAGTTTCAGTGTTACAGTGTGAGTGTGAGGTGTTTCATTGTTACAGTGAAGGTGTGAGGTGGTTTCATTTTTAGTGAGGGTGTGAGGTGTTTCATTATTACAGTGAGGGTGCAAGGTGATTTCAGTGTCACAGTGAGGGTATGGGTTGTTTCATTGTTACAGTGGAAGTCTGGGGTGTTTCATTATAACAGTCAGGGTGTGAGTTGGTTCATTATAACAGTCAGGGTCTGAGGTTGTCTCATTGTTACAGTCAGGGTGTGAGGTGGTTTCAATATTACCGTGAGGGTGTGAGGTGGTCTCATTGTTACAGTGAGAGTGTGGGGTGTTTGATTGCTACAGTGAGGGTGTGAGGTGTTTCACTGTAACAGTCAGAGTGTGAGGTGTTTCATTGTTACACTGAAGGTGTGAGGTGGTTTAATTTTTAGTGAGGGTGTAAGGTGTTTCATTATTACAGTGCGGGTGTGGGGTGTTTGATTGCTACAGTGAGGGTGTGAGGTGTTTCATTGTTACAATTAGGGTGTGAGATGTTTCATTGTTACAATGAGGGTGTGAGCTGTTTTAGTGTTAAAGTGAGTGTGTGATGAGTTTCATTGTTACAGTGAAGGTGTGAGGTGGTTTCATTTTTAGTGAGGGTGTAAGGTGTTTCATTATTACAGTGAGGGTGTGAGGTGTTTCATTGTTACAGTGAGGTTGTGAGGTGTCTCATTGTTACATTGAGGGTGTGGGGTGTGTCAGTGTTACAGTGAGTGTGTGAGGTGTTTCATTGTAACAGTGAGAGTGTGAGGTATTTCATTGTTACAGTAAGGTTGTGAGGTATTTCATTGTTACATTGAGGGTGTGAGGAGTTTCATACTTTCCGTGAGGGTGTGAGATGGTTTCAGTGTTACCGTGAGGGTTTGAGGTGTTTCATTGTTGCAGTGTTGGTGTGAGGTTTTTCTTTGTTACAGACACGGTCTGAGGTGTTTCATTGTTATAGTGAGGTTGTGGGGTGCTTCATTGTTACATTGAGTGTGTGAAGTGTTTCAATGTAACAGTGAGAGTCTGAGGTGTTTCATTGTTACAGTGAGGGTGTGAGGTGTTTCAGTGTTACACTGAGGGTGTGAGGTAGTTTCATTGTTTCAGTTATAATGTGGGGTGTTTGATTGCTACAGTGAGGGTGTGGGGTGTTTCACTGTTACAGTGAGTGTGTGAGGTGTTTCATTGTTACAGTGAGTGTGAGAGGTGTTTCATTGTTACAGTGAGGCTGTGAGATGTTACACTGTTACAGTGAGGGTGTGAGGTGTTTCATTGTTACAGTGAGGCTGTGAGGTGTTACACTGTTACAGTGAGGGTGTGAGATAGTTTCATTGTTACAGTTAGAATGTGGGGTGTTTGATTGCTACAGTGAGGGTGTGAGGTGTTTCACTGTTACAGTTAGGGTGTGAGTTGTATCATCATTACAGTGACGTCTGAGGTGCTTTCATTGATATAGTGAGGGTGTGAGCTGGTTCATTGTTGAAGTGAGGGTATGGGGTGTTTAATTGTTACAATAAGGGTATGAGGTGTTTCATTGTTACAGTGAGGGTGTGAGGTGTTTCATTGTTACAGTCAGGGTCTGAGGTGTTTCATTTTTGCAGTGAGGGTGTGAGGTGTTTCAGTGTTGCAGTGAGAGTGTGAAGTGTGTCAGTGTTACAGTAATGGTGTGAGGTGTTTCATTGTAACAGTGAGGGTGTGAAGTGTGTCAGTGTTACAGTAATGGTGTGAGGTGTTTCATTGTTAAAGTGAGGGTGTGAAGTGTGTCAGTGTTACAGTAATGGTGTGAGGTGTTTCATTGTTACAGTGAGAGTGTGAAGTGTGTCAGTGTTACAGTGAGGGTGTGAGGTGTTTCAGTGTTGCAGTGAGAGTGTGAAGTGTGTCAGTGTTACAGTAATGGTGTGAGGTGTTTCATTGTTACAGTGAGGGTGAGAAGTGTGTCAGTGTTACAGTAATGGTGTGAGGTGTTTCATTGTTACAGTCAGGGTGTGAGGTGTTTCATTGTAACAGTGAGGGTGTGAAGTGTGTCAGTGTTACAGTAATGGTGTGAGGTGTTTCATTGTTACAGTCAGGGTGTGAGGTGTTTCATTGTTACAGTGAGGGTGTGAAGTGTGTCAGTGTTACAGTAAGGATGTGAGGTGTTTCATTGTTACAGTGAGGGTGTGAAGTGTGTCAGTGTTACAGTCAGGGTCTGAGGTGTTTCATTGTTGCAGTGAGGGTGTGAGGTGTTTCATTGTTACAGTGAGAGTGTGAAGTGTGTCAGTGTTACAGTAATGGTGTGAGGTGTTTCATTGTTACAGTGAGGGTGTGAAGTGTGTCAGTGTTACAGTAATGGTGTGAGGTGTTTGATTGTTACATTGAGGGTGTGAGGTGGTTCATTGCTACAGTGAGGGTATGACGTGTTTCATTGATACAGTAAGGATGTGAGGTGTTTCATTGTTACCGTGAGGGTGTGAGGTGTTTCATTGTTACAGTGAGGGTGTGGGGTGTTTCAATGCTACAGTGAGGGTATGAGGTGTTTCATTGTTACAGTAAGGGTGTGAGGTGTTTTCGGTGTTACAGTCAGGGTATAAGGCATTGCATTGTTACAGTGAGGGTGTGAGGTGGTTTCATTGTTACTCTAAGAGTGTGAGGTGCTTCATTGTCACAGTCAGGGTGTGAGATGTTTCATTGTTACAATTAGGGTGTGAGATGTTTCATTGTTACAATGAGGGTGTGAGCTGTTTTAGTGTTAAAGTGAGTGTGTGATGAGTTTCAGTGTTACAGTGTGAGTGTGAGGTGTTTCATTGTTACAGTGAAGGTGTGAGGTGGTTTCATTTTTAGTGAGGGTGTGAGGTGTTTCATTATTACAGTGAGGGTGCAAGGTGATTTCAGTGTCACAGTGAGGGTATGGGTTGTTTCATTGTTACAGTGGAAGTCTGGGGTGTTTCATTATAACAGTCAGGGTGTGAGTTGGTTCATTATAACAGTCAGGGTCTGAGGTTGTCTCATTGTTACAGTCAGGGTGTGAGGTGGTTTCAATATTACCGTGAGGGTGTGAGGTGGTCTCATTGTTACAGTGAGAGTGTGGGGTGTTTGATTGCTACAGTGAGGGTGTGAGGTGTTTCACTGTAACAGTCAGAGTGTGAGGTGTTTCATTGTTACACTGAAGGTGTGAGGTGGTTTAATTTTTAGTGAGGGTGTAAGGTGTTTCATTATTACAGTGCGGGTGTGGGGTGTTTGATTGCTACAGTGAGGGTGTGAGGTGTTTCATTGTTACAATTAGGGTGTGAGATGTTTCATTGTTACAATGAGGGTGTGAGCTGTTTTAGTGTTAAAGTGAGTGTGTGATGAGTTTCATTGTTACAGTGAAGGTGTGAGGTGGTTTCATTTTTAGTGAGGGTGTAAGGTGTTTCATTATTACAGTGAGGGTGTGAGGTGTTTCATTGTTACAGTGAGGTTGTGAGGTGTCTCATTGTTACATTGAGGGTGTGGGGTGTGTCAGTGTTACAGTGAGTGTGTGAGGTATTTCATTGTTACAGTAAGGTTGTGAGGTATTTCATTGTTACATTGAGGGTGTGAGGAGTTTCATACTTTCCGTGAGGGTGTGAGATGGTTTCAGTGTTACCGTGAGGGTTTGAGGTGTTTCATTGTTGCAGTGTTGGTGTGAGGTTTTTCTTTGTTACAGACACGGTCTGAGGTGTTTCATTGTTATAGTGAGGTTGTGGGGTGCTTCATTGTTACATTGAGTGTGTGAGGTGTTTCAATGTAACAGTGAGAGTCTGAGGTGTTTCATTGTTACAGTGAGGGTGTGAGGTGTTTCAGTGTTACACTGAGGGTGTGAGGTAGTTTCATTGTTTCAGTTATAATGTGGGGTGTTTGATTGCTACAGTGAGGGTGTGGGGTGTTTCACTGTTACAGTGAGTGTGTGAGGTGTTTCATTGTTACAGTGAGTGTGAGAGGTGTTTCATTGTTACAGTGAGGCTGTGAGGTGTTACACTGTTACAGTGAGGGTGTGAGATAGTTTCATTGTTACAGTTAGAATGTGGGGTGTTTGATTGCTACAGTGAGGGTGTGAGGTGTTTCACTGTTACAGTTAGGGTGTGAGTTGTTTCATCATTACAGTGATGTCTGAGGTGCTTTCATTGATATAGTGAGGGTGTGAGCTGGTTCATTGTTGAAGTGAGGGTATGGGGTGTTTAATTGTTACAGTGAGGGTGTGAGGCATTTCATTGTTACAATAAGGGTATGAGGTGTTTCATTGTTACAGTGAGGGTGTGAGGTGTTTCATTGTTACAGTCAGGGTCTGAGGTGTTTCATTGTTGCAGTGAGGGTGTGAGGTGTTTCAGTGTTGCAGTGAGAGTGTGAAGTGTGTCAGTGTTACAGTAATGGTGTGAGGTGTTTCATTGTTACAGTGAGGGTGTGAAGTGTGTCAGTGTTACAGTAATGGTGTGAGGTGTTTCATTGTAACAGTGAGGGTGTGAAGTGTGTCAGTGTTACAGTAACGGTGTGAGGTGTTTCATTGTTACAGTGAAGGTGTGAGTCGGTTTCATTTTTAGTGAGGGTGTGAGGTGTTTCATTATTACAGTGAGGATGTGAGGTGTTTCATTGTTACAGAGAGGGTGTGAGGCGGTTTCATTGTTACAGTAAGTGTGTGAGGTGTCTCCTTGTTACAGTGAGGGTGTGCGGTGTTTCATTCTAACAGTCAGGGTGTGAGGTGTTTCATTGTTACAGTGAGGGTGTGAGGTGTTTCAGTGTTACACTGAGGGTGTGAGGTAGTTTCATTGTTTCAGTTATAATGTGGGGTGTTTGATTGCTACAGTGAGGGTGTGGGGTGTTTCACTGTTACAGTGAGTGTGTGAGGTGTTTCATTGTTACAGTGAGTGTGAGAGGTGTTTCATTGTTACAGTGAGGCTGTGAGGTGTTACACTGTTACAGTGAGGGTGTGAGATAGTTACATTGTTACAGTTAGAATGTGGGGTGTTTGATTGCTACAGTGAGGGTGTGAGGTGTTTCACTGTTACAGTTAGGGTGTGAGTTGTTTCATCATTACAGTGATGTCTGAGGTGCTTTCATTGATATAGTGAGGGTGTGAGCTGGTTCATTGTTGAAGTGAGGGTATGGGGTGTTTAATTGTTACAGTGAGGGTGTGAGGCATTTCATTGTTACAATAAGGGTATGAGGTGTTTCATTGTTACAGTGAGGGTGTGAGGTGTTTCATTGTTACAGTCAGGGTCTGAGGTGTTTCATTGTTGCAGTGAGGGTGTGAGGTGTTTCAGTGTTGCAGTGAGAGTGTGAAGTGTGTCAGTGTTACAGTAATGGTGTGAGGTGTTTCATTGTTACAGTGAGGGTGTGAAGTGTGTCAGTGTTACAGTAATGGTGTGAGGTGTTTCATTGTTGCAGTGAGGGTGTGAGGTGTTTCAGTGTTGCAGTGAGAGTGTGAAGTGTGTCAGTGTTACAGTAATGGTGTGAGGTGTTTCATTGTTACAGTGAGGGTGTGAAGTGTGTCAGTGTTACAGTAATGGTGTGAGGTGTTTCATTGTAACAGTGAGGGTGTGAAGTGTGTCAGTGTTACAGTAACGGTGTGAGGTGTTTCATTGTTACAGTGAAGGTGTGAGTCGGTTTCATTTTTAGTGAGGGTGTGAGGTGTTTCATTATTACAGTGAGGATGTGAGGTGTTTCATTGTTACAGAGAGGGTGTGAGGCGGTTTCATTGTTACAGTAAGTGTGTGAGGTGTCTCCTTGTTACAGTGAGGGTGTGCGGTGTTTCATTCTAACAGTCAGGGTGTGAGGTGTTTCATTGTTACAGTGAGGGTGTGAGGTGTTTCAGTGTTACACTGAGGGTGTGAGGTAGTTTCATTGTTTCAGTTATAATGTGGGGTGTTTGATTGCTACAGTGAGGGTGTGGGGTGTTTCACTGTTACAGTGAGTGTGTGAGGTGTTTCATTGTTACAGTGAGTGTGAGAGGTGTTTCATTGTTACAGTGAGGCTGTGAGGTGTTACACTGTTACAGTGAGGGTGTGAGATAGTTACATTGTTACAGTTAGAATGTGGGGTGTTTGATTGCTACAGTGAGGGTGTGAGGTGTTTCACTGTTACAGTTAGGGTGTGAGTTGTTTCATCATTACAGTGATGTCTGAGGTGCTTTCATTGATATAGTGAGGGTGTGAGCTGGTTCATTGTTGAAGTGAGGGTATGGGGTGTTTAATTGTTACAGTGAGGGTGTGAGGCATTTCATTGTTACAATAAGGGTATGAGGTGTTTCATTGTTACAGTGAGGGTGTGAGGTGTTTCATTGTTACAGTCAGGGTCTGAGGTGTTTCATTGTTGCAGTGAGGGTGTGAGGTGTTTCAGTGTTGCAGTGAGAGTGTGAAGTGTGTCAGTGTTACAGTAATGGTGTGAGGTGTTTCATTGTTACAGTGAGGGTGTGAAGTGTGTCAGTGTTACAGTAATGGTGTGAGGTGTTTCATTGTAACAGTGAGGGTGTGAAGTGTGTCAGTGTTACAGTAATGGTGTGAGGTGTTTCATTGTTACAGTGAAGGTGTGAGTCGGTTTCATTTTTAGTGAGGGTGTGAGGTGTTTCATTATTACAGTGAGGGTGTGAGGTGTTTCATTGTTACAGAGAGGGTGTGAGGCAGTTTCATTGTTACAGTAAGTGTGTGAGGTGTCTCCTTGTTACAGTGAGGGTGTGCGGTGTTTCATTCTAACAGTCAGGGTGTGAGGTGTTTCATTGTTACAGTGAGAGTGTGAGGTGTTTCATTGTTACAATGAGGGTATGAGGTGTTTTATTATTACAGTGAGGGTTCAAGGTGATTTCATTGTTACAGTGAGGGTCTGAGGTGGTTTCATTGATACAGTGAGGTTGTGAGGTGTCTCACTGTTACAGTGAGGGTGTGAGATGTTACATTGTTACAGTGTGGCTGTGAGGTGTTTCATTGCTACAGTGAGGGTGTGAGGTGGTCTAATTGTTACAGTGAGGGTGTGAGGTGCTTCATTGTTACAGTGTAGGTGTGAGATGGTTTCATTTTTAGTGAGGGTGTGAGGTGTTTCATTATTACTGTGAAGGTGTGAGCTGGTTTCATTTTTAGTGAGGGTGTGAGGTGTTTCATTATTACAGTGAGGGTGTGGGGTGTTTGATTGCTACAGTGAGGGTGTGAGTTGTTTCATTATTACAGTGAGGGTGTGAGGTGTTTCAGTGTTACAATGAGGGTCTGAGGTGTGTCAGTGTTACAGGAATGGTGTGAGGTATTTCATTGTTACAGTAAGGTTGTGAGGTGTTTGATTGTTACATTGAGGGTGTGAGGTGGTTCATTGCTACAGTGAGGGTATGACGTGTTTCATTGATACAGTGAGGGTGTGAGGTGTGTCAGTGTTACAGTAAGGATGTGAGGTGTTTCATTGTTACCGTGAGGGTGTGAGGTGTTTCATTGTTACAGTGAGGGTGTGGGGTGTTTCAATGCTACAGTGAGGGTATGAGGTGTTTCATTGTTACAGTAAGGGTGTGAGGTGTTTTCGGTGTTACAGTCAGGGTATAAGGCATTGCATTGTTACAGTGAGGGTGTGAGGTGGTTTCATTGTTACTCTAAGAGTGTGAGGTGCTTCATTGTCACAGTCAGGGTGTGAGATGTTTCATTGTTACAATTAGGGTGTGAGATGTTTCATTGTTACAATGAGGGTGTGAGCTGTTTTAGTGTTAAAGTGAGTGTGTGATGAGTTTCAGTGTTACAGTGTGAGTGTGAGGTGTTTCATTGTTACAGTGAAGGTGTGAGGTGGTTTCATTTTTAGTGAGGGTGTGAGGTGTTTCATTATTACAGTGAGGGTGCAAGGTGATTTCAGTGTCACAGTGAGGGTATGGGTTGTTTCATTGTTACAGTGGAAGTCTGGGGTGTTTCATTATAACAGTCAGGGTGTGAGTTGGTTCATTATAACAGTCAGGGTCTGAGGTTGTCTCATTGTTACAGTCAGGGTGTGAGGTGGTTTCAATATTACCGTGAGGGTGTGAGGTGGTCTCATTGTTACAGTGAGAGTGTGGGGTGTTTGATTGCTACAGTGAGGGTGTGAGGTGTTTCACTGTAACAGTCAGAGTGTGAGGTGTTTCATTGTTACACTGAAGGTGTGAGGTGGTTTAATTTTTAGTGAGGGTGTAAGGTGTTTCATTATTACAGTGCGGGTGTGGGGTGTTTGATTGCTACAGTGAGGGTGTGAGGTGTTTCATTGTTACAATTAGGGTGTGAGATGTTTCATTGTTACAATGAGGGTGTGAGCTGTTTTAGTGTTAAAGTGAGTGTGTGATGAGTTTCATTGTTACAGTGAAGGTGTGAGGTGGTTTCATTTTTAGTGAGGGTGTAAGGTGTTTCATTATTACAGTGAGGGTGTGAGGTGTTTCATTGTTACAGTGAGGTTGTGAGGTGTCTCATTGTTACATTGAGGGTGTGGGGTGTGTCAGTGTTACAGTGAGTGTGTGAGGTGTTTCATTGTAACAGTGAGAGTGTGAGGTATTTCATTGTTACAGTAAGGTTGTGAGGTATTTCATTGTTACATTGAGGGTGTGAGGAGTTTCATACTTTCCGTGAGGGTGTGAGATGGTTTCAGTGTTACCGTGAGGGTTTGAGGTGTTTCATTGTTGCAGTGTTGGTGTGAGGTTTTTCTTTGTTACAGACACGGTCTGAGGTGTTTCATTGTTATAGTGAGGTTGTGGGGTGCTTCATTGTTACATTGAGTGTGTGAAGTGTTTCAATGTAACAGTGAGAGTCTGAGGTGTTTCATTGTTACAGTGAGGGTGTGAGGTGTTTCAGTGTTACACTGAGGGTGTGAGGTAGTTTCATTGTTTCAGTTATAATGTGGGGTGTTTGATTGCTACAGTGAGGGTGTGGGGTGTTTCACTGTTACAGTGAGTGTGTGAGGTGTTTCATTGTTACAGTGAGTGTGAGAGGTGTTTCATTGTTACAGTGAGGCTGTGAGATGTTACACTGTTACAGTGAGGGTGTGAGGTGTTTCATTGTTACAGTGAGGCTGTGAGGTGTTACACTGTTACAGTGAGGGTGTGAGATAGTTTCATTGTTACAGTTAGAATGTGGGGTGTTTGATTGCTACAGTGAGGGTGTGAGGTGTTTCACTGTTACAGTTAGGGTGTGAGTTGTATCATCATTACAGTGACGTCTGAGGTGCTTTCATTGATATAGTGAGGGTGTGAGCTGGTTCATTGTTGAAGTGAGGGTATGGGGTGTTTAATTGTTACAATAAGGGTATGAGGTGTTTCATTGTTACAGTGAGGGTGTGAGGTGTTTCATTGTTACAGTCAGGGTCTGAGGTGTTTCATTTTTGCAGTGAGGGTGTGAGGTGTTTCAGTGTTGCAGTGAGAGTGTGAAGTGTGTCAGTGTTACAGTAATGGTGTGAGGTGTTTCATTGTAACAGTGAGGGTGTGAAGTGTGTCAGTGTTACAGTAATGGTGTGAGGTGTTTCATTGTTAAAGTGAGGGTGTGAAGTGTGTCAGTGTTACAGTAATGGTGTGAGGTGTTTCATTGTTACAGTGAGAGTGTGAAGTGTGTCAGTGTTACAGTGAGGGTGTGAGGTGTTTCAGTGTTGCAGTGAGAGTGTGAAGTGTGTCAGTGTTACAGTAATGGTGTGAGGTGTTTCATTGTTACAGTGAGGGTGAGAAGTGTGTCAGTGTTACAGTAATGGTGTGAGGTGTTTCATTGTTACAGTCAGGGTGTGAGGTGTTTCATTGTAACAGTGAGGGTGTGAAGTGTGTCAGTGTTACAGTAATGGTGTGAGGTGTTTCATTGTTACAGTCAGGGTGTGAGGTGTTTCATTGTTACAGTGAGGGTGTGAAGTGTGTCAGTGTTACAGTAAGGATGTGAGGTGTTTCATTGTTACAGTGAGGGTGTGAAGTGTGTCAGTGTTACAGTCAGGGTCTGAGGTGTTTCATTGTTGCAGTGAGGGTGTGAGGTGTTTCATTGTTACAGTGAGAGTGTGAAGTGTGTCAGTGTTACAGTAATGGTGTGAGGTGTTTCATTGTTACAGTGAGGGTGTGAAGTGTGTCAGTGTTACAGTAATGGTGTGAGGTGTTTGATTGTTACATTGAGGGTGTGAGGTGGTTCATTGCTACAGTGAGGGTATGACGTGTTTCATTGATACAGTAAGGGTGTGAGGTGTTTTCGGTGTTACAGTCAGGGTATAAGGCATTGCATTGTTACAGTGAGGGTGTGAGGTGGTTTCATTGTTACTCTAAGAGTGTGAGGTGCTTCATTGTCACAGTCAGGGTGTGAGATGTTTCATTGTTACAATTAGGGTGTGAGATGTTTCATTGTTACAATGAGGGTGTGAGCTGTTTTAGTGTTAAAGTGAGTGTGTGATGAGTTTCAGTGTTACAGTGTGAGTGTGAGGTGTTTCATTGTTACAGTGAAGGTGTGAGGTGGTTTCATTTTTAGTGAGGGTGTGAGGTGTTTCATTATTACAGTGAGGGTGCAAGGTGATTTCAGTGTCACAGTGAGGGTATGGGTTGTTTCATTGTTACAGTGGAAGTCTGGGGTGTTTCATTATAACAGTCAGGGTGTGAGTTGGTTCATTATAACAGTCAGGGTCTGAGGTTGTCTCATTGTTACAGTCAGGGTGTGAGGTGGTTTCAATATTACCGTGAGGGTGTGAGGTGGTCTCATTGTTACAGTGAGAGTGTGGGGTGTTTGATTGCTACAGTGAGGGTGTGAGGTGTTTCACTGTAACAGTCAGAGTGTGAGGTGTTTCATTGTTACACTGAAGGTGTGAGGTGGTTTAATTTTTAGTGAGGGTGTAAGGTGTTTCATTATTACAGTGCGGGTGTGGGGTGTTTGATTGCTACAGTGAGGGTGTGAGGTGTTTCATTGTTACAATTAGGGTGTGAGATGTTTCATTGTTACAATGAGGGTGTGAGCTGTTTTAGTGTTAAAGTGAGTGTGTGATGAGTTTCATTGTTACAGTGAAGGTGTGAGGTGGTTTCATTTTTAGTGAGGGTGTAAGGTGTTTCATTATTACAGTGAGGGTGTGAGGTGTTTCATTGTTACAGTGAGGTTGTGAGGTGTCTCATTGTTACATTGAGGGTGTGGGGTGTGTCAGTGTTACAGTGAGTGTGTGAGGTATTTCATTGTTACAGTAAGGTTGTGAGGTATTTCATTGTTACATTGAGGGTGTGAGGAGTTTCATACTTTCCGTGAGGGTGTGAGATGGTTTCAGTGTTACCGTGAGGGTTTGAGGTGTTTCATTGTTGCAGTGTTGGTGTGAGGTTTTTCTTTGTTACAGACACGGTCTGAGGTGTTTCATTGTTATAGTGAGGTTGTGGGGTGCTTCATTGTTACATTGAGTGTGTGAGGTGTTTCAATGTAACAGTGAGAGTCTGAGGTGTTTCATTGTTACAGTGAGGGTGTGAGGTGTTTCAGTGTTACACTGAGGGTGTGAGGTAGTTTCATTGTTTCAGTTATAATGTGGGGTGTTTGATTGCTACAGTGAGGGTGTGGGGTGTTTCACTGTTACAGTGAGTGTGTGAGGTGTTTCATTGTTACAGTGAGTGTGAGAGGTGTTTCATTGTTACAGTGAGGCTGTGAGGTGTTACACTGTTACAGTGAGGGTGTGAGATAGTTTCATTGTTACAGTTAGAATGTGGGGTGTTTGATTGCTACAGTGAGGGTGTGAGGTGTTTCACTGTTACAGTTAGGGTGTGAGTTGTTTCATCATTACAGTGATGTCTGAGGTGCTTTCATTGATATAGTGAGGGTGTGAGCTGGTTCATTGTTGAAGTGAGGGTATGGGGTGTTTAATTGTTACAGTGAGGGTGTGAGGCATTTCATTGTTACAATAAGGGTATGAGGTGTTTCATTGTTACAGTGAGGGTGTGAGGTGTTTCATTGTTACAGTCAGGGTCTGAGGTGTTTCATTGTTGCAGTGAGGGTGTGAGGTGTTTCAGTGTTGCAGTGAGAGTGTGAAGTGTGTCAGTGTTACAGTAATGGTGTGAGGTGTTTCATTGTTACAGTGAGGGTGTGAAGTGTGTCAGTGTTACAGTAATGGTGTGAGGTGTTTCATTGTAACAGTGAGGGTGTGAAGTGTGTCAGTGTTACAGTAACGGTGTGAGGTGTTTCATTGTTACAGTGAAGGTGTGAGTCGGTTTCATTTTTAGTGAGGGTGTGAGGTGTTTCATTATTACAGTGAGGATGTGAGGTGTTTCATTGTTACAGAGAGGGTGTGAGGCGGTTTCATTGTTACAGTAAGTGTGTGAGGTGTCTCCTTGTTACAGTGAGGGTGTGCGGTGTTTCATTCTAACAGTCAGGGTGTGAGGTGTTTCATTGTTACAGTGAGGGTGTGAGGTGTTTCAGTGTTACACTGAGGGTGTGAGGTAGTTTCATTGTTTCAGTTATAATGTGGGGTGTTTGATTGCTACAGTGAGGGTGTGGGGTGTTTCACTGTTACAGTGAGTGTGTGAGGTGTTTCATTGTTACAGTGAGTGTGAGAGGTGTTTCATTGTTACAGTGAGGCTGTGAGGTGTTACACTGTTACAGTGAGGGTGTGAGATAGTTACATTGTTACAGTTAGAATGTGGGGTGTTTGATTGCTACAGTGAGGGTGTGAGGTGTTTCACTGTTACAGTTAGGGTGTGAGTTGTTTCATCATTACAGTGATGTCTGAGGTGCTTTCATTGATATAGTGAGGGTGTGAGCTGGTTCATTGTTGAAGTGAGGGTATGGGGTGTTTAATTGTTACAGTGAGGGTGTGAGGCATTTCATTGTTACAATAAGGGTATGAGGTGTTTCATTGTTACAGTGAGGGTGTGAGGTGTTTCATTGTTACAGTCAGGGTCTGAGGTGTTTCATTGTTGCAGTGAGGGTGTGAGGTGTTTCAGTGTTGCAGTGAGAGTGTGAAGTGTGTCAGTGTTACAGTAATGGTGTGAGGTGTTTCATTGTTACAGTGAGGGTGTGAAGTGTGTCAGTGTTACAGTAATGGTGTGAGGTGTTTCATTGTTGCAGTGAGGGTGTGAGGTGTTTCAGTGTTGCAGTGAGAGTGTGAAGTGTGTCAGTGTTACAGTAATGGTGTGAGGTGTTTCATTGTTACAGTGAGGGTGTGAAGTGTGTCAGTGTTACAGTAATGGTGTGAGGTGTTTCATTGTAACAGTGAGGGTGTGAAGTGTGTCAGTGTTACAGTAACGGTGTGAGGTGTTTCATTGTTACAGTGAAGGTGTGAGTCGGTTTCATTTTTAGTGAGGGTGTGAGGTGTTTCATTATTACAGTGAGGATGTGAGGTGTTTCATTGTTACAGAGAGGGTGTGAGGCGGTTTCATTGTTACAGTAAGTGTGTGAGGTGTCTCCTTGTTACAGTGAGGGTGTGCGGTGTTTCATTCTAACAGTCAGGGTGTGAGGTGTTTCATTGTTACAGTGAGGGTGTGAGGTGTTTCAGTGTTACACTGAGGGTGTGAGGTAGTTTCATTGTTTCAGTTATAATGTGGGGTGTTTGATTGCTACAGTGAGGGTGTGGGGTGTTTCACTGTTACAGTGAGTGTGTGAGGTGTTTCATTGTTACAGTGAGTGTGAGAGGTGTTTCATTGTTACAGTGAGGCTGTGAGGTGTTACACTGTTACAGTGAGGGTGTGAGATAGTTACATTGTTACAGTTAGAATGTGGGGTGTTTGATTGCTACAGTGAGGGTGTGAGGTGTTTCACTGTTACAGTTAGGGTGTGAGTTGTTTCATCATTACAGTGATGTCTGAGGTGCTTTCATTGATATAGTGAGGGTGTGAGCTGGTTCATTGTTGAAGTGAGGGTATGGGGTGTTTAATTGTTACAGTGAGGGTGTGAGGCATTTCATTGTTACAATAAGGGTATGAGGTGTTTCATTGTTACAGTGAGGGTGTGAGGTGTTTCATTGTTACAGTCAGGGTCTGAGGTGTTTCATTGTTGCAGTGAGGGTGTGAGGTGTTTCAGTGTTGCAGTGAGAGTGTGAAGTGTGTCAGTGTTACAGTAATGGTGTGAGGTGTTTCATTGTTACAGTGAGGGTGTGAAGTGTGTCAGTGTTACAGTAATGGTGTGAGGTGTTTCATTGTAACAGTGAGGGTGTGAAGTGTGTCAGTGTTACAGTAATGGTGTGAGGTGTTTCATTGTTACAGTGAAGGTGTGAGTCGGTTTCATTTTTAGTGAGGGTGTGAGGTGTTTCATTATTACAGTGAGGGTGTGAGGTGTTTCATTGTTACAGAGAGGGTGTGAGGCAGTTTCATTGTTACAGTAAGTGTGTGAGGTGTCTCCTTGTTACAGTGAGGGTGTGCGGTGTTTCATTCTAACAGTCAGGGTGTGAGGTGTTTCATTGTTACAGTGAGAGTGTGAGGTGTTTCATTGTTACAATGAGGGTATGAGGTGTTTTATTATTACAGTGAGGGTTCAAGGTGATTTCATTGTTACAGTGAGGGTCTGAGGTGGTTTCATTGATACAGTGAGGTTGTGAGGTGTCTCACTGTTACAGTGAGGGTGTGAGATGTTACATTGTTACAGTGTGGCTGTGAGGTGTTTCATTGCTACAGTGAGGGTGTGAGGTGGTCTAATTGTTACAGTGAGGGTGTGAGGTGCTTCATTGTTACAGTGTAGGTGTGAGATGGTTTCATTTTTAGTGAGGGTGTGAGGTGTTTCATTATTACTGTGAAGGTGTGAGCTGGTTTCATTTTTAGTGAGGGTGTGAGGTGTTTCATTATTACAGTGAGGGTGTGGGGTGTTTGATTGCTACAGTGAGGGTGTGAGTTGTTTCATTATTACAGTGAGGGTGTGAGGTGTTTCAGTGTTACAATGAGGGTCTGAGGTGTGTCAGTGTTACAGGAATGGTGTGAGGTATTTCATTGTTACAGTAAGGTTGTGAGGTGTTTGATTGTTACATTGAGGGTGTGAGGTGGTTCATTGCTACAGTGAGGGTATGACGTGTTTCATTGATACAGTGAGGGTGTGAGGTGTGTCAGTGTTACAGTAAGGATGTGAGGTGTTTCATTGTTACAGTGAGGGTGTGAGGTGTTTCATTGTTACAGTGAGGGTGTGGGCTGTTTGATTGCTACAGTGAGGGTATGAGGTGTTTCATTGTTACAGTAAGGGTGTGAGCTGTTTTCGGTGTTACAGTCAGGGTATAAGGCATTGCATTGTTACAGTGAGGGTGTGAGGTGGTTTCATTGTTACTCTAAGAGTGTGAGGTGCTTCATTGTCACAGTCAGGGTGTGAGATGTTTCATTGTTACAATTAGGGTGTGAGATGTTTCATTGTTACAATGAGGGTGTGAGCTGTTTTAGTGTTAAAGTGAGTGTGTGATGAGTTTCAGTGTTACAGTGTGAGTTTGAGGTGTTTCATTGTTACAGTGAAGGTGTGAGGTGGTTTCATTTTTAGTGAGGGTGTGAGGTGTTTCATTATTACAGTGAGGGTGCAAGGTGATTTCAGTGTCACAGTGAGGGTATGGGTTGTTTCATAGTTACAGTGGAAGTCTGGGGTGTTTCATTATAACAGTCAGGATGTGAGGTGGTTCATTATAACAATCAGGGTCTGAGGTGGTCTCATTGTTACAGTCAGGGTGTGAGGTGGTTTCAATATTACCGTGAGGGTGTGAGGTGGTCTCATTGTTACAGTGAGGGTGTGGGGTGTTTGATTGCTACAGTGAGGGTGTGAGGTGTTTCATTGTTACAATTAGGGTGTGAGATGTTTCATTGTTACAATGAGGGTGTGAGCTGTTTTAGTGTTAAAGTGAGTGTGTGATGAGTTTCAGTGTTACAGTGTGAGTGTGAGGTGTTTCATTGTTACAGTGAAGGTGTGAGGTGGTTTCATTTTTAGTGAGGGTGTGAGGTGTTTCATTATTACAGTGAGGGTGCAAGGTGATTTCATTGTCACAGTGAGGGTATGGGTTGTTTCATAGTTACAGTGGAAGTCTGGGGTGTTTCATTATAACAGTCAGGGTGTGAGGTGGTTCATTGTTACACTGAGGGTCTGAGGTGGTCTCATTGTTACAGTCAGGGTGTGAGGTGGTTTCAATATTACCGTGAGGGTGTGAGGTGGTCTCATTGTTACAGTGAGGGTGTGGGTTGTTTCATTGTTACAGTGAGGGTGTGGGGTGTTTGATTGCTACAGTGAGGGTGCGAGGTGTTTCACTGTAACAGTCAGAGTGTGAGGTGTTTCATTGTTACAGTGAAGGTGTGAGGTGGTTTAATTTTTAGTGAGGGTGTGAGGTGTTACATTATTACAGTGAGGGTGTGGGGTGTTTGATTGCTACAGTGAGGGTGTGAGGTGTTTCATTATTACAGTGAAGGTGTGGGGTGTTTGATTGCTACAGTGAGGGTGTGAGGTGTTTCATTGTTACAGTGAATGTGTGGGGTGTTTGATTGCTACAGTGAGGGTATGACGTGTTTCATTGATACAGTGAGGGTCTGAGGTGTGTCAGTGTTACAGTAAGGATGTGAGTTGTTTCATTATTACAGTGAAGGTGTGAGGTGGTTTCATTTTTAGTGAGGGTGTAAGGTGTTTCATTATTACAGTGAGGGTGTGAGGTGTTTCATTGTTACAGTGAGGTTGTGAGGTGTCTCATTGTTACATTGAGGGTGTGGGGTGTGTCAGTGTTACAGTGAGTGTGTGAGGTATTTCATTGTTACAGTAAGGTTGTGAGGTATTTCATTGTTACATTGAGGGTGTGAGGAGTTTCATACTTTCCGTGAGGGTGTGAGATGGTTTCAGTGTTACCGTGAGGGTTTGAGGTGTTTCATTGTTGCAGTGTTGGTGTGAGGTTTTTCTTTGTTACAGACACGGTCTGAGGTGTTTCATTGTTATAGTGAGGTTGTGGGGTGCTTCATTGTTACATTGAGTGTGTGAGGTGTTTCAATGTAACAGTGAGAGTCTGAGGTGTTTCATTGTTACAGTGAGGGTGTGAGGTGTTTCAGTGTTACACTGAGGGTGTGAGGTAGTTTCATTGTTTCAGTTATAATGTGGGGTGTTTGATTGCTACAGTGAGGGTGTGGGGTGTTTCACTGTTACAGTGAGTGTGTGAGGTGTTTCATTGTTACAGTGAGTGTGAGAGGTGTTTCATTGTTACAGTGAGGCTGTGAGGTGTTACACTGTTACAGTGAGGGTGTGAGATAGTTTCATTGTTACAGTTAGAATGTGGGGTGTTTGATTGCTACAGTGAGGGTGTGAGGTGTTTCACTGTTACAGTTAGGGTGTGAGTTGTTTCATCATTACAGTGATGTCTGAGGTGCTTTCATTGATATAGTGAGGGTGTGAGCTGGTTCATTGTTGAAGTGAGGGTATGGGGTGTTTAATTGTTACAGTGAGGGTGTGAGGCATTTCATTGTTACAATAAGGGTATGAGGTGTTTCATTGTTACAGTGAGGGTGTGAGGTGTTTCATTGTTACAGTCAGGGTCTGAGGTGTTTCATTGTTGCAGTGAGGGTGTGAGGTGTTTCAGTGTTGCAGTGAGAGTGTGAAGTGTGTCAGTGTTACAGTGAGGGTGTGAGGTGTTTCATTGTTACAGTGAGGGTGTGAGGTGTTTCAGTGTTGCAGTGAGAGTGTGAAGTGTGTCAGTGTTACAGTAATGGTGTGAGGTGTTTCATTGTAACAGTGAGGGTGTGAAGTGTGTCAGTGTTACAGTAATGGTGTAAGGTGTTTCATTGTTACAGTGAAGGTGTGAGTCGGTTTCATTTTTAGTGAGGGTGTGAGGTGTTTCATTATTACAGTGAGGGTGTGAGGTGTTTCATTGTTACAGAGAGGGTGTGAGGCAGTTTCATTGTTACAGTAAGTGTGTGAGGTGTCTCCTTGTTACAGTGAGGGTGTGCGGTGTTTCATTCTAACAGTCAGGGTGTGAGGTGTTTCATTGTTACAGTGAGAGTGTGAGGTGTTTCATTGTTACAATGAGGGTATGAGGTGTTTTATTATTACAGTGAGGGTTCAAGGTGATTTCATTGTTACAGTGAGGGTCTGAGGTGGTTTCATTGATACAGTGAGGTTGTGAGGTGTCTCACTGTTACAGTGAGGGTGTGAGATGTTACATTGTTACAGTGTGGCTGTGAGGTGTTTCATTGCTACAGTGAGGGTGTGAGGTGGTCTAATTGTTACAGTGAGGGTGTGAGGTGCTTCATTGTTACAGTGTAGGTGTGAGATGGTTTCATTTTTAGTGAGGGTGTGAGGTGTTTCATTATTACTGTGAAGGTGTGAGCTGGTTTCATTTTTAGTGAGGGTGTGAGGTGTTTCATTATTACAGTGAGGGTGTGGGGTGTTTGATTGCTACAGTGAGGGTGTGAGTTGTTTCATTATTACAGTGAGGGTGTGAGGTGTTTCAGTGTTACAATGAGGGTCTGAGGTGTGTCAGTGTTACAGGAATGGTGTGAGGTATTTCATTGTTACAGTAAGGTTGTGAGGTGTTTGATTGTTACATTGAGGGTGTGAGGTGGTTCATTGCTACAGTGAGGGTATGACGTGTTTCATTGATACAGTGAGGGTGTGAGGTGTGTCAGTGTTACAGTAAGGATGTGAGGTGTTTCATTGTTACAGTGAGGGTGTGAGGTGTTTCATTGTTACAGTGAGGGTGTGGGCTGTTTGATTGCTACAGTGAGGGTATGAGGTGTTTCATTGTTACAGTAAGGGTGTGAGCTGTTTTCGGTGTTACAGTCAGGGTATAAGGCATTGCACTGTTACAGTGAGGGTGTGAGGTGGTTTCATTGTTACTCTAAGAGTGTGAGGTGCTTCATTGTCACAGTCAGGGTGTGAGATGTTTCATTGTTACAATTAGGGTGTGAGATGTTTCATTGTTACAATGAGGGTGTGAGCTGTTTTAGTGTTAAAGTGAGTGTGTGATGAGTTTCAGTGTTACAGTGTGAGTTTGAGGTGTTTCATTGTTACAGTGAAGGTGTGAGGTGGTTTCATTTTTAGTGAGGGTGTGAGGTGTTTCATTATTACAGTGAGGGTGCAAGGTGATTTCAGTGTCACAGTGAGGGTATGGGTTGTTTCATAGTTACAGTGGAAGTCTGGGGTGTTTCATTATAACAGTCAGGATGTGAGGTGGTTCATTATAACAATCAGGGTCTGAGGTGGTCTCATTGTTACAGTCAGGGTGTGAGGTGGTTTCAATATTACCGTGAGGGTGTGAGGTGGTCTCATTGTTACAGTGAGGGTGTGGGGTGTTTGATTGCTACAGTGAGGGTGTGAGGTGTTTCATTGTTACAATTAGGGTGTGAGATGTTTCATTGTTACAATGAGGGTGTGAGCTGTTTTAGTGTTAAAGTGAGTGTGTGATGAGTTTCAGTGTTACAGTGTGAGTGTGAGGTGTTTCATTGTTACAGTGAAGGTGTGAGGTGATTTCATTTTTAGTGAGGGTGTGAGGTGTTTCATTATTACAGTGAGGGTGCAAGGTGATTTCATTGTCACAGTGAGGGTATGGGTTGTTTCATAGTTACAGTGGAAGTCTGGGGTGTTTCATTATAACAGTCAGGGTGTGAGGTGGTTCATTGTTACACTGAGGGTCTGTGGTGGTCTCATTGTTACAGTCAGGGTGTGAGGTGGTTTCAATATTACCGTGAGGGTGTGAGGTGGTCTCATTGTTACAGTGAGGGTGTGGGTTGTTTCATTGTTACAGTGAGGGTGTGGGGTGTTTGATTGCTACAGTGAGGGTGCGAGGTGTTTCACTGTAACAGTCAGAGTGTGAGGTGTTTCATTGTTACAGTGAAGGTGTGAGGTGGTTTAATTTTTAGTGAGGGTGTGAGGTGTTTCATTATTACAGTGAGGGTGTGGGGTGTTTGATTGCTACAGTGAGGGTGTGAGGTGTTTCATTATTACAGTGAATGTGTGGGGTGTTTGATTGCTACAGTGAGGGTATGACGTGTTTCATTGATACAGTGAGGGTCTGAGGTGTGTCAGTGTTACAGTAAGGATGTGAGTTGTTTCATTATTACAGTGAAGGTGTGAGGTGGTTTCATTTTTAGTGAGGGTGTGAGGTGTTTCATTATTACAGTGAGGGTGTGAGGTGTTTCATTGTTACAGAAAGGGTGTGAGGTGGTCTCATTGTTACAGAAAGGGTGTGAGGTGTCTCATTGTTACAGTGAGGGTGTGAGGTGTTTCATTGTTACAGTGAGAGTGTGAGGTGTTTCATTGTTACAGTGAGGGTATGAGGTGTTTCATTATTACAGTGAGGTCTGAGGTGGTTTCATTGTTACAGTGAGGGTGTGAGATGTTACATTGTTACAGTGAGGCTGTGAGATGTTTCATTGTTACAATGAGGTTGTGAGCTGTTTTAGTGTTAAAGTGAGTGTGTGAGGAGTTTCAGTGTTACAGTGTGAGTGTGAGGTGTTTCATTGTTACAGTGAAGGTGTGAGGTGGTTTCATTTTTAGTGAGGGTTTGAGGTGTTTCTTTATTACAGTGAGGGTGTGAGGTGTTTCATTGTTACAGTGAGGGTGCAAGGTGATTTCATTGTCACAGTGAGGGTATGAGTTGTTTCATTGTTACAGGAAGTCTGGGGTGTTTCATTATAACAGTCAGGGTGTGAAGTGGTTCATTGTTACAGTGAGGGTCTGAGGTGCTTCAGTGTTACAATGAGGGTCTCAGGTGGGCTCATTATTACTGTGAGGGTGTGAGGTGTTTCATTATTACCGTGAGGGTGTGAGGTGTTTCATTGCTACAGTGAGGGTGTGAGGTGGTCTCATTGTTACAGTGAGGGTGTGGGGTGTTTCATTGTTACAGTGAGGGTGTGAGGAGTTTCATTGTTACAGTGAGGGTGTGAGGTGGTCTCATTGTTACAATGAGGGTGTGGGGTGTTTCATTGTTACAGTGAGGGTGTGAGGAGTTTCATTGTTACAGTGAGGGTGTGGGGTGGTCTCATTGTTACAGTGAGGGTGTGGGGTGTTTCATTGTTACAGTGAGGGTGTGGGGTGTTTCATTGCTACAGTGATGGTGTGAGGAGTTTCATTGTTACAGTGAGGGTGTGAGGAGTTTCATTGTTACAGTGAGGGTGTGGGGTGGTCTCATTGTTACAGTGAGGGTGTGGGGTGTTTCATTGCTACAGTGATGGTGTGAGGAGTTTCATTGTTACAGTGAGGGTGTGAGGTGGTCTCATTGTTACAATGAGGGTGTGAGGTGGTCTCATTGTTACAGTGAGGGTGTGGGGTGTTTCATTGTTACAGTGAGGGTGTGAGGTGGTTTCATTGTTACAATGAGGGTGTGAGGTGGTCTCATTGTTACAGTGAGGGTGTGGGGTGTTTCATTATTACAGTGAGGGTGTGAGGTGTTTCATTGCTACAGTGAGGGTGTGAGGTGGTCTCATTGTTACAGTGAGGGTGTGGGGTGTTTCATTGCTACAGTGAGGGTGTGAGGTGGTCTAATTGTTACAGTGAGGGTGTGAGGTGTGTCAGTGTTACAGTGAGGCTGTGAGGTGTTTCATTGTTACAGTGAGGGTGTGAGGTGTTTCAGTGTTACAGTGAGGGTGTGTGGTGTGTCAGTGTTACAGTGAGGGTGTGAGGTGTTTCAGTGTTACAGTGAGGGTGTGTGGTGTTTCAGTGTTACAGTGAGGGTGTGTGGTGTGTCAGTGTTACAGTGAGGGTGTGAGGTGTTTCAGTGTTACAGTGAGGGTGTGTGGTGTGTCAGTGTTACAGTGAGGGTGTGAGGTGTTTCAGTGTTACAGTGAGGGTGTGTGGTGTGTCAGTGTTACAGTGAGGGTGTGAGGTGGTTTCATTTTTAGTGAGGGTGTGAGGTGTTTCATTATTACTGTGAGGGTGTGAGGTGTTTCATTATTACAGTGATGGTGTGGGGTGTGTCAGTGTTACAGTGAGGTTGTGAGTTGTTTCATTGTTACAGTGGAAGTCTGGGGTGATTCGTTATAACAGTCAGGGTGTGAGGTGTTTCATTGTTACAGTGAGGGTGTGAGGTGTTTGATTGCTACAGTGTGTGAGTTGTTTCATTGTTACAGTGAGGGTGTGAGGTGTTTCATTGTTACAGTGAGGGTGTGAGGTGTTTCAGTGTTACAGTGAGGGTGTGAGGTGTTTCAGTGTTACAGTGAGGGTGCGAGGTGATTTCATTGTCACAGTGAGGGTATGGGTTGTTTCATTGTTACAGTGTAAGTCTGGGGTGTTTCATTATAACAGTCAGGGTGTGAGGTCATTCATTATAACAGTCAGGGTGTGAGGTGGTTCATTGTTACACTGAGGGTCTGAGGTTGTCTCATTGTTACAGTGAGGGTGTGAGGTGGTTTCAATGTTACCGTGAGGGTGTGAGGTGGTCTCATTATTACCGTGAGGGTGTGAGGTGTTTCGTTGTTACAGTGAAGGTGTGAGGTGGTTCATTGTTACAGTGAGGGTGTGGGGTGTTTCGTTGTTACAGTGAAGGTGTGAGGTGGTTCATTGTTACAGTGAGGGTGTGAGGTGTTTGATTGTTACAGTGAGGGTGTGAGGTGTTTGATTGCTACAGTCAGGGTGTGAGGTGTTTTATTGTTACAATGAGGGTCTGAGGTGTGTCAGTGTTATAGTAATGGTGTGAGATATTTATTTGTTACAGTAAGGTTGTGAGGTGTTTCATTGTTACAGTGAGGGTGTGGGGTGTTTCATTGTTACAGTCAGGGTCTGAGGTGTGTCAGTGTTTCAGTAAGGATCTGAGGTGTTTCATTGTTGCAGTGAAGGTGTGAGGTGGTTTCATTTTTAGTGAGGGTGTGATGTGTTTGATTGCTACAGTGAGGGTGTGAGGTGGTTCATTGTAACAGTGAGGGTGTGAAGTGTGTCAGTGTTACAGTAATGGTGTGAGGTGTTTCATTGTTACAGTGAAGGTGTGAGGCGGTTTCATTTTTAGTGAGGGTGTGAGGTGTTTCATTATTACAGTGAGGGTGTGAGGCGGTTTCATTGTTATAGTAAGTGTGTGAGGTGTCTCCTTGTTACAGTGAGGGTGTGCGGTGTTTCATTGTAACAGTCAGGGTGTGAGGTGTTTCATTGTTACAGTGAGTGTGTGGGGTGTTTCATTGTAACAGTCAGGGTGTGAGGTGCTTCATTGTTACAGTGAGGGTGTGAGGTGTTTCAGTGTTACAGTGAGGGTGTGTGGTGTGTCAGTGTTACAGTGAGGGTGTGAGGTGTTTCAGTGTTACAGTGAGGGTGTGTGGTGTTTCAGTGTTGCAGTGAGGGTGTGTGGTGTGTCAGTGTTACAGTGAGGGTGTGAGGTGTTTCAGTGTTACAGTGAGGGTGTGTGGTGTGTCAGTGTTACAGTGAGGGTGTGAGGTGTTTCAGTGTTACAGTGAGGGTGTGTGGTGTGTCAGTGTTACAGTGAGGGTGTGAGGTGGTTTCATTTTTAGTGAGGGTGTGAGGTGTTTCATTATTACTGTGAGGGTGTGAGGTGTTTCATTATTACAGTGATGGTGTGGGGTGTGTCAGTGTTACAGTGAGGTTGTGAGTTGTTTCATTGTTACAGTGGAAGTCTGGGGTGATTCGTTATAACAGTCAGGGTGTGAGGTGTTTCATTGTTACAGTGAGGGTGTGAGGTGTTTGATTGCTACAGTGTGTGAGTTGTTTCATTGTTACAGTGAGGGTGTGAGGTGTTTCATTGTTACAGTGAGGGTGTGAGGTGTTTCAGTGTTACAGTGAGGGTGTGAGTTGTTTCATTGTTACAGTGAGGGTGTGAGGTGTTTCATTGTTACAGTGAGGGTGTGAGGTGTTTCAGTGTTACAGTGAGGGTGTGAGTTGTTTCATTGTTACAGTGAGGGTGTGAGGTGTTTCAGTGTTACAGTGAGGGTGCAAGGTGATTTCATTGTCACAGTGAGGGTATGGGTTGTTTCATTGTTACAGTGTAAGTCTGGGGTGTTTCATTATAACAGTCAGGGTGTGAGGTCGTTCATTATAACAGTCAGGGTGTGAGGTGGTTCATTGTTACACTGAGGGTCTGAGGTTGTCTCATTGTTACAGTGAGGGTGTGAGGTGGTTTCAATGTTACCGTGAGGGTGTGAGGTGGTCTCATTATTACCGTGAGGGTGTGAGGTGTTTCGTTGTTACAGTGAAGGTGTGAGGTGGTTCATTGTTACAGTGAGGGGGTGAGGTGTTTCATTATTACCGTGAGGGTGTGAGGTGGTCTCATTGTTACAGTGAGGGTGTGGGGTGTTTCGTTGTTACAGTGAAGGTGTGAGGTGGTTCATTGTTACAGTGAGGGTGTGAGGTGTTTGATTGTTACAGTGAGGGTGTGAGGTGTTTGATTGCTACAGTCAGGGTGTGAGGTGTTTTATTGTTACAATGAGGGTCTGAGGTGTGTCAGTGTTATAGTAATGGTGTGAGATATTTATTTGTTACAGTAAGGTTGTGAGGTGTTTCATTGTTACAGTGAGGGTGTGGGGTGTTTCATTGTTACAGTCAGGGTCTGAGGTGTGTCAGTGTTTCAGTAAGGATCTGAGGTGTTTCATTGTTGCAGTGAAGGTGTGAGGTGGTTTCATTTTTAGTGAGGGTGTGATGTGTTTGATTGCTACAGTGAGGGTGTGAGGTGGTTCATTGTAACAGTGAGGGTGTGAAGTGTGTCAGTGTTACAGTAATGGTGTGAGGTGTTTCATTGTTACAGTGAAGGTGTGAGGCGGTTTCATTTTTAGTGAGGGTGTGAGGTGTTTCATTATTACAGTGAGGGTGTGAGGCGGTTTCATTGTTATAGTAAGTGTGTGAGGTGTCTCCTTGTTACAGTGAGGGTGTGCGGTGTTTCATTGTAACAGTCAGGGTGTGAGGTGTTTCATTGTTACAGTGAGTGTGTGGGGTGTTTCATTGTAACAGTCAGGGTGTGAGGTGCTTCATTGTTACAATGAGGGTATGAGGTGTTTCATTATTACAGTGAGGGTTCAAGGTGATTTCATTGTTACAGTGAGGGTCTGAGGTGGTTTCATTGATACAGTGAGGTTGTGCGGTGTCTCACTGTTACAGTGAGGGTGTGAGATGTTACATTGTTACAGTGTGGCTGTGAGGTGTTTCATTGCTACAGTGAGGGTGTGAGGTGCTTCATTGTTACAGTGAGGGTGTGCGGTGTTTCATTGTAACAGTCAGGGTATGAGGTGCTTCATTGTTACAATGAGGGTATGAGGTGTTTCATTATTACAGTGAGGGTTCAAGGTGATTTCATTGTTACAGTGAGGGTCTGAGGTGGTTTCATTGATACAGTGAGGTTGTGAGGTGTCTCACTGTTACAGTGAGGGTGTGAGATGTTACATTGTTACAGTGTGGCTGTGAGGTGTTTCATTGCTACAGTGAGGGTGTGAGGTGCTTCATTGTTACAGTGAAGGTGTGAGCTGGTTTCATTTTTAGTGAGGGAGTGAGGTGTTTCATTATTAAAGTGAAGGTGTGAGCTGGTTTCATTTTTAGTGAGGGTGTGAGGTGTTTCATTGTTACAGTGAGGGTGTGAGGTGTTTCATTGCTACAGTGAGGGTGTGAGGTGTTTCATTATTACAGTGAGGGTGTGAGGTGTTTTATTGTTACAGTGAGGGTGCAAGGTGATTTCATTGTCACAGTGAGGGTATGGGTTGTTTCATTGTTACAGTGGAAGTCTGGGGTGTTTCATTATTACAGTGAGTGTGTGAGGTGGTTTCATTTTTAGTGAGGGTGTGAGGTGTTTCATTATTACTGTGAGGGTGTGAGGTGTTTCATTATTACAGTGATGGTGTGGGGTGTGTCAGTGTTACAGTGAGGGTGTGAGTTGTTTCATTGTTACAGTGGAAGTCTGGGGTGATTCATTATAACAGTCAGGGTGTGAGGTGTTTCAATGTTACAGTGAGGGTGTGAGGTGGTTTCATTTTTAGTGAGGGTGTGAGGTGTTTCATTATTACTGTGAGGGTGTGAGGTGTTTCATTATTACAGTGATGGTGTGGGGTGTGTCAGTGTTACAGTGAGGGTGTGAGGTGTTTCATTGTTACAGTGAGGGTGTGTGGTGTGTCAGTGTTACAGTGAGGGTGTGAGGTGTTTCAGTGTTACAGTGAGGGTGTGTGGTGTTTCAGTGTTACAGTGAGGGTGTGAGGTGTTTCAGTGTTACAGTGAGGGTGTGTGGTGTGTCAGTGTTACAGTGAGGGTGTGAGCTGTTTCAGTGTTACAGTGAGGGTGTGTGGTGTGTCAGTGTTACAGTGAGGGTGTGAGGTGGTTTCATTTTTAGTGAGGGTGTGAGGTGTTTCATTATTACAGTGATGGTGTTGGGTGTGTCAGTGTTACAGTGAGGGTGTGAGTTGTTTCATTGTTACAGTGGAAGTCTGGGGTGATTCATTATAACAGTCAGGGTGTGAGGTGTTTCATTGTTACAGTGAGGGTGTGAGGTGTTTGATTGCTACAGTGAGGGTGTGAGTTGTTTCATTGTTACAGTGAGGGTGTGAGGTGTTTCATTGTTACAGTGAGGGTGTGAGGTGTTTCAGTGTTACAGTGAGGGTGTGAGTTGTTTCATTATTACAGTGAGGGTGTGAGGTGTTTTATTGTTACAGTGAGGGTGTGAGTTGTTTCAGTGTTACAGTGAGGGTGCAAGGTGATTTCATTGTCACAGTGAGGGCATGAGTTGTTTCATTGTTACAATGAGGGTGTGATTTGTTTCATTATTACAGTGAGGGTGCAAGGTGATTTCATTGTCACAGTGAGGGTATGGGTTGTTTCATTGTTACAGTGGAAGTCTGGGGTGTTTCATTATAACAGTCAGGGTGTGAGGTGGTTCATTGTTACACTGAGGGTCTGAGGTGGTCTCATTGTTACAGTGAGGGTGTGAGGTGGTTTCAATATTACCGTGAGGGTGTGAGGTGGTCTCATTATTACCGTGAGGGTGTGAGGTGTTTCATTATTACCGTGAGGGTGTGAGGTGGTCTCATTGTTACAGTGAGGGTGTGGGGTGTTTCGTTGTTACAGTGAAGGTGTGAGGTGGTTCATTATTACCGTGAGGCTGTGAGGTGTTTCATTATTACCGTGAGGGTGTGAGGTGGTCTCATTGTTACAGTGAGGGTGTGGGGTGTTTCGTTGTTACAGTGAAGGTGTGAGGTGGTCTCATTGTTACAGTGAGGGTGTGGGGTGTTTCGTTGTTACAGTGAAGGTGTGAGGTGGTTCATTGTTACAGTGAGGGTGTGAGGTGTTTCATTATTACCGTGAGGGTGTGAGGTGGTCTCATTGTTACAGTGAGGGTGTGGGGTGTTTCGTTGTTACAGTGAAGGTGTGAGGTGGTTCATTGTTACAGTGAGGGTGTGGGGTGTTTCATTGTTACAGTGAGTGTGTGAGGTGGTCTCATTGTTACAGTGAGGGTGTGGGGTGTTTCGTTGTTACAGTGAAGATGTGAGGTTGTTCATTGTTACAGTGAGGGTGTGAGGTCTTTCAGTGTTACACTGAGGGTGTGAGGTGGTCTCATTGTTACAGTGAGGGTGTGAGGTGTTTCATTATTACCGTGAGGGTGTGAGGTGGTCTCATTGTTACAGTGAGGGTGTGGGGTGTTTCGTTGTTACAGTGAGGGTGTGAGGTGGTTCATTGTTACAGTGAGGGTGTGAGGTGTTTGATTGTTACAGTGAGGGTGTGGGGTGTTTGATTGCTACAGTCAGGGTGTGAGGTGTTTTATTGTTACAATGAGGGTCTGAGGTGTGTCAGTGTTATAGTAATGGTGTGAGGTATTTATTTGTTACAGTAAGGTTGTGAGGTGTTTCATTGTTACAGTGAGGGTGTGGGGTGTTTCGTTGTTACAGTGAAGGTGTGAGGTGGTTCATTGTTACAGTGAGGGTGTGAGGTGTTTCATTGTTACAGTGAGGGTGTGAGGTGTTTGATTGTTACAATGAGGGTGTGGGGTGTTTGATTGCTACAGTCAGGGTGTGAGGTGTTTTATTGTTACAGTGAGGGTCTGAGGTGTGTCAGTGTTACAGTAAGGATGTGAGGTGTTTCATTGTTGCAGTGAAGGTGTGAGGTGGTTTCATTTTTAGTGAGGGTGTGATGTGTTTGATTGCTACAGTGAGGGTGTGACGTGTTTCATTATTACAGTGAAGGTGTGAGGTGGTTTCAGTTTTTAGTGAGGGTGTGAGGTGTTTCATTATTACAGTGAGGGTGTGAGGTGTTTCATTATTACAGTGAGGGTGTGAGGTGTTTCATTGTTACAGAAAGAGTGTGAGGTGGTCTCATTGTTACAGAAAGAGTGTGAGGTGTTTCATTGTTACAGTGAGAGTGTGAGGTGTTTCATTGTTACAGTGAGGGTATGAGGTGTTTCATTATTACAGTGAGGTCTGAGGTGGTTTCATTGTTACAGTGAGGCTGTGAGGTGTTTTAGTGTTAAAGTGAGTGTGTGAGGAGTTTCAGTGTTACAGTGTGAGTGTGAGGTGTTTCATTGTTACAGTGAAGGTGTGAGGTGGTTTCATTTTTAGTGAGGGTTTGAGGTGTTTCATTATTACAGTGAGGGTGTGAGGTGTTTCATTGTTACAGTGAGGGTGCAAGGTGATTTCATTGTCACAGTGAGGGTATGAGTTGTTTCATTGTTACAGGAAGTCTGGGGTGTTTCATTATAACAGTCAGGGTGTGAAGTGGTTCATTGTTACAGTGAGGGTCTGAGGTGCTTCAGTGTTACAATGAGGGTCTGAGGTGGTCTCATTATTACCGTGAGGGTGTGAGGTGTTTCATTATTACCGTGAGGGTGTGAGGTGGTCTCATTGTTACAGTGAGTGTGTGAGGTGTTTCATTGCTACAGTGATGGTGTGAGGTGTTTCATTGTAACAGTGAGGGTGTGAGGTGGTCTCATTGTTACAGTGAGGGTGTGGGGTGTTTCATTGTTACAGTGAGGGTGTGAGGTGTTTCATTGCTACAGTGAGGGTGTGAGGTGGTCTCATTGTTACAGTGAGGGTGTGGGGTGTTTCATTGCTACAGTGAGGGTGTGAGGTGGTCTCATTGTTACAGTGAGGGTGTGGGGTGTTTCATTGTTACAGTGAGGGTGTGAGGTGTTTCATTGCTACAGTGAGGGTGTGAGGTGGTCTCATTGTTACAGTGAGGGTGTGGGGTGTTTCATTGCTACAGTGAGGGTGTGAGGTGGTCTCATTGTTACAGTGAGGCTGTGAGGTGTTTCATTGTTACAGTGAGGGTGTGAGGTGTTTCAGTGTTACAGTGAGGGTGTGTGGTGTGTCAGTGTTACAGTGAGGGTGTGAGGTGGTTTCATTTTTAGTGAGGGTGTGAGGTGTTTCATTATTACTGTGAGGGTGTGAGGTGTTTCATTATTACAGTGATGGTGTGGGGTGTGTCAGTGTTACAGTGAGGGTGTGAGTTGTTTCATTGTTACAGTGGAAGTCTGGGGTGATTCATTATAACAGTCAGGGTGTGAGGTGTTTCATTGTTACAGTGAGGGTGTGAGGTGTTTGATTGTTACAGTGAGGGTGTGAGGTGTTTCATTGTTACATTGAGGGTGTGAGGTGTTTCAGTGTTACAGTGAGGGTGTGAGTTGTTTCATTATTACAGTGAGGGTGTGAGGTGTTTTATTGTTACAGTGAGGGTGTGAGTTGTTTCAGTGTTACAGTGAGGGTGCAAGGTGATTTCATTGTCACAGTGAGGGTATGGGTTGTTTCATTGTTACAGTGGAAGTCTGGGGTGTTTCATTATAACAGTCAGGGTGTGAGGTGGTTCATTGTTACACTGAGAGTCTGAGGTGGTCTCATTGTTACCGTGATGGTGTGAGGAGGTTTCAATATTACCGTGAGGGTGTGAGGTGGTCTCATTGTTACAGTGAGGGTGTGGGGTGTTTCGTTGTTACAGTGAAGGTGTGAGGTGGTTCATTGTTACAGTGAGGGTGTGAGGTGTTTGATTGTTACAGTGAAGGTGTGAGGTGGTTCATTGTTACAGTGAGGGTGTGAGGTGTTTCAGTGTTACACTGAGGGTGTGAGGTGGTCTCATTGTTACAGTGAGGGTGTGAGGTGTTTCATTATTACCGTGAGGGTGTGAGGTGGTCTCATTGTTACAGTGAGGGTGTGAGGTGTTTCATTGTTACAGTGAGGGTGTGAGGTGGTCTCATTGTTACAGTGAGGGTGTGAGGTGTTTCAGTGTTACACTGAGGGTGTGAGGTGGTCTCATTGTTACAGTGAGGGTGTGAGGTGTTTCATTATTACCGTGAGGGTGTGAGGTGGTCTCATTGTTACAGTGAGGGTGTGGGGTGTTTCGTTGTTACAGTGAAGGTGTGAGGTGGTTCATTGTTACAGTGAGGGTGTGAGGTGTTTGATTGTTACAGTGAGGGTGTGAGGTGTTTGATTGCTACAGTCAGGGTGTGAGGTGTTTTATTGTTACAATGAGGGTCTGAGGAGTGTCAGTGTTATAGTAATGGTGTGAGGTATTTATTTGTTAGAGTAAGGTTGTGGGGTGTTTCATTGTTACAGTGAGGGTCTGAGGTGTGTCAGTGTTACAGTAAGGATGTGAGGTGTTTCATTGTTACAGTGAAGGTGTGAGGTGGTTTCATTTTTAGTGAGGGTGTGATGTGTTTGATTGCTACAGTGAGGGTGTGAGGTGGTTCATTGTTACCGTGAGGGTGTGAGGTGTTTCATTATTACCGTGAGGGTGTGAGGTGATTTCATTTTTAGTGAGGGTGTGAGGTGTTTGATTGCTACAGTGAGGGTGTGAAGTGGTTCATTGTTACAGTGAGGATGTGAGGTGTTTGTTTGTTACAGTGAGGGTGTGAGGTGTGTCATTGTTACAGTGAAGGTGTGAGGTGGTTTAATTTTTAGTGAGGGTGTGAGGTGTTTCATTATTACAGTGAGGGTGTGGGGTGTTTGATTGCTACAGTGAGGGTGTGAGGTGTTTCATTATTACAGTGAAGGTGTGGGGTGTTTGATTGCTACAGTGAGGGTGTGAGGTGTTTCATTATTACAGTGAAGGTGTGGGGTGTTTGATTGCTACAGTGAGGGTGTGAGGTGTTTCATTGTTACAGTGAATGTGTGGGGTGTTTGATTGCTACAGTGAGGGTATGACGTGTTTCATTGATACAGTGAGGGTCTGAGGTGTGTCAGTGTTACAGTAAGGATGTGAGTTGTTTCATTATTACAGTGAAGGTGTGAGGTGGTTTCATTTTTAGTGAGGGTGTGAGGTGTTTCATTATTACAGTGAGGGTGTGAGGTGTTTCATTGTTACAGAAAGGGTGTGAGGTGGTCTCATTGTTACAGAAAGGGTGTGAGGTGTCTCATTGTTACAGTGAGGGTGTGAGGTGTTTCATTGTTACAGTGAGAGTGTGAGGTGTTTCAGTGTTACACTGAGGGTGTGAGGTGGTCTCATTGTTACAGTGAGGGTGTGAGGTGTTTCATTATTACCGTGAGGGTGTGAGGTGGTCTCATTGTTACAGTGAGGGTGTGAGGTGTTTCAGTGTTACACTGAGGGTGTGAGGTGGTCTCATTGTTACAGTGAGGGTGTGAGGTGTTTCATTATTACCGTGAGGGTGTGAGGTGGTCTCATTGTTACAGTGAGGGTGTGGGGTGTTTCGTTGTTACAGTGAAGGTGTGAGGTGGTTCATTGTTACAGTGAGGGTGTGAGGTGTTTGATTGTTACAGTGAGGGTGTGAGGTGTTTGATTGCTACAGTCAGGGTGTGAGGTGTTTTATTGTTACAATGAGGGTCTGAGGAGTGTCAGTGTTATAGTAATGGTGTGAGGTATTTATTTGTTAGAGTAAGGTTGTGGGGTGTTTCATTGTTACAGTGAGGGTCTGAGGTGTGTCAGTGTTACAGTAAGGATGTGAGGTGTTTCATTGTTACAGTGAAGGTGTGAGGTGGTTTCATTTTTAGTGAGGGTGTGATGTGTTTGATTGCTACAGTGAGGGTGTGAGGTGGTTCATTGTTACCGTGAGGGTGTGAGGTGATTTCATTTTTAGTGAGGGTGTGAGGTGTTTGATTGCTACAGTGAGGGTGTGAAGTGGTTCATTGTTACAGTGAGGATGTGAGGTGTTTGTTTGTTACAGTGAGGGTGTGAGGTGTGTCATTGTTACAGTGAAGGTGTGAGGTGGTTTAATTTTTAGTGAGGGTGTGAGGTGTTTCATTATTACAGTGAGGGTGTGGGGTGTTTGATTGCTACAGTGAGGGTGTGAGGTGTTTCATTATTACAGTGAAGGTGTGGGGTGTTTGATTGCTACAGTGAGGGTGTGAGGTGTTTCATTATTACAGTGAAGGTGTGGGGTGTTTGATTGCTACAGTGAGGGTGTGAGGTGTTTCATTGTTACAGTGAATGTGTGGGGTGTTTGATTGCTACAGTGAGGGTATGACGTGTTTCATTGATACAGTGAGGGTCTGAGGTGTGTCAGTGTTACAGTAAGGATGTGAGTTGTTTCATTATTACAGTGAAGGTGTGAGGTGGTTTCATTTTTAGTGAGGGTGTGAGGTGTTTCATTATTACAGTGAGGGTGTGAGGTGTTTCATTGTTACAGAAAGGGTGTGAGGTGGTCTCATTGTTACAGAAAGGGTGTGAGGTGTCTCATTGTTACAGTGAGGGTGTGAGGTGTTTCATTGTTACAGTGAGAGTGTGAGGTGTTTCAGTGTTACACTGAGGGTGTGAGGTGGTCTCATTGTTACAGTGAGGGTGTGAGGTGTTTCATTATTACCGTGAGGGTGTGAGGTGGTCTCATTGTTACAGTGAGGGTGTGAGGTGTTTCAGTGTTACACTGAGGGTGTGAGGTGGTCTCATTGTTACAGTGAGGGTGTGAGGTGTTTCATTATTACCGTGAGGGTGTGAGGTGGTCTCATTGTTACAGTGAGGGTGTGGGGTGTTTCGTTGTTACAGTGAAGGTGTGAGGTGGTTCATTGTTACAGTGAGGGTGTGAGGTGTTTGATTGTTACAGTGAGGGTGTGAGGTGTTTGATTGCTACAGTCAGGGTGTGAGGTGTTTTATTGTTACAATGAGGGTCTGAGGAGTGTCAGTGTTATAGTAATGGTGTGAGGTATTTATTTGTTAGAGTAAGGTTGTGGGGTGTTTCATTGTTACAGTGAGGGTCTGAGGTGTGTCAGTGTTACAGTAAGGATGTGAGGTGTTTCATTGTTACAGTGAAGGTGTGAGGTGGTTTCATTTTTAGTGAGGGTGTGATGTGTTTGATTGCTACAGTGAGGGTGTGAGGTGGTTCATTGTTACCGTGAGGGTGTGAGGTGTTTCATTATTACCGTGAGGGTGTGAGGTGATTTCATTTTTAGTGAGGGTGTGAGGTGTTTGATTGCTACAGTGAGGGTGTGAAGTGGTTCATTGTTACAGTGAGGATGTGAGGTGTTTGTTTGTTACAGTGAGGGTGTGAGGTGTGTCATTGTTACAGTGAAGGTGTGAGGTGGTTTAATTTTTAGTGAGGGTGTGAGGTGTTTCATTATTACAGTGAGGGTGTGGGGTGTTTGATTGCTACAGTGAGGGTGTGAGGTGTTTCATTATTACAGTGAAGGTGTGGGGTGTTTGATTGCTACAGTGAGGGTGTGAGGTGTTTCATTATTACAGTGAAGGTGTGGGGTGTTTGATTGCTACAGTGAGGGTGTGAGGTGTTTCATTGTTACAGTGAATGTGTGGGGTGTTTGATTGCTACAGTGAGGGTATGACGTGTTTCACTGATACAGTGAGGGTCTGAGGTGTGTCAGTGTTACAGTAAGGATGTGAGTTGTTTCATTATTACAGTGAAGGTGTGAGGTGGTTTCATTTTTAGTGAGGGTGTGAGGTGTTTCATTATTACAGTGAGGGTGTGAGGTGTTTCATTGTTACAGAAAGGGTGTGAGGTGGTCTCATTGTTACAGAAAGGGTGTGAGGTGTCTCATTGTTACAGTGAGGGTGTGAGGTGTTTCATTGTTACAGTGAGAGTGTGAGGTGTTTCATTGTTACAGTGAGGGTATGAGGTGTTTCATTATTACAGTGAGGTCTGAGGTGGTTTCATTGTTACAGTGAGGGTGTGAGATGTTACATTGTTACAGTGAGGCTGTGAGATGTTTCATTGTTACAATGAGGTTGTGAGCTGTTTTAGTGTTAAAGTGAGTGTGTGAGGAGTTTCAGTGTTACAGTGTGAGTGTGAGGTGTTTCATTGTTACAGTGAAGGTGTGAGGTGGTTTCATTTTTAGTGAGGGTTTGAGGTGTTTCATTATTACAGTGAGGGTGTGAGGTGTTTCATTGTTACAGTGAGGGTGCAAGGTGATTTCATTGTCACAGTGAGGGTATGAGTTGTTTCATTGTTACAGGAAGTCTGGGGTGTTTCATTATAACAGTCAGGGTGTGAAGTGGTTCATTGTTACAGTGAGGGTCTGAGGTGCTTCAGTGTTACAATGAGGGTCTCAGGTGGGCTCATTATTACTGTGAGGGTGTGAGGTGTTTCATTATTACCGTGAGGGTGTGAGGTGTTTCATTGCTACAGTGAGGGTGTGAGGTGGTCTCATTGTTACAGTGAGGGTGTGGGGTGTTTCATTGTTACAGTGAGGGTGTGAGGAGTTTCATTGTTACAGTGAGGGTGTGGGGTGGTCTCATTGTTACAGTGAGGGTGTGGGGTGTTTCATTGTTACAGTGAGGGTGTGAGGAGTTTCATTGTTACAGTGAGGGTGTGGGGTGGTCTCATTGTTACAGTGAGGGTGTGGGGTGTTTCATTGTTACAGTGAGGGTGTGGGGTGTTTCATTGCTACAGTGATGGTGTGAGGAGTTTCATTGTTACAGTGAGGGTGTGAGGAGTTTCATTGTTACAGTGAGGGTGTGGGGTGGTCTCATTGTTACAGTGAGGGTGTGGGGTGTTTCATTGCTACAGTGATGGTGTGAGGAGTTTCATTGTTACAGTGAGGGTGTGAGGTGGTCTCATTGTTACAATGAGGGTGTGAGGTGGTCTCATTGTTACAGTGAGGGTGTGGGGTGTTTCATTGTTACAGTGAGGGTGTGAGGTGGTTTCATTGTTACAATGAGGGTGTGAGGTGGTCTCATTGTTACAGTGAGGGTGTGGGGTGTTTCATTATTACAGTGAGGGTGTGAGGTGTTTCATTGCTACAGTGAGGGTGTGAGGTGGTCTCATTGTTACAGTGAGGGTGTGGGGTGTTTCATTGCTACAGTGAGGGTGTGAGGTGGTCTCATTGTTACAGTGAGGGTGTGAGGTGTGTCAGTGTTACAGTGAGGCTGTGAGGTGTTTCATTGTTACAGTGAGGGTGTGAGGTGTTTCAGTGTTACAGTGAGGGTGTGTGGTGTGTCAGTGTTACAGTGAGGGTGTGAGGTGTTTCAGTGTTACAGTGAGGGTGTGTGGTGTTTCAGTGTTACAGTGAGGGTGTGTGGTGTGTCAGTGTTACAGTGAGGGTGTGAGGTGTTTCAGTGTTACAGTGAGGGTGTGTGGTGTGTCAGTGTTACAGTGAGGGTGTGAGGTGTTTCAGTGTTACAGTGAGGGTGTGTGGTGTGTCAGTGTTACAGTGAGGGTGTGAGGTGGTTTCATTTTTAGTGAGGGTGTGAGGTGTTTCATTGTTACAGTGAGGGTGTGGGGTGTTTCATTGCTACAGTGAGGGTGTGAGGTGGTCTCATTGTTACAGTGAGGGTGTGAGGTGTTTCAGTGTTACAGTGAGGGTGTGTGGTGTTTCAGTGTTACAGTGAGGCTGTGTGGTGTGTCAGTGTTACAGTGAGGGTGTGAGGTGTTTCAGTGTTACAGTGAGGGTGTGTGGTGTTTCAGTGTTACAGTGAGGGTGTGTGGTGTGTCAGTGTTACAGTGAGGGTGTGAGGTGTTTCAGTGTTACAGTGAGGGTGTGTGGTGTGTCAGTGTTACAGTGAGGGTGTGAGGTGTTTCAGTGTTACAGTGAGGGTGTGTGGTGTGTCAGTGTTACAGTGAGGGTGTGAGGTGGTTTCATTTTTAGTGAGGGTGTGAGGTGTTTCATTATTACTGTGAGGGTGTGAGGTGTTTCATTATTACAGTGATGGTGTGGGGTGTGTCAGTGTTACAGTGAGGTTGTGAGTTGTTTCATTGTTACAGTGGAGGTCTGGGGTGATTCGTTATAACAGTCAGGGTGTGAGGTGTTTCATTGTTACAGTGAGGGTGTGAGGTGTTTGATTGCTACAGTGTGTGAGTTGTTTCATTGTTACAGTGAGGGTGTGAGGTGTTTCATTGTTACAGTGAGGGTGTGAGGTGTTTCAGTGTTACAGTGAGGGTGTGAGTTGTTTCATTGTTACAGTGAGGGTGTGAGGTGTTTCAGTGTTACAGTGAGGGTGCAAGGTGATTTCATTGTCACAGTGAGGGTATGGGTTGTTTCATTGTTACAGTGTAAGTCTGGGGTGTTTCATTATAACAGTCAGGGTGTGAGGTCGTTCATTATAACAGTCAGGGTGTGAGGTGGTTCATTGTTACACTGAGGGTCTGAGGTTGTCTCATTGTTACAGTGAGGGGGTGAGGTGTTTCATTATTACCGTGAGGGTGTGAGGTGGTCTCATTATTACCGTGAGGGTGTGAGGTGTTTCGTTGTTACAGTGAAGGTGTGAGGTGGTTCATTGTTACAGTGAGGGGGTTTGGTGTTTCATTATTACCGTGAGGGTGTGAGGTGGTCTCATTGTTACAGTGAGGGTGTGAGGTGTTTGATTGCTACAGTCAGGGTGTGAGGTGTTTTATTGTTACAATGAGGGTCTGAGGTGTGTCAGTGTTATAGTAATGGTGTGAGATATTTATTTGTTACAGTAAGGTTGTGAGGTGTTTCATTGTTACAGTGAGGGTGTGAGGAGTTTCATTGTTACAGAAAGGGTGTGAGGTGGTCTCATTGTTACAGAAAGGGTGTGAGGTGTCTCATTGTTACAGTGAGGGTGTGAGGTGTTTCATTGTTACAGTGAGAGTGTGAGGTGTTTCATTGTTACAGTGAGGGTATGAGGTGTTTCATTATTACAGTGAGGTCTGAGGTGGTTTCATTGTTACAGTGAGGGTGTGAGATGTTACATTGTTACAGTGAGGCTGTGAGATGTTTCATTGTTACAATGAGGTTGTGAGCTGTTTTAGTGTTAAAGTGAGTGTGTGAGGAGTTTCAGTGTTACAGTGTGAGTGTGAGGTGTTTCATTGTTACAGTGAAGGTGTGAGGTGGTTTCATTTTTAGTGAGGGTTTGAGGTGTTTCATTATTACAGTGAGGGTGTGAGGTGTTTCATTGTTACAGTGAGGGTGCAAGGTGATTTCATTGTCACAGTGAGGGTATGAGTTGTTTCATTGTTACAGGAAGTCTGGGGTGTTTCATTATAACAGTCAGGGTGTGAAGTGGTTCATTGTTACAGTGAGGGTCTGAGGTGCTTCAGTGTTACAATGAGGGTCTGAGGTGGTCTCATTATTACCGTGAGGGTGTGAGGTGTTTCATTATTACCGTGAGGGTGTGAGGTGGTCTCATTGTTACAGTGAGTGTGTGAGGTGTTTCATTGCTACAGTGATGGTGTGAGGTGTTTCATTGTAACAGTGAGGGTGTGAGGTGGTCTCATTGTTACAGTGAGGGTGTGGGGTGTTTCATTGTTACAGTGAGGGTGTGAGGTGTTTCATTGCTACAGTGAGGGTGTGAGGTGGTCTCATTGTTACAGTGAGGGTGTGGGGTGTTTCATTGCTACAGTGAGGGTGTGAGGTGGTCTCATTGTTACAGTGAGGGTGTGGGGTGTTTCATTGTTACAGTGAGGGTGTGAGGTGTTTCATTGCTACAGTGAGGGTGTGAGGTGGTCTCATTGTTACAGTGAGGGTGTGGGGTGTTTCATTGTTACAGTGAGGGTGTGAGGTGTTTCATTGTTACAGTGAGGGTGTGAGGTGTTTCAGTGTTACAGTGAGGGTGTGTGGTGTGTCAGTGTTACAGTGAGGGTGTGAGGTGGTTTCATTTTTAGTGAGGGTGTGAGGTGTTTCATTATTACTGTGAGGGTGTGAGGTGTTTCATTATTACAGTGATGGTGTGGGGTGTGTCAGTGTTACAGTGAGGGTGTGAGTTGTTTCATTGTTACAGTGGAAGTCTGGGGTGATTCATTATAACAGTCAGGGTGTGAGGTGTTTCATTGTTACAGTGAGGGTGTGAGGTGTTTGATTGTTACAGTGAGGGTGTGAGGTGTTTCATTGTTACATTGAGGGTGTGAGGTGTTTCAGTGTTACAGTGAGGGTGTGAGTTGTTTCATTATTACAGTGAGGGTGTGAGGTGTTTTATTGTTACAGTGAGGGTGTGAGTTGTTTCAGTGTTACAGTGAGGGTGCAAGGTGATTTCATTGTCACAGTGAGGGTATGGGTTGTTTCATTGTTACAGTGGAAGTCTGGGGTGTTTCATTATAACAGTCAGGGTGTGAGGTGGTTCATTGTTACACTGAGAGTCTGAGGTGGTCTCATTGTTACCGTGATGGTGTGAGGAGGTTTCAATATTACCGTGAGGGTGTGAGGTGGTCTCATTGTTACAGTGAGGGTGTGGGGTGTTTCGTTGTTACAGTGAAGGTGTGAGGTGGTTCATTGTTACAGTGAGGGTGTGAGGTGTTTCAGTGTTACACTGAGGGTGTGAGGTGGTCTCATTGTTACAGTGAGGGTGTGAGGTGTTTCATTATTACCGTGAGGGTGTGAGGTGGTCTCATTGTTACAGTGAGGGTGTGAGGTGTTTCATTGTTACAGTGAGGGTGTGAGGTGTTTCAGTGTTACACTGAGGGTGTGAGGTGGTCTCATTGTTACAGTGAGGGTGTGGGGTGTTTCGTTGTTACAGTGAAGGTGTGAGGTGGTTCATTGTTACAGTGAGGGTGTGAGGTGGTCTCATTGTTACAGTGAGGGTGTGAGGTGTTTCATTGTTACAGTGAGGGTGTGAGGTGTTTCAGTGTTACACTGAGGGTGTGAGGTGGTCTCATTGTTACAGTGAGGGTGTGAGGTGTTTCATTATTACCGTGAGGGTGTGAGGTGGTCTCATTGTTACAGTGAGGGTGTGGGGTGTTTCGTTGTTACAGTGAAGGTGTGAGGTGGTTCATTGTTACAGTGAGGGTGTGAGGTGTTTGATTGTTACAGTGAGGGTGTGAGGTGTTTGATTGCTACAGTCAGGGTGTGAGGTGTTTTATTGTTACAATGAGGGTCTGAGGAGTGTCAGTGTTATAGTAATGGTGTGAGGTATTTATTTGTTAGAGTAAGGTTGTGGGGTGTTTCATTGTTACAGTGAGGGTCTGAGGTGTGTCAGTGTTACAGTAAGGATGTGAGGTGTTTCATTGTTACAGTGAAGGTGTGAGGTGGTTTCATTTTTAGTGAGGGTGTGATGTGTTTGATTGCTACAGTGAGGGTGTGAGGTGGTTCATTGTTACCGTGAGGGTGTGAGGTGGTCTCATTGTTACTGTGAGGGTGTGAGGTGTTTCATTATTACCGTGAGGGTGTGAGGTGATTTCATTTTTAGTGAGGGTGTGAGGTGTTTGATTGCTACAGTGAGGGTGTGAAGTGGTTCATTGTTACAGTGAGGATGTGAGGTGTTTGTTTGTTACAGTGAGGGTGTGAGGTGTGTCATTGTTACAGTGAGGGTGTGAGGTGTTTCAGTGTTACAGTGAGGGTGTGAGGTGTGTCATTGTCACTCTCTTTCTCTTGATGTTTGGGGATTATTTTCTGTCAATTCTCGAATCGGAGAACTCAGAATAAATGTAATGCACAGACTGGAACATCGTAATCAGCGAATTGTTCTGTCTTGTTGGTCTCCCCTCTCACTGTGGCAAATGGGCGACACCTCTCCGTCCATTGTTAGGGAGAGAGAGAGCCTATGGCAGATGAAGTTGTAAGGTGAACGTTTTGTTGAACAGCATATCATGGTCTCTTTGTTGGCTTTGCTGTTGCGTGTTTGGTGTGTGGTGGCTGTTGATGCTTCCTACTGAAATAAGTCAGGTGGGGGTTTGATGCTTTTCTGCTGCCTCTGCGTCAGAGTGGGTGGGGTTTGCAGTTCCAAAGTCTTTCTGTCATTCATTATTTGGGGTTTTCTTCTGTTTCGAGGATGTCTGTGAAGAGTAAAAATCTCAGGTTTTATACTGTCTACCTTCTCTGATATTGAATGGAACCATTGAACCACTGACCCGTTCTAGTTCTGAGGGGGAGTGAAACACTTCTTCAGGTGGGTGTGGAAATGGACAGCACAGAATGTGAGAGGGATGGCTGATTTAGATTTAGAGATACAGCACAGGAACAGGCCCTTCAGGCCCAAAGAGTCTGCCCACCCAATTACACCCACAGAGCAAAGAACGGTACAGCACAGGGACAGGCCATTCAGCCCATCATGCTGTGCTGAACCAACTCAGAAGCAAATCAGAAACACCCAAACACGAATCCCTCCTACCCACTGCATGTCCTTATCCCTCCATCTTTCTTAAAGCATCTCTTAAAATGTGTCTACCGCCACACCAGGCAGTGCATTCCAGGCATGCACCCCTCTCCGAGGAAAATACTTACCCCTCACATCCTCTTTGAACCTACAGCCTCTCACCTTCAATGCATGTCCTCTGGTATTAGACTTTTCTACCCTGGGAAACAGATACTCTCTGTCCACTCCATCGATGCCTCTCAGAATCTTGTAAACCTCTATCAGATCTCCCCTCAGCCTCCGATGCTCCAGAGAAAACAGCCCAAGTTTATCCGGCCTCTCACAACAGCACACGCCCTCTAAACCAGGCAGCATCCTGACAAACCTCTTCTGCATCTTCTCCAAAGCCTCCACATTCTTCCTACAGTGAGCAATTAACCTACTATCCCCTAAGTCTCTGGACTGTGGGAGGAAAGCAGATCACGCAAGGGGAACCCACACAGTCACAGGGGGAATGTACAAACTCCTTACAGGCAGTGGTGAGGATTGAACCTGTGTCGCTGGTGCTGTAACAGTGTTCTGCTAACTGCTAACCACCATGCTGCTTCACACTCCTGAAACATGACAATGTCTCAATCTCATCTCTACGTGGAACACAGATCCCCAGGAATGATTTTACATTGGAAGGGCTCAGCGGTAGAGAGGGTCTACAGCTTTAAATTACCTGGCTTTAACAGGTGATCAGAGCTAAAGATGGCGCCAGAGGGCGACTTCTCCCAGCTCATCCATGAAACAGTTAAATTCTTCCCATTCTAATGTCTCTATTTTCCTTTTCAGGGTGGCTGGGGCCCTATCGGGGTATTTGATCGACAACGGCACTCGAAACTGCAGTGCTGTGTGGCATAGGGTTCCCATTCTTGTAGCTCACCAACCAGCCGCTACGTCTGGGTTTGGCCTGAGGTCAGGTGACTTCGGGGCCTTGCGCGGCCCTGTGGACGCGGATTCTCGCCGGCGTTGCAAACTGAAGCCCAGTAGGAGGCAGCGAGAGTGACTGCTGGAGGGCTCTGTACTTGGGACTGACTGCTCTCTCTCAAGGGTGAGGGAGGGTCTACTGCCAGTTCCCGAATTGGGAAACTTGAAATACAAAGCGACATTTCAGACTGACTGTAACATCGAAATAGCGACTGTTGTCTCCTCCACTGCTGTGGAAGGAGAAAATTTTGTTTCTCACTGGCAAGAATGTGCCTGTGGGATGTCAAAAATATTGGAGTGAACAGTTAGTTTTTGATGGACTGTAGACTGTGATCTCTCTTTGGGGGCTTTGCTGTTGTTTGCATGGTGGATGGTGAGAACACTGATGCTTTAAGCTAGAATAAGTGGGGGGAGGGAGACGGTTGATGTTGCTTGTGCCTGGGAGGGGGTTAGGGGGCTTTGAAGTTCTTACATTATTTCCTGTCATTCATTCTTTGAGCTGTTTCAAGGATATCTGCGGTGAGTGAGAATTTCAATTGTTTATTGTATATATTCTCTGATATTAAATGGAACCTTTGAACATATTAGATGACCTCTCCTGGGCTCAACACATTCAGTATGGTACATATATCTATAATGGCATTCAAAAGTTTGGGCACCCCTGGTCAAAATTTCTGTTACTGTGAATAGCTAAGCGAGTAAAAGATGACCTGATTTCCAAAAGGCATAAAGTTAACAATGACACATTTCTTTAATACTTTAAGGAACATTATTTTTCTAATTCCATTTTTACAGTTTCAAAATAACAAAAAAAGGAAAAGGACCTGAAGCGAAAGTTTGGGCACCCTGCATAGTCAGTACTTAAGCAACACCGCCTTTAGCAAATATCACAACTTGTAAACGCTTTCTGTAGCCAGCTAGGAGTCTTTCAATTCTTGTTTGGGGGATTTTTGCCCATTCTTCCTTGCAAAAGGCTTCTAGTTCTGTGAGATTTTTGGGCTGTCTTGCATGCACTGCTCTTTTGAGGTCTATCCACAGATTTTCGATGATGTTTAGGGTAGGGCACTGTGAAGGCCATGGAAAAACCTTCAGCTTGCGCCTCTTGAGGTAGTCCATTGTGGATTTTGAGGTGTGTTTAGGATCATTATCCTGCTGTAGAAGCCATCCTCTTTTCATCTTCAGCTTTTTACAGACGGTGTGATGTTTGCTTCCAGAATTTGCTGGTATTTAATTGAATTCATTCTTCCCTCTACCAGTGAAACGTTCCCCATGCCACTGGCTGCAACACAAGCCCAAAGCATGATCGACCCACCCCCATGCTTAATAGTTGGAGAGGTGTTCTTTTCATGAAATTCTGCATCCTTTTTTTCCCCAAACATACCTTCACTCATTGCAGCCAAAAAGTTCTATTTTAAGGCAACACGAGTGAATCTGCAGATGCTGGAAATAAATAAAAAACACAAAATGCTGGCAGAACTCAGCAGGCCAGACAGCGTCTATGGGAGGAGGTAATAATGACGCTTCAGGCTGAAACCCTTCATCAGGAGTGAAGTAACATGGGATGGTTGAGGGGGGATAAGAAGTGGGGGGAGGGATAAAGTAGAGAGCTGGGAAGTGATAGGCTGGAGGGAAATGAGCTAGGGGGAAGGTGGAGAATTATGGGAAATAAAAGAGAAAGAAAGGTAGGGCTGGGGGGAGAGATTATAGTGAGGGGGGAAAAAGAGAGAGAAAGAGAACCAAACTAAAATAATAGATAGGGATGGGGGTAAGGGTGCGGGCAGGGGTATCAACGGAGGTCAGTGAGTTGGATGTTCATGCCGGCAGGAAGGAGGCTACCTAGGCGGGAGATAAGATATTGCTCCATTGACCTGCGTGTGGCCTCATCTTGACGGTAGAGGAGGCCATGGACAGACGTGTCGGAGTGGGAGTGGTCTGTGGAATTGAAGTGTGTGGCCACAGGGACCTCCCCATGGACCTCCCCACGGACCTCCCTCCGGGCACTCATCCCTGCAAATGGAATAAGTGCTACACCTGCCCCCACACTTCTTCCCTCACCACCATCCCAGGCCCCAGACAGTCCTTTCAGGTGAGGCACCACTTCACCTGTGAGTCAACTGGGGTGATATACTGTATCTCCAGTCCCTATATACCTCTATCCCCCACCAAGAAGGTCTCCAAGCTCTCCGTTTCTTCCTGGATTCCAGACCCAGCCAGTCACCCTCTACCACCACTCTTCTCCACCTCGCGGAATTAGTCCTCACCCCTAACAAGTTCTCCTTTGGCTCCTCCCACTTCCTCCAAACTAAAGGTGTAGCCATGGGCACCCGCATGGGTCCTAGCCATGTGCAGAAGTTCACTGATGACACGGCCATAGTGGGGTGTGTCAGGAATGGACAGGAGGAGGAGTATAGGAAACTGATACAGGACTTTGTGATATGGTGCAACTCAAACTACCTGCGTCTCAATATCACCAAGACCAAGGAGATGGTGGTGGACTTTAGGAGATCTAGGCCTCATATGGAGCCAGTGATCATTAACGGAGAATGTGTGGAGCAGGTTAAGACCTACAAGTATCTGGGAGTACAGTTAGACGAGAAGCTAGACTGGACTGCCAACACAGATGCTTTGTGCAGGAAGGCACAGAGTCGACTGTACTTCCTTAGAAGGTTGGCGTCATTCAATGTCTGTAGTGAGATGCTGAAGATGTTCTATAGGTCAGTTGTGGAGAGCGCCCTCTTCTTTGTGGTGGCGTGTTGGGGAGGAAGCATTAAGAAGAGGGACGCCTCACGTCTTAATAAGCTGGTAAGGAAGGCGGGCTCTGTCGTGGGCAAAGTACTGGAGAGTTTAACATCGGTAGCTGAGCGAAGGGCGCTGAGTAGGCTACGGTCAATTATGGAAAACTCTGAACATCCTCTACATAGCACCATCCAGAGACAGAGAAGCAGTTTCAGCGACAGGTTACTATCGATGCAATGCTCCTCAGACAGGATGAAGAGGTCAATACTCCCCAATGCCATTAGGCTTTACAATTCTACCGCCAGGACTTAAGAACTTTTTAAAAGCTATTATTAATGCTTTTTGAGATAGTGATTTAGATGCATATCAGATTTTTTACTGAGTTAAGTATTGTATGTAATTAGTTTTGCTACAACAAGTGTATGGGACATTGGAAAAAAGTTGAATTTCCCCATGGGGATGAATAAAGTATCTATCTATCTATCTATCTAGCTATGCCTGCCTTTTTGTCGGCCATGTGGAGCAATCTGTGTTCCAAGCCTACACCGGTATCTGTCCTCCTCTTTTCTTATGCTATATCGACGACTGCATCGGTGCTGCTTCCTGCACACACGCTGAGCTCGTCGACTTCATTAACTTCGCCTCCAACTTTCACCCTGCCCTCAAATTCACCTGGTCTATTTCTGACACCTCCCTCCCCTTTCTAGATCTTTCTGTTTCTGTCTCTGGAGACAGCCTATCCACCAACGTCTACTACAAACCTACAAACTCTCACAGCTACCTAGACTATTCCTCCTCCCACCCTGTCTCCTGCAAAAATGCTATCCCTTTCTCTCAATTCCTCCGCCTCCGCCACATCTGCTCTCAGGATGAGGCCTTTCATTCTAGGACAAAGGAGATGTCTTCCTTTTTTAAAGAAAGGGGCTTCCCTTTGTCCACTATCAACTCTGCCCTCCATCGCATCTCCCATATTTCACACACCTCTGCCCTCACCCCATCCCCCCGCCAGCCCACCAGGGATAGAGTCCCCCTGGTCCTCCCCTATCACCCTACCAGCCTACAGATCCAACGTATAATCCTCCGTAACTTCCGCCACCTCCTACGTGATCCCACCACCAGCCACATCGTCCCCTCCCCCCCACTCTCAGCTTTCCGCAGGGATTGCTCCCTACGCGACTCCCTTGTCCATTCATCACCCCCATCCCTCCCCACTGACCTCCCTCCGGGCACTCATCCCTGCAAACGGAAGAAGTGCTACACCTGCCCCCACACTTCTTCCCTCACCACCATCCCAGGTCCCAGACAGTCCTATCAGGTGAGGCACCACTTCACCTGCAAGTCAACTGGGGTGATATACTGTATCTGGTGCTCCCGATGTGGCCATTTATACATTGGCGAGACCCGTCGCAGACTGGGAGACCGTTTCGCCGAACACCGGCGCTCGGTCCTCCAGCAGTGGCGGGATCTCCCTGTGGCCACACACTTCAATTCCACAGACCACTCCCACTCCGATATGTCTGTCCATGGCCTCCTCTACCGTCAAGATGAGGCCACACGCAGGTCAATGGAGCAATACCTTATCTCCTGCCTAGGTAGCCTCCTTCCTGCCGGCATGAACGTCCAACTCACTGACCTCCGTTGATACCCCTGCCCCCCACCCTTACCCCCATCCCTATCTATTATTTTAGTCTGGTTCTCTTTCTCTCTCTTTTCCCCCCCTCACTATAATCTCTCCCCCCAGCCCTACCTTTCTTTCTCTTTTATTTCCCATAATTCTCCACCTTCTCCCTAGCCCATTTCCCTCCAGCCTATCACTTCCCAGCTCTCTACTTTATCCTCTCCCGACTTCTTATCTCCCCTCGACCATCCCATGTTACTTCACTCCTGATGAAGGGTTTTGGCCCGAAACGTCATTATTACCTCCTCCCATAGATGCTATCTGGCCTGCTGAGTTCTGCCAGCATTTTGTGTTTTTAAGTTCTATTTTAACTTCATCAGTCCACAGGACTTGTTTCCAAAATGCATCAGGCTTGTTTAGATGTTCCTTTGCAAACTTCTGATGCTGAATTTTGTGATGAGGACACAGGAAAGGTTTTCTTCTGATGACTCTACCATGAAGGTCATATTTGTGAAGGTGTCACTGCACAGTAGAACAGTGCACCACCACTCCAAAGTCTGTTAAATCTTCCTGAAGGTCTTTTGCAGTCAAACAGGGGTTTTGATTTTCCTTTCTAGCAATCCTACGAGCAGTTCTCTCAGAAAATTTTCTTGGTCTTCCAGATCTCAACTTGACCTCCACCGTTCCTGTTAACTGCCGTTTCTTAATTACATTATGAACTGAGGAAACGGCTACCGGAAAACACTTTGCTACCTTCTTATAGCCTTCTCCTGCTTTGCGGGCATCATTTATTTTAATTTTCAGAGTGCTAGGCAGCTGCTTAGAGGAGCCCATGGCTGCTGATGGTTGGGACAAGGTTTGAAGAGTCAGGGTATTTAGAAAGCTTTGAAATTTGCATAACCTGGCCTTTCCTAATGATGACTGTGAACAAACCATAGCCCTAACAAGCTAATTAAGGTGTGAGACCTTGATAAAAGTTATCTGAGAGCTCAAATCTCTTGGGGTGCCCAAACTTTTGCATGGTGCTCCTTTCCTTTTTTCCACTGTAAAATTATACAAAATGAAAATAATACACTAATCTTGCTTAAAATGTTGAAAAGAATGTTTCATCTTTAACTTTATGACTTTTGGAGATCAGTTCATCTTCTACTCACTTAACTACTCACAGGAACAGAAATTTTGACCAGGGGTGCCCAAACTTTTGCATGCCACTGTACATAACTAGGGTGCCTAAGACTTTTGCACAGTATTCGTCAATGAGGAGCAGAGAGTGAGTTTGTAAATCTGGCGGGAGCAAAGGATGTTGGGAATGATGAGGATGGAGTGCCGCAGGAGGGGTGTGGGACAGGTGGCAAAGAAGGAGTGCCAGGGGCAGGTGTGGTTGGCATGGGTGCAGACACACCCAGCCCTGAGACACCAGGCAAGGTCATTTGATTCCAAACAATTGGTTTATTGATCATTATAGAATGTCTCTCTGGTGCTTCCCTCTCCCTCCCCTCTCCCTTCCCCTTTTCCCAACCATGATTCTGCTCTCCCTGCCCCCTTCCTGCTCTCGGACCATGATAGAGACCCGTATCAGAATCAGGTTTATCATCACTCACGTATGTCATGAAATTAGTTTCTCCAACAGCAGTACAATGCACTATATAAAATTACTACAGTACTATGCAAAAGTCTTAGCTATATATTTGTGCCTCAGAGTTTTGCACGGTCCTGTCGATGCAATCACAATAAGCCAGTCTATTTACTTTCTCAGGAGTTTAGGAAGGTTCGGCTTGTCACCGAACTCTCTAGAAGCCACTACAGTTGTAGCGTTGAAAGATCCTGACTTGTCGCATCACCGTCTGGTAAGATCATTTGAATACACAGGAATTTAAGAAGCTAAGAGCTGCATATCCCTCCCCATCATCGGTAGTATTTACAAGAGGCACTGTCTCAAAAGGCAACATTCATCATCAAAGATCCCACCATCTGGGCCATGCCACCTTCTCACAGCTCCCATCGGACAGGAGGTACAGAAACCTGACGTCCCAATCCACCAGGTTCAGGAACCTTTACTTCCCTTCAACCATTCTGTTCCTGAACCAGCTGGCTAACTCTAATCACTCCCTCAGTGTGGCAACACTATCACCACTCTGCATTATAATTTGATCTAATCATCTTTATTTTTGTCAAAAATTGTGTCTTTTATGTTGTTGATGTATGCATTTCCTGAGAACGAGGAAGGCAAGTGCAATGTTAGCACTCATTTTGAGAAAAAAACACTATTTTCATTACATATAGAAAAGCTGGATGTAATGTTGAGACTTTATAAAGCACTGGCCAGGTCTCACTTACAGTACTGTGAGCAGTTTTGGGGCCCTTATCTAAGAAAGGAAGTGCTGACTTTGGAGAGGGCTCAAAGGAGGTTCACAAAAATGATTCCAGTTTTGAACAGATTCTCCTATGAAGAGCATTTGGGCCTATACTCACCGGAACTCTGAAGAAAGAGGGAGGCAACTCATTGACACCTATCAAATGTTGAAATAGAGTTGATGTGGAGAGGATGTTTCCTATGGTGGGGGAATCTAAGACAAAGGAAACAACCTCAGAATAGAGGGATGTCCATTTAGTACAGAGATGAGGAGGATTATTTTTAGCCACGGGGGGTGAGTCTGTGGAAGTTATTGAAGGCAAAGTCATTGGATATAGTACTTAAAGCAGAGGTTGATAGATTCTTGATTGGTCAGGGCATGAAGGGTTATGGGGAGAAGGCAGGAGACTGGGGCTGAGAGGGAAAACGGGTCAGCCATGATGAAATGGCAGAACAAACTCGATGGGCCAAATGGCCTAATTCTGCTCCTATAGCTTATGGTTCTAGTGCTATGTGCCCAGATGCTTCTGTAAGTAAGTTTTTCAGTGAATCTGGGAATATTATTGTCATTCTGTTATGGCTATTATTTCATTATGGATTTATTGAGTACTCCTGCAAGAAAATGAATCTCTGGGTTGCATATGGTGACGCATATCTACTTTGATAATAAATTAACTTTGAACTTTCAACATGTATCGGTACTGGACTATTATTGTCACATGTACCAAGATGCAGTAAAAAGCTTGTATTGTTCATACAGATCAGATCATTACACTGTGAGGTAGAACGAAGTGTTGGAAACCACTGATTTTTTTTAACATTACTTTCCTTCGGATTTGTACTTTTAACAAACTCAGAATCAGAATCAGGTTTAATATCACCGGCATACGTTGTGAAATTTGTTAACTTTGTGGCAGCAGTACAATGAAATACACAATAAACGTAGGGAAAAAAGCTGAATTTCAGTAATGATATATATGTATATTAAATAGTTAAGCTAAAATACAAAAACAGAAATAAAGAATGTATTAAGGTAGTGTTCATGGGTTCAATGTCCATTTAGAAATCTGACGGCAGAGGGGAAGAAGCTGTTCCTGAATCACTGAGTGTGTGCCTTCAGGCTTCTGTACCTCCTCCCTGATGGCAACAATGAGAAGAGGGAATGTTCTGGGTGATGGGGGTCCTTAAAGATGGATGCCACCTTTCTGAAGCACCGTTTCTTGAAGATGTCTTAGGTACTACAGAGGCTGAAGCCCACGATGGAGCCGACTAATTTTACAACTTCCTGCAACTTACTTCGATCCTGTGATATAGCCCCATCCCACCATACCATGCAGTGACGCAGCCAGAGTGCTCTCCATGGTACATCTGTAGGGGCTTTTGAATGTTTTAGGTAACAAAACAAATACGTTGCAACTCATGTATTTTTCACACACACAGCAGAAAGCGGCTAAACTAAGTTTACCACTTTTCTCATTTTTCATTGGCTATGTATTAGTACATTACCCATGTGATGTATTTGTTTTAATTGTGTAGCTTGTTAATTAATTCAACATTATCTGAGGAATTTTCTTTATCTAATCTATAAAAGTGATGGATTTTTCAGAAGTGCCATCTTTTATTCTTTTGTCTTACAGCCCTTAGCATTAATTCCCCTCTCAGCATCGTTTTACAGCTCTTTATATATTTGTGTGTCTGTTTGCACTCTAAAATGAACTCAAATCCTGGAATTAAGACTGCTCATCATTCCTGACTCCTGGAAGAACCGTGAGGATCAGAAATTAAACAGAGCTCCAACCAAGATAAAACAATAATGAAGGACAAAGTGTATGAGTTACAGAGAAAGTGCAGTGCAGGCAGACAATAAATGTAAGATCAGAACAAGGTAGGGTGTGAGGCCAGGAGTCTAGCCTGTCGAGATCCATTCTTTGGAGCATAGAAGGTTGAGGAGGGACTTGACAGAGGTATTTAAAATTATGAGGAGGATAGATAGAGTTGACGTGGATAGGCTTTTTCCATTGAGAGTAGGGAAGATTCAAGCAAGAGGACATGAGTTGAGAGTTAGAGGGCAAAAGTTTAGGGGTAACACAAGGGGGAATTTCTTTACTCTCTGTGGTAGCTGTGTGGAATGAGCTTCTAGTACAAGTGGTAGAGGCAGGTTCGGTATTGTCATATATGAAGTAAAATTGGATAGGTATATGGACAGGAAAGGAATGGAGGGTTATGGGCTGAGTGCGGGTCAGTGGGACTAGGTGAAAGTAAGCATGGACTAGAAGGGCTGAGAAGGCCTGAGCGAAGGGCGCTGAGTAGGCTACGGTCAATTATGGAAAACCCTGAACATCCTCTACATAGCACCATCCAGAGACAGAGAAGCAGTTTCAGCGACAGGTTACTGTCGATGCAATGCTCCTCAGACAGGATGAAGAGGTCAATACTCCCCAATGCCATTAGGCTTTACAATTCAACTGCCAGGACTTAAGAACTTTTTTTTAAAGCTATTATTAATGCTTTTTGAGTTAGTGATTTAGATGCATATCATATTATTACTGAGTTAAGTATTGTATGTAATGAGTTTTTGCTACAACAAGTGTATGGGACATTGGAAAAAATGTTGAATTTCCCCATGGGGATGAATAAAGTATCTATCTATCTATCTATCTATCTATATGGTTATAAGAATTTGTGCATAAGACAGTAAACTTATACTGGGACGTTGACTTTGAAGGTTATACTTCTTCACCAGCACTCAGCAATTCAGGAACAGCTTCTTTCCCTCTGCCATCTGATTTCTGAATAGACACTGAACCCATGAACGCCACCTCACTACATTTTTCTTTTGCACAATTTATAGATATGCCCAAGAATGACCTGTAGGCTAGCGGGGGGAAGGAGCACCTTACACCTCCTTTGGCAGAGAGTGCTACAGTTACAGAGAAGATGCAGTGCAGGCAAGCAAATAAAGTGCGAGGGGTTGTGGCGACGTACATCAGGAAAACAAGGGCGTTAATTCTGTTCAAGAGTCTGATCGCAGGGATAGAACTGTCTTTAACAGATGCTGCCCGACCCGCTGAGTTTATCCAGCTTGTTTGTACATGTTTATTTGAACTGCTTTTGAGTCTGGTGGTATGTTCCTTGTTATCTTATTTGGTAACACCATTGAGATCATCTTGACAAGTTGCATCTCCATCTGGTACGGGAGCAGCCGAGCATTGGACCAGAAGTCTCTACAAAGGACTGAGTATGGATGAGAGTAACATAGGGGTCTCCCTACCATCCATTGGGGACATTTACCAGGACTGTTGTGTACGCAGGGCCTTTAGTCTTATCAGGGATCCCACCCATCCATCCAGCATCTCTTTGACTTTCTACCATCAGGCAGGAGACTCCGATGCATAAAAGTCTTCTAAACTCCCTTCCCAATTGCATTTGAAGTGTCACTGGTTAATCTTTTCCTTACCTTACAATATTTAATTTATGCACCTTACTCTGTTTATCTATGCATAATTCATTTATAGATTTCATTCTTACTTTCCTAAGTTATTGTGTGTACTACTGTGTTTTACACCATGGTCTGTAGAAACATTGTCTCGTTTGACGGTATACATGTATATAATTAAATGACAATAAACTTGACTTCTGACCAATGGGAAGGGGTGGAGAAGAGAGAATGAACGGAGTGAGACGGGTCTTTGCTTATGTTGGCTTATTTCCTCATCCAGCAGGAAGCGTAAGCAGAACCCATGCAGGGGAGGCTGGTTTACACTGGTGGGTGCACACGACTTCCTGCAATTTTTGCTGTTGTGGTGTTGCTACACTATATGGTTCCAGGACTGTAAGACCCATAAGATATAGGAGCAGATTTAGGCCATTTGGCCCATCGCGTCTGCTCTGCCATTTCATCATGGCTGATCCAATTTTCCTCTCAGCCCCAAACACCTGCCTTCTCGCCGTATCCCTTCATGCCCTGTCTAATCAAGAAACTATTAATCTCTGCCTTACATATACAAAAAGATTTGACCTTCACAGATGCCTGTGCCAAAGAATTCCACAGATTCACCACTCTCTAGCAAAAGAAAGCATCTCCATCTAAAAGGATGCCCCTCTATTCTGAGACTGTGTCCTCTGATCTTAGACTCTTCCACCATAGGAAACATCCACACCACATCTGCTCTATCTAGGCCTTTCACTATTCGAAAGGTTTCAATCAGATCACCCTTTATTCTTCTGAATTCTAGTGAATACAGTCCCAAAGGTATCAAATGCTCTTCATATGACAAGCCATTCAATCCTGGAATCATTTTCGTGACTCTCCTTTGAACCCTCTGCTTATCTCCTTTCCGAGATAAGGGAGCCAAAAGTGCTCACAATACTCCAAGTGAGGCCTCACCACTGCTTTATAAAGTTCAACATTACATCTTTGCTTTTATATTCTAGTCCTCTTGAAATGAACGTGAACATTGCATTCGCCTTCCTCACCACAGACTCAACCTGCAAATTAACCCTTAAGGAATCCTGCACGACTCCCAAGTCACATTCCACCTGTTTTTTTGTGTTTATCTCCATTTAGAAAAGAGTCAACCCTTTCATTTCTTCTACCAAAGAAATACAGTACTTCCCAACACTGTATTCCATCTGCCATTTCTTTGCCCAGTCTCCTAATCTGTCTAAGTCCTTCTGTAGCCTCTCTACTTCCTCAAAACCACCAGCCCCTCCACCTATCTTCATATCATTTGCAAAGTTTGCAGCAAAGCCATCAATTCCATCATCCAAATCAATGACAAATATTGTAAGAAGAATAGGTTCCAACACACCACTAGTCACTGGCAGCCAGCCAGCCAGAAAACACTCCCTTTATTCCCACTCTTGGCCTCCTGCCAGTCAGCCACTGCTTTATCCATGTTAGAATCTTTCCTGTAATACCATGGGTTCATAGCTTGTTAAGCAAGGCTAATGTGTGGCACCTTTCCAAAGGTCTTCTGAAAATCCAGGTACACAACATCAACCAATTCTCCTTTCTCTATCCCGTTTGTTATTTCTTCAAAGAATTCCAACAAATTTGTCAGACAGGAATTTCCCTTGAGGAAACCATGCTGATTATGGCCTATTCTATCATGTGCCTCCATGTACCTTCAGACCTCATCCTTAATAATTGACTCCAACATCTTCCCAACCACTGAAGTCAGATTAACTTAAGACCTTAAGATTCCCACTCTTGCCAGGAGTATATACAAGAGTAGGAATCCAATTTCTGCCTGATCTGATGTCATAATCTTCAGATCCACTCTCCCTTAATCAAGATTTCCCAATCGTGAAAAGTTGTGGACACAGCCCACCACAGAAACCAGCCTCTCCTTTACAGTGTCCGTCTACATTTCCCACTGCCTCAGGAGAGCAGCCAGGCCTATCAGGGTACCCTCCCAACCTGGACATTCTCTCTTCCTCCCCCTTCCATCAGGCGGCAGAGAACATCCACCACCAGGCTCAAGGACAGCTTCAACCCGCTGTTATCAGACTCTTGAAAAGACCTCTCATACGCTAAAAGATGAGATCCTGATCTCCAGATCTACCTTCTCTTGGCCTTTGCGCCTTACTTGTTGCCAGCTCTGCACTTTCTCTGTAACTGTAACACCATTTTAGTCATAGAAAAGTACAGCATAGAAACAGGCCCTTTGGCCCATCATGTCTGTGCTGAAACATTTAAAGCCTACTCCCATTGACCTGCACCTGGCACCTAGCCCTCCATACCCTTGCCATCCTTGTACCTGTTCAAACTTCTCTTAAACATTGAAATCATGTTCACATTCACCACTTGTGCTGGCAGCTCGTTCCACACTCTCACCACCCTCAGAGTGAAGAGGTTTCCCCTCATGTTTCCCTCACCTTTCACCCTCAACCCATGTCCTCTAGTTGCAGTCTCCATCTTAAATTATTGTTATTGTTATTATAGGTTCCTTTAAGTTGTTATAGCCAGAAGTGGTAATGGGGACAAGCTCCCACTACCTATTACATGCTCCCAATGGTGTGCATCTCAAATAGCCTCTGACAACCAAGCCCAGCTCCTGGCCTTCATGTGTGGTTTAGCTACTAAGCCCAGCGGAACCATTTCTACCTACAGGAGAAGGGGCAAAGGCAGGCTACTGATGCCTTGAAACAGCTGCTTCAGGCAGATGGGGCTCATCAACTGTGGTTGGCAGCTCATCTAGAAGAAGGAAAACTCTGATCTCAAACCTCCGTTGCTTTGCGGCTATACCCACTCATGGGGAAGGCTTCGGGTGTAAAACCCAAAAGGAAAATCTGGAGCTGGAGTTCCTAAGGCAGTCAACAGTGAGTTCAACACTGACTGGCAAATCCTGCAATGCCGCTGGTGCTGAACTGTATCGGTCTCCGTCATTCCTTTGCGTTCATCGGATGAGTGGAGAAGGAGAGCTTGCCACATTGGCCACAACTTGCTCTCCATAATGTACTGCCCTGGTTTGTGTATCTAGACAGGTAGGTCACAACATCTGTGGTTGGCTCTCACCAATGGAGGACTCATCATCATTATTAAAAATACATAATAGAAGACCAATAAATACAGAAAAATCCAAGAGAAACTAGAAACGATCCAACACATTATAGGACCCTGTAGCAGTTTAACTCAATCTGATTTCTTACACAGGTACCATCAAGCAGCAAGCAACATTCATGAAAATCTTGCTTTAAAATACAAACTCTTGAAAGACTATAAATACAAGCCTGATCCAGTTTTAGAGTCCCACAAATTATATTACGACCGATCCGTTATTATAGACAGGATAATCCATAATAACCACCTGGATATAATAATACCAGATAAACAGGCAAGAACTCATTTACTAGATAGAGGCCATTCCAAACACACATAGCGTACTGAATCAACAAGTGAAAAACACCAGAAATATGCTGAATTACAAGTGGAGATTCAAAGACTTTGGAACAGGAACAAGGTATACGTTGTCCCAATCTACAACTGGTATCATCCCAAAGTCACAGCACAATAGCATTAAAACTTAGTGCTACACAGCAATATCTATGTAAATCTCCAGAAAGGCACAATACTGAACAATGCTGGAATAGCTTGCAATTTCCTAGCAATTGAGAAATGAGCATGCTTTGACATGCCCATATGGCAGGGTGGAGATACGTCTCTACCAAAGGAGGTGTAAGGCACACCTTCCCTCCGCTAGCCTACAGGTCACCCTTGGGCAAGGTGTAGCATCTGCTTATCTCCCCCCCCCCCACCCCAGATCAGGGTCATGTGAAGCCACAGGAGCAGGTGGTGGATGGTCGTATGAGCAGATGGTGTATATCACAAGTCCTGGTTTTGTGATTACTGATGCCTGAAGAGTATTGATAATGACTGGGGTCACCCATTTTGTAAAGACACTGCCCAGAAGAAGACAATGGCAAACCATTTCTGTAGAAAAATTTGCCAGAAACGATCATGGTCATGGAAAGACCACAATCGCCCACAACATACAACACGGCATATAACGAACGAATGAAAATGGAAAGGAAAGGTTTAGAAGGAAATGGGTCAAGCCAAGCCAAATGGGATTTGGTCAACATGGACCAGTTGACTCTTTGAGACCATTCAACCTTCCCAACCTCTTCTAGCCTTCAGCTAGACCATTTTTCTATGGTCTCACCCTCCAAGTCACACACCTCCCCAACCTGGAACAATATCACATTTCTTCATCAACAAACCCAAATGCAGGATCTGCTTACTCATTAGTTCTGTAGTAACTCCCTCACCAATGGCTTGAAAAGACATCTCACCCCATGTATAGAACCCAAACAACAAGTAAAGGTATAAGTGCAATGTACAGCATTCTCACAATTTGTGGAGCAAGAAACAGGGCTCGAGATTCTGGCATCATCCCCTTCCCTTTCCAATTGTGATGTAGGGTCTTGGCCAGAAATGTTGACTGTTTATTAATTTCTATAGTTGCTGCCTGACCCGCTGAGTTCTCAAGCATTTGTCTGTGTGTTGCTAAAGGTTCTCTGACCTGTTTCTTGACACCAGAGGAGGTGGTAGAGGTGGGTATAATTACAACATTTAAAAGGCACTTGGACAGGTACATAGATAGTAAATCTTACAGGGCCTCTTACCTCTTCTCGTCTACCTATCACCTCCCCCTGTTGTCCCTCCTCCTTCACTTTCTCCTATGATCCACTCTCCTCTCCTAGCAAATTCCTTCCTCTCCAGCCCTTTACCTTTCCCATCCACCTGGCATCACCTATCACCTTCGAGTTATCCTCCTTCTCCTCCCTCCACCCTTTTATTTCTCCTTCTTTTCCAGTCTTGAAGAAGCTTCTTGGTCGACTGTTCATTCATTTCCATAGGTGCTGCCTGGCCTGCTGAGTTCCTCCAGCACTTTGTGTGTGTTGCTTTGGATTTCCAGATTCTGCATACTTTCTCCTGGTTATGATTTATATCAGGGATTCCCAACCTTATTGATGCCATAGACCCCAACCATTAACCAAGGGGTCCGTGGACCCAAGGTTAGGAACCCCTGATTGACAATGATATAGACCAAAATGCAGTCTAATGGGATTATCTTAGATGGTCATCTTGGCCAGTATGGACTTGTTGGACCATAAGATACAGGAGCAGAATCAGGCCATTTGGCCCATCAAGTCTGATCCACCATTTCATCATGGCTGATCCATTTCCCTCTCAGCTCCAATCTCCTGCCTTCTTCCCGTATCCTTTCATGTACTGATAAATCAAGAAGCTATCAACCTTTGCCTGAAAAATACACAGAGACTTGGCCTCCACAGCCGCCTTTCCACAGAATCACCAGTCTCTCCACCAGCCCTCCTCATCACCATTCTAAAGTGACGCCTCTCTATTCTGAGGCTGTCTCCCCTGGTCCTACATCCCCCTACCAAAGGAAACATCCTCTCCACATCCACTCTATCAAGGCCTTTCATCATTCAATAGAATTCTTCTGAATTCCAGTGAATACAGGCCCAGACCAATCAAACCAATCAGTTCCTCATATGATAAGCCTTTCAATCTCAGAATCATTTTCGTGAACCTCCTCTGAATCCTCTCCAATGTCAGTCAGCACAATGCTTTCTAAGATAAGGGGCCCAAAACTGCTCACAATACTCCAAGTGAGGCCTCACCAGTGCCTTATAAAGTCTCAACATCCTTGCTTTTATATTCCAGTCTTCCCCAAATGAATGCTAACATCGCACTTGCCTTCCTCGTCACAGACTCAACCTGCAAATCAACCTTTAATTGAAAACAAGCCAAAACCGCTCAGAAACTAATCACGGGGGGGGGAGGGGGGCTGACACTGTATGACACTCAATCCACAATAATGAAGTTCTATGTCGAAGAAGGTACATTCAGTCCCTGATTAAGACAAAGAATTGTGTAATGCTAAAAAAACTAGCAAAACTAAAACTAGCGATATAACAAAGTAACGAAGGTAGCAGTACAAAGCGTTAGCGATCTTAACATCAAAAAATTATGGTCTTAATAGTCATAACCGGTCAACAAAATAATATCACCCTGTGGCTCTACCTAGACTAAACTGTCCAAAAACAAATCATGATTATTCTCATCGCTGCTACCGTGGCCGACCCACGTGACAAATTACTCACAGTAAACGCACAATACAAAATACAACACAATACAGAGAATAGATACGTGGCTCCCTACAGGACCCCGAAGGTCCTGCTTCCATGCCATATGACTCTTGGAATGTGAAGCATTGCCGCATCAATCAAAACATCCATCTGTTCTCCAACCCGACACAAGGGTGGGGCGGGTGATGCAGGGAAATTTGATGGATAAGCTCCTTTCCACACCAACATTGTTAGAATTGAGAACTTCAAGTTGCCAGGTGTGAACATGGGACCTGAAGCTTCGAATTGGCCACGACCACGTTGTCACATCCAACAAAGCACATCAATGTATCTACTTCTTCTGGAGGCTAAAGAGATTAGGCATCTCCCCATAGACTCTTAACAATATCACAGAAAACATTCTGTCTAGTAACAGCTTGGTATGGCAACTGGTCAGCACGCGACCACAGGAGATGGCAGACAGTTATGAACACAGCTCAGCACATCACGGGAACCAGCCTGACTCCGTCCACACTTCTTGCTGCCTTTGTAAACTTAGTTACTGCCCGCTCCGCCGCTGGTGTTTAGGGCAGCAGTGAAGTTCCTTTATCTCTGTCTGTCCTTGGCCACCTTCTCTATTGTGCCCCAGGTATAATCCAGAGTCCTTAGTCACACTCAGATGGAGAAGGGTTCTTCTTTGCTGTTGTCCATAACAATTTTGTTTGACCAGTCAGGGTTGTTAGCCTTGAGCTGAACCCCTGAACCTGGAGGACTCATGGACACTCTTAGTCTGACCTCTACCCTTTGACCTGTTTGGCATGGGTGACCCTACCAAGAGTCATAAAGCCCTGACTCCAGCCAAAATACAGTTGAAGTCCGAAATTTACATACACTTAGGTTGAAGTCACTAAAACTCATTGTTTAACCACTCCACAGATTTCATATTAGCAAACTATAGTTTTGGCAAGACTTTGTGCATGACATGAGTAATTTTTCCAACAATTGTTTACAGACAGATTATCTCACTTTTAATTGACTATATCACAAGTCCAGTGGGTCAGAAGTTTACAAACAAAATCAAAAGAAATCAGCCAAGACCTCAGAAAAAAAATTGTGGACCTCCACAAGTCTGGTTCATCCTTGGGAGCAATTTCCAAATGCCCGAAGGTACCACGTTCATCTGTACAAACAATAGTACGCAAGTATAAACACCACGGGACCACGCAGCCGACATACCACTCAGGAAGAAGACGCATTCTGTCTCGTAGAGATAAACGTAATTTGACGCAAAAATTTTAAATCAATCCCAGAATAACAGCAAAGGACCTTGTGAAGATGCTGGAGGAAAGAGTATCTATATCCACAGTAAAACGAGTCCTATATCGACATAACCTGAAAGGCTGCTCAGCAAGGAAGAAGCCACTGCTCCAAAACCGCCATAAAAAAGCCAGACTACAGTCTGCAAGTGCACATGGAGACAAAGATCTTACCTTTTGGAGAAATGTCCTCTGGTCTGATGAAAAAAAATTGAATTGTTTGGCCATAATGACCATCGTTATGCTTGGAGGAAAAAGGGTGAGGCTTGCAAGCCGAAGAACACCATCCCAACTGTGAAGCATGGGGGTGGCAGCATGTTGTGGGGGTGCTTTGCTGCAGGAGGGACTGGTGCACTTCACAAAATAGATGGCATCATGAGGAAGGAAAATTATGTGGATATATTGAAGCAACATCTCAAAACATCAGCCAAGAAGTTAAAGCTCAGTCACAAATGGGTCTTCCAAATGGACAATGACCCCAAGCATACCTCCAAAGTTGTGGCAAAATTGCTTAAGGACAACAAAGTCAAGGTATTGGAGTGGCCATCACAAAGCCCTGACCTCAATCCGATAGAAAATTTGTGGGCAAAACTGAAAAAGCACGTGTGAGCAAGGAGGCCTACAAACCTGACTCAGTTACACCAGTTTTGTCTGGAGGAATGGAACAAAATTCCAGCAGCTTACTGTGAGAAGCTTGTGGAAGGCCACCCAAAATGTTTGACCCAAGTTAAACAAGTTAAAGGCAATGCTACCAAATACTAACAAAGTGTATGTAAACTTCTGACCCACTGGGAAACTGATGAAAGAAATAAAAGCTGAAATAAATCATTCTCTCTGCTATTATTCTGACATTTCACATTCTTAAAATAAAGTAGTGATCCTAACTGACCTAAGACAGGGAATGTTTTCTAGGATTAAATGTCAGGAATTGTGAAAAACTGAGTTTAAATGTATTTGGCTAAGGTGTATGTAAACTTCCGACTTCAGCTGTAGCTCTCTGGTCATTGAGGCACGCAAGCCTTCAAATCACAACAAGTTTGTGGTCCCCTTGGAGGTGCCTCAGTAAAGATCCTCACCCAGACTGGACAGTCTCACTTCTACCCTCTCCCATCGGGCAGAAGATTAAAAGAAACCTCAAAGCACGTACCACCAGGCTCAAGGACAACTTCTATCCTGCTGCTATCAGATGTTTGAAAGGTGATTGTGCATGATAAAATGGCCTGACAATCTACCACGTTATAATCTTGCACTTTATTGTCCAGCTGCACTGCACTTTCTCTGTAGATGTTACACATTATTCTGCATTCTGCTCCTGTTCAACTTTGTTCCATCTCAAGGTGTGATGATCTGATGCAAGACAAGCTTTTCACTGTATCCTGGTACGTGAAACAATAACAGTCGGGCCAGGCACCACCCAGTCTCTAACCAGCTAACAGGAGTCACCTGCCACTCATTTCCAATCCATCACCGGCAGCCTATTTAAACCCAGGACAGAACTCATTATGATCTTACACCTTAATGTTCACCTGCACTGCACTTTCTCTGTAACTGTAACACTTTACTCTGCATTCCGTTATTGTTTTACCTTGTTCTACCTCAATACACGGTGTAATGATTTGATCTGCATGGATGGTATGCAAGTCAAATTCCTCACTGTATCTCGGTGAATGTGACAAGAATACTGCACACACCTCTGCTTTGTATTTAATCTCAGGCACTTGTGTGAGCTTTGATCACTGCACTCTCCACTCATATTCCATTTCCTTTAATGGGAAAATGTAATGCAGGTCGTGAAAACCAATCCTCAGATAAATATTTCAGACGCAGATATTGCATCTGAGTGTGGAGTTGCTTTCCTTTCCTGGTTAACAAGGCAGCATTGAAATAGTGAGTGGAATATTCAGCACATTGTACATCCACCCTAACAGGGCATTCGGCCCATTGAGTCCATGCTGACCAGTGATACCAAATCTATTTTATTCCAATCATCTCCCCCCAAATTCACCCCCTCACACTCACACAGACACAGTGCCAGAGGATAACTCTACCTACTGCGCTACTTGCCCACCAGAGAGAAGAAAGAGTCTCTCTCCTCAGTCCAGTTAGTAAACTTCTCCAGCACAGATATTGACTTATGGTTGAGAGATTGCAAGCCCTTTTGGAAGAGGGGTGTTACGGAGACAGGGAGGGATGAAGAGGATGAAGGGGGCTACTGAGACAAGGGGGTGTGTTGGCGAGGGAGGGGGTTACAGAGACAGGATGTCGGGGATGGAGGGGGTTACAGAAACTGGGAGGGATGTAGGGGCGGGAGGGTGTTGTAGCAGGAGATCAATGCAGACCCTAAGGAGTCCGTCCTCCTCCCCCAGCAGAACTGAAATCTCCGAGGATCAGCCACTGACTGTTAATAAGCCGGCTCCTGATCCACAGTTCTAACACTAATTATCCCCTTGGTCTAGCGCTCAGCTCGTTCTGAAAAATCGATGCCCTGATGCATGTCACTCGCACAGGGCAGCCGATGTCTGCAAGTCTAATCACTGTCCGACCGCACCACCTACTTGCCCACCACTCCTCATCTGCCACTCTGACTGGCTCACTGATTAAACAGCAGTGGGGCCCAGCTTCGCCAATTAGCCCTTCTTAACCCGCACCTTTTCCGAGCGCTGGGATCTGTGCTGAGGGCTGCCAGCACTTATAAAACTGATCTATCAAAGTGCCAAGGCAGGGCAGCCCTGCAGCAGAACAGAATTAAAATTCGCTCTCAGAATACTTATCTGATTAACACAGAGAGCTTCTTAATTACAGCAGACAGCAGAATTTTCCTTGCAGATCACGAAAGCCTGGATTAATGCGATGTCCCCACAGCTGAAAGCTGTCTCTGCTCAGCATCCCCACCCTAGCCCAGGCACCCAAATTGTTTCTTCACTTGCTGTTCTCAGTTTTGTCCTGCTTTCTGCAGGACCTGTACGGACTCTGGCTTTTCGCCAGCAACCCTCAAGATTCGAGATACAAGTTTATTTCTCTAAACATACAGCAGAGGTCATCATTTGCATTAACAACCAACATGCTCGAGGGTGTTCCAGGGCCTGCAACAGTCGTCTACACATTCTTGCGCCAGTATAGCATGGCCACAATCCTCGGCAGAACAACACAGAACAACAACAGCAAACCAAGTCCTGTTCCACACTTCTTCGGTTGTCCATCGAAATCCAATGATGACGTCCACTCCTTTAACGCTGAGATCTTTGATGTCTATATAGTCCTATCCCAGACCCACAAGCTCTATTGCAGGTGGGACATGTATATGTGGTAGTGGTGGTAGTGATGGCAACCATGGCTGCATTTCTCCTGGCTCTCTTCTGCCGTCTTCTGGTTGTTCTTTCCATCTCCAGAATACGAACCCCGTCCCTACACAGCTGTCACCAAGTGTTACGGTCAGCAGCAACATCCTCCAGGTCCTCAGGTCTGATCTTGCTCTTCCTTAAAGCATTCTTCATCTGATCCTTATAGCGCTTCTTCAGCCCTCCAGCTGAGTGCCGACCATGATGTAGCTGGCCGTATAACACTCTGTGGGGTAGCCAACATGGGGGCATCCTTATCACGTGCCCCAGCCCCTGCAGCTGAAACTGGGTGATCATGGCCTCAATACTTCTGCAGTTGGTCTTTACAAGTATTTCAGTGTGAGGCACCCGCTCATGCCAAGTAATTCCCAGCATGCGCTGAAGGCAACTTATGTGGAAGCGCTCCAAGGACTTGATGTGACGGATGTAGGTTACCCAAGCTTCACAGCTATAAAGGAGGGTGGTGACACAGACTGCTTGGTATACGGCGACCTTTGTGGAGGGACGAAGGCTCCTGTTCTGAAAGACTCTACGCCGAAGTCTCCCAAAGGCAGCTGATGCCTGTTTAATGCGACTTTGGATGTCATTGTCAATGCCGCTATCCTCAGAGAGAATGCTCCCCAGATATTTGAAAGATGGCACAACTGTCAGCTTTTCATCACCAACAGTGAAGGCAGGTAGGGTGGGTGGGACACTGGTACTCCATTGGCAAACCACCTCTGTCTTGGTGGTATTGACGGTCAGCCCCATCCTGCTGTACGCTCTCACCGCCACAGCAAGGCCAGTCTGAAGATCCTCCGGAGTGTGGGCCACAAGAGCAGAGTCGTCTGCATACTGCAGCTCCAGGACCCCCTCTCTACGGGGTTTGGTGGTTGCGTGGAGCCTCCTGATGTCAAAGGGTTGCCATCTAATCTGACGTCCACTGCCACACCGCTGCTATCCTTAATCTCGTTGTGGAGAAGCTTGGTAACACACGGGAGGAAGATGTTAAAGGGCACTGGTGCTAGTGCACACCCCTGCCTCACCCCTGTGCATACAAGGAAGGGCTCGGACTCTTGTCCTCGTATGGTCACCCGAGCAGCCATCCCATCATGGAACTGGCAGAGGATGTTAACAAATTTATTGGGACAGCCAAACCTGAGGAGGACATCCCATAAGAGCTCTCTTTGTACAGTGTTGAATGCTTTGGAGAGGTCAACAAAGGCCAAAAACAGGTCCTGATGTTGCTCCTGGCACTTTTCCTGAAGCTGCTGGGCTGTGAAGATCATGTCGATCATGCTCCTGTTCTTCCTAAATCCACACTGCGATTCAGGCAGCGTTGACTCGGTGATGTTGCTGATGAGTCTCTGAAGCATCACCTTAGCCAGGACCTTTCCAGCAACAGAAAGGAGTGATATGCCTCTACTATTGCCGCAGATGGCCTTGTCACCCTTGTTCTTATAAATGACAACGATGTTTGCATTTCTCCATTGCTGTGAGATGTTCTCGTCAGTCCAGGCCTGGGTGATGTACTGGTAGAGGGAGCACATACACTTGTACCCTCCGTTCTTCAGTAACTCAGCAGGGATATTGTCATTGCCGGGGGACTTGTTGTTCTTAAGCGAATGGACAGCTGATAGAACCTCCTGGAAGGTTGTTGGTAGACTAGGTCGTGGATAGGAGCAAGTTCAGGCAGTTCGTCCAGGATGGTGGGATCTGTGTCAGAGTCCTGATTAAGCAGAATGTTAAAATGCTCAGCCCACCTCAGCAGAATGGTATTCTGATTGGTTGTCCTGGGATCACACTTGCCACCGGGATTTACCTCACCATGGTGAAGGTAGTGCTACTGGGAATGGCGCACCCCTGTGGCACTTTAATATCTTCCATGCGCAGGTCTCCATCTCTGACCACGGGATCTCACTCACACACACACACACACACACACACACACACACACACACACACACACACACACACACACACACACACACACACACACACACACACACACACACACACACACACACACACACACACACACACACACGTCCCAAACTGTCCATTCAATCCATCTCCAGCTGGCCCAGATTTGGAGTGATTTGGCCTTCAACCACCCTAACGGACACAGACTCACAAACCTGGACCTTCAGCCAACGGAGTTCAATTTCCAGACTTCCAATTCGACCCTCGGCATTGACCCCAGGAAGGGTCAAACACTGAACACTATGCATTCAAAGTATGGGCTTGCCTCTGATGGGCCAAACTCGAGACTACTAACTTCTGCACTCAGGTTAGACGATCCCAGTGTCTCTAACACAGTAGCCAGACACGGGGTGAGTGGTGCAGCAAGCACGAGTTGGGAACCTTTCTACCAGTGTGGAGTAAAATCAAGCAGAGGTGAGGACAGAGCAGCAGAAGTCAGAAGAGGCAGTCAGTGACAGCAGCTCCTCAGTCTGCGTACTCACCCTTCTAACTTCAATCAGGTGGAGTGAAGCTCCCTCTACACCGTCCCATCACACGGTCACATCACACACTCCCTCCACACACTCCCTCCACACTGTCCCATCACACACTCCCAGGGTCAGACACAGAGTGAAGCTCCCTCTACACTGTCCCATCACACACTCCCAGGGTCAGACACAGAGTGAAGCTCCCTCTACACCGTCCCATCACACACTCCCAGGGTCAGACGCAGAGTGAAGCTCCCTCTACACTGTCCCATCACACACTCCCGGGGTCAGACACAGAGTGAAGCTCCCTCTACACTGTCTCATCACACACTCCCAGGGTCAGACACAGAGTGAAGCTCCCTCCTCACTGTCCCATCACACACTCCCAGGGTCAGACACAGAGTGAAGCTCCCTCTACACTGTCACATCACACACTCCCAGGGTCAGACAGAGAGTGAAACTCCCTCTACACCGTCCCATCACACACTCCCAGGGTCAGACACAGAGTGAAGCTCCCTCCACACCGTCCCATCACACACTCCCAGGGTCAGACACAGGGTGAAGCTCCCTCCACACTGTCCCATCACACACTCCCAGGGTCAGACACAGAGTGAAACTCCCTCTCCACTGTCACATCACACACTCCCAGGGTCAGACACAGAGTGAAGCTCCCTCTACACCGTCACATCACACACTCCCAGGGTCAGACACAGAGTGAATCTCCCTCCACACTGTCACATCACACACTCCCAGGGTCAGACACAGAGTGAAGCTCCCTCTACACCGTCACATCACACACTCCCAGGGTCAGACACAGAGTGAATCTCCCTCCACACCGTCCCATCACACACTCCCGGGGTCAGACACAGAGTGAAGCTCCCTCTACACTGTCCCATCACACACTCCCGGGGTCAGACACAGAGTGAAGCTCCCTCCACACTGTCACATCACACACTCCCAGGGTCAGACACAGAGTGAAGCTTCCCCTACACTGTCCCTTCACACACTCCCAGGGTCAGACACAGAGTGAAGCTCCCTCCACACTGTCCCATCACACACTCCCAGTGTCAGACACAGAGTGAATCTCCCTCTACACTGTCCCATTACACACTCCCAGGGTCAGACACAGAGTGAAGCTCCCTCTACACTGTCCCATCACACACTCCCAGGGTCAGACACAGAGTGAAGCTCCCTCTACACTGTCCCATCACACACTCCCAGGGTCAGACACAGAGTGAAGCTCCCTCTACACTGTCCCATCACACACTCCCAGGGTCAGACACAGAGTGAAGCTCCCTCTACACTGTCCCATCACACACTCCCAGGGTCAGACACAGAGTGAAGCTCCCTCTACACTGTCCCATCACACACTCCCAGGGTCAGACACAGAGTGAAGCTCCCTCTACACTGTCCCATCACACACTCCCAGGGTCAGACACAGAGTGAAGCTCCCTCTACACTGTCCCATCACACACTCCCAGGGTCAGACACAGAGTGAATCTCCCTCTACACTGTCCCATCACACATTCCCGGGGTCAGACACAGAGTGAAGCTCCCTCTACACTGTCCCATCACACACTCCCGGGGTCAGACACAGAGTGAAGCTCCCTCTACACCGTCCCATCACACACTCCCGGGGTCAGACACAGGGTGAAGCTCCCTCTACACTGTCCCATCACACACTCCCGGGGTCAGACACAGAGTGAAGCTCCCTCTACACTGTCCCATCACACACTCCCAGGGTCAGACACAGAGTGAAGCTCCCTCTACACCGTCCCATCACACACTCCCGGGGTCAGACACAGAGTGAAGCTCCCTCCACACCGTCCCATCACACACTCCCAGGGTCAGACACAGAGTGAAGCTCCCTCTACACCGTCCCATCACACACTCCCGGGGTCAGACACAGAGTGAAGCTCCCTCTACACCGTCCTATCACACACTCCCAGGGTCAGACACAGAGTGAAGCTCCCTCTACACCGTCCCATCACACACTCCCGGGGTCAGATACAGAGTGAAGCTCCCTCTACACCGTCCTATCACACACTCCCAGGGTCAGACACAGAGTGAAGCTCCCTCTACACCGTCCCATCACACACTCCCGGGGTCAGACACAGAGTGAAGCTCCCTCCACACCGTCCCATCACACATTCCCGGGGTCAGACACAGAGTGAAACTCCCTCTACACTGTCCCATCACACACTCCCAGGGTCAGACACAGAGTGAAGCTCCCTCTACACCGTCCCATCACACACTCCCAGGGTCAGACACAGAGTGAAGCTCCCTCCACACCGTCCCAACACACACTCCCAGGGTCAGACACAGAGTGAAGCTCCCTCTACACTGTCCCATCACACACTCCCAGGGTCAGACACAGAGTGAAGCTCCCTCCACACTGTCACATCACACACTCCCAGGGTCAGACACAGAGTGAAGCTCCCTCTACACCGTCCCATCACACACTCCCAGGGTCAGACACAGAGTGAAGCTCCCTCCACACCGTCCCAACACACACTCCCAGGGTCAGACACAGAGTGAAGCTCCCTCTACACTGTCCCATCACACACTCCCAGGGTCAGACACAGAGTGAAGCTCCCTCCACACTGTCACATCACACACTCCCAGGGTCAGACACAGAGTGAAGCTCCCTCTACGCTGTCCCTTCACACACTCCCAGGGTCAGACACAGAGTGAAGCTCCCTCAACACTGTCCCATCGCACACTCCCAGGGTCAGACACAGAGTGAAGCTCCCTCTACACTGTCCCATCACACACTCCCAGGGTCAGACACAGAGTGAAGCTCCCTCCACACTGTCACATCACACACTCCCAGGGTCAGACACAGAGTGAAGCTCCCTCCACACTGTCCCATCACACACTCCCAGGGTCAGACACAGAGTGAAGCTCCCTCTACACCGTCCCATCACACACTCCCGGGGTCAGACACAGAGTGAAGCTCCCTCTACACTGTCCTATCACACACTCCCAGGGTCAGACACAGAGTGAAGCTCCCTCTACACCGTCCCATCACACACTCCCGGGGTCAGACACAGAGTGAAGCTCCCTCTACACCATCTCATCACACACTCCCAGGGTCAGACACAGAGTGAAGCTCCCTCTACACCGTCCCATCACACACTCCCAGGGTCAGACACAGAGTGAAGCTCCCTCCACACCGTCCCAACACACACTCCCAGGGTCAGACACAGAGTGAAGCTCCCTCTACACTGTCCCATCACACACTCCCAGGGTCAGACACAGAGTGAAGCTCCCTCCACACTGTCACATCACACACTCCCAGGGTCAGACACAGAGTGAATCTCCCTCTACACTGTCCCATCACACATTCCCGGGGTCAGACACAGAGTGAAGCTCCCTCTACACTGTCCCATCACACACTCCCGGGGTCAGACACAGAGTGAAGCTCCCTCTACACCGTCCCATCACACACTCCCGGGGTCAGACACAGGGTGAAGCTCCCTCTACACTGTCCCATCACACACTCCCGGGGTCAGACACAGAGTGAAGCTCCCTCTACACTGTCCCATCACACACTCCCAGGGTCAGACACAGAGTGAAGCTCCCTCTACACCGTCCCATCACACACTCCCGGGGTCAGACACAGAGTGAAGCTCCCTCCACACCGTCCCATCACACACTCCCAGGGTCAGACACAGAGTGAAGCTCCCTCTACACCGTCCCATCACACACTCCCGGGGTCAGACACAGAGTGAAGCTCCCTCTACACCGTCCTATCACACACTCCCAGGGTCAGACACAGAGTGAAGCTCCCTCTACACCGTCCCATCACACACTCCCGGGGTCAGATACAGAGTGAAGCTCCCTCTACACCGTCCTATCACACACTCCCAGGGTCAGACACAGAGTGAAGCTCCCTCTACACCGTCCCATCACACACTCCCGGGGTCAGACACAGAGTGAAGCTCCCTCCACACCGTCCCATCACACATTCCCGGGGTCAGACACAGAGTGAAACTCCCTCTACACTGTCCCATCACACACTCCCAGGGTCAGACACAGAGTGAAGCTCCCTCTACACCGTCCCATCACACACTCCCAGGGTCAGACACAGAGTGAAGCTCCCTCCACACCGTCCCAACACACACTCCCAGGGTCAGACACAGAGTGAAGCTCCCTCTACACTGTCCCATCACACACTCCCAGGGTCAGACACAGAGTGAAGCTCCCTCCACACTGTCACATCACACACTCCCAGGGTCAGACACAGAGTGAAGCTCCCTCTACACCGTCCCATCACACACTCCCAGGGTCAGACACAGAGTGAAGCTCCCTCCACACCGTCCCAACACACACTCCCAGGGTCAGACACAGAGTGAAGCTCCCTCTACACTGTCCCATCACACACTCCCAGGGTCAGACACAGAGTGAAGCTCCCTCCACACTGTCACATCACACACTCCCAGGGTCAGACACAGAGTGAAGCTCCCTCTACGCTGTCCCTTCACACACTCCCAGGGTCAGACACAGAGTGAAGCTCCCTCAACACTGTCCCATCGCACACTCCCAGGGTCAGACACAGAGTGAAGCTCCCTCTACACTGTCCCATCACACACTCCCAGGGTCAGACACAGAGTGAAGCTCCCTCCACACTGTCACATCACACACTCCCAGGGTCAGACACAGAGTGAAGCTCCCTCCACACTGTCCCATCACACACTCCCAGGGTCAGACACAGAGTGAAGCTCCCTCTACACCGTCCCATCACACACTCCCGGGGTCAGACACAGAGTGAAGCTCCCTCTACACTGTCCTATCACACACTCCCAGGGTCAGACACAGAGTGAAGCTCCCTCTACACCGTCCCATCACACACTCCCGGGGTCAGACACAGAGTGAAGCTCCCTCTACACCATCTCATCACACACTCCCAGGGTCAGACACAGAGTGAAGCTCCCTCTACACCGTCCCATCACACACTCCCAGGGTCAGACACAGAGTGAAGCTCCCTCCACACCGTCCCAACACACACTCCCAGGGTCAGACACAGAGTGAAGCTCCCTCTACACTGTCCCATCACACACTCCCAGGGTCAGACACAGAGTGAAGCTCCCTCCACACTGTCACATCACACACTCCCAGGGTCAGACACAGAGTGAAGCTCCCTCTACGCTGTCCCTTCACACACTCCCAGGGTCAGACACAGAGTGAAGCTCCCTCAACACTGTCCCATCGCACACTCCCAGGGTCAGACACAGAGTGAAGCTCCCTCTACACTGTCCCATCACACATTCCCAGGGTCAGACACAGAGTGAAGCTCCCTCTACACTGTCCCATCACACACTCCCAGGGTCAGACACAGAGTGAAGCTCCCTCTACACCGTCCCATCACACACTCCCGGGGTCAGACACAGAGTGAAGCTCCCTCTACACCGTCCCATCACACACTCCCAGGGTCAGACACAGAGTGAAACTCCCTCTACACCGTCCCATCACACACTCCCAGGGTCAGACACAGAGTGAAACTCCCTCTACACCGTCCCATCACTCACTCCCAGGGTCAGACACAGAGTGAAACTCCCTCTACACCGTCCCATCACACACTCCCAGGGTCAGACACAGAGTGAAACTCCCTCTACACCGTCCCATCACTCACTCCCAGGGTCAGACACAGAGTGAAGCTCCCTCTACACCATCGCATCACACACTCCCAGGGTCAGACACAGAGTGAAGCTCCCTCTACACCGTCCCATCACACACTCCCAGGGTCAGACACAGAGTGAAGCTCCCTCTACACCGTCCCATCACACACTCCCAGGGTCAGACACAGAGTGAAGCTCCCTCTACACCGTCCCATCACACACTCCCAGGGTCAGACACAGAGTGAAGCTCCCTCTACACCGTCCCATCACACACTCCCAGGGTCAGACACAGAGTGAAGCTCCCTCTACACCGTTCCATCACACACTCCCAGGGTCAGACACAGAGAGAAACTCCCTCTACACTGTCCCATCACACACTCCCACGGTCAGACACAGAGTGAAGCTCCCTCTACACTGTCCCATCACACACTCCCGGGGTCAGACACAGAGTGAAGCTCCCACCACACTCTCCCATCACACACTCCCAGGGTCAGACACAGAGTGAAGCTCCCTCTACACTGTCCCATCACACACTCCCAGGGTCAGACACAGAGTGTAGCTCCCTCTACACTGTCCCATCACACACTCCGGGGTCAGACACAGAATGAAGCTCCCTCTACACCGTCCCATCACACACTCCCGGGGTCAGACACAGAGTGAATCTCCCTCTACACCGTCCCATCACAC